>NC_088646.1:2560240-3017740 GCF_964019385.1 Sycon ciliatum
CACACAGGGTATCACATGAGATACATTCTCCATAAAAAAACATCTATTCTATACTCTCGTAGGCGGCACAAACAAAAACAACAACACATATCAAGAACAGTCGACAACGAGAATAACCTCGACGTTAGGCGTGCGGAAATCGTGAGTGGCGGACGCCGCTGCTCAGCAGACTGACTTGCTATCTGACAGCAAACTCTCAACCTCCAACAAAAATAGCACGACTCCCACACCACAGCATTTGCCCACGCATTGGGACGAATGCTGTTGATCTCAAGATTGAATGTATGATGGAAACCCCTCCCCAAAAAAACAAACAAACAAAAAAATTGCTTGCACACTACAAGCAAGGCACAGCTGCCAGAAGAATCAGAATGGCAGAGGGGGAATCAGTGTGGGTGCCTTACACGCAAAGAAACACACGGATTTACAGAAACCGCAGCAGGAGTCTTAGGAACATTGCTGACATACGTAGCGTGACCGGTAGGTGACAGAGCCACACAGTGTGCAGTTCATTGTACATACACACTCCTACTAACCTTGGGGAAACCCCATGACAGAGAAAATCCTTTCCAGCTGATCTTTATGATAAGGTGTGCTAGTCTTGATGTCCTCCTGACGGCAGTGGAAGATCGGCTCAGCCGTCAACAACTCAGCAAATATACAGCCAATTGCCCAAATATCTGAGCAGTTCGAGAAATGCATCACGCATGCATCATGCGCACACGCGCGCGCGCGCACACACACACACACACACGCATGCGCGCATGCACACACACACACACACACACACACACACAATGGCCATGGCTTGCGTTATCCAAAAGCAAATACAGGGATGTCCTGGCCATAGCTATGGTTGGACACCCACAAATCTCCCCTCTACATGTGTGCGTGTGTGCGTGCATGTGTGTGTGTGTGTGTGTGTGTGTGTGTGTGTGTGTGTGTGTGTGTGTGTGTGTGTGTGTGTGTGTGTGTGTGTGTGGTGTGTGTGCGTGTGCGGTAATTCATTCTCTGTGACACATGCACAGTTGTGTAGCATCAACGCTTTATTATTACTTTTAAAGGGGAAGTATACCCTAAAATCAAATTTTCACCAGTTGTAGTCTTCGGGGTGCTGAGTCGAATGGTCTTGGTCCGAGGAAGCTGCGACGCTCCCTTCCTACTTGAATCCCAATCGAACTCGCGCACTTCCACCGAAACTGGGTGAGTGCGCCCTACTAGATGGGGATTTGTATGCAAAATGTCACTAAAAGCGCCATTTCGTTCTTATAAAAGCACGGATGACCGCGATTGGCCCATATGTTGTAGTCTTTTGGACGCTGAGTCGACTGGTTTTGGTCCGAAAAGGCTGCGATGCAGCGTTCCTCCTTTATTCCCAATCGAACATGGTTGAACAAGCGGTCACGTGCTCCTGGGTGCCCAAATCACCTAGTCACCGCGCCAGCAGGCGACAACTTTCACACCAAGGTTCAACTCGAGTTCAACTCGAGTGACAGGACTGCACCCAAAAAAGGTCAAACAGGCTAGCAAGTTGTACCCTGCAGGCACGGTGACCAGGTGACTGGTGTACGCAGGAGCACGTGACCGCTTGTTCAACCATGTTCGATTGGGAATAAAGGAGGAACGCTGCATCGCAGCCTTTTCGGACCAAAACGAGTCGACTCAGCGTCCAAAAGACTACAACATATGGGCCGATCGCGGTCATCCGTGCTTTTATAAGAACGAAATGGCGCTTTTAGTGACATTTTGCATACAAATCCCCATCTAGTAGGGCGCAGTCACCCAGTTTCGGTGGAAGTGCGCGAATTCGATTGGGATTCAAGTAGGAAGGGAGCGTCTCAGCTTCCTCGGACCAAGACCATTCGACTCAGCACCCAGAAGACTACAACTGGTGAACATTTGATGTTAGGGTATACTTCCCCTTTAAAGAGCGTACATCAAACACAATGTGTAACTCCTGATTCACGATACAGTCAACTTCGCGTATAACGACACTCGGCGGGGCATCAAAAAGGTGTCCTTATTCGCGAAGTGTCGTTATACCCGAAGTCTCATTATATGTATCACAGTGGGATGGGACTTTGCTCTGGGCATGGAAATTCTGTCGTTATTCGCGAATTGTCGTTATATCCGCAGTCGTTATTAGAAAGTTTGCCCATGGCGAAGTTAGTTGTTTAGGTAATCATGAATCACTGGATATCCCATAAAACCTACGGTTACCAGCACATTGTGATTACTGCTTATAATTCGAAGTTAGCAAGGTGAAATTCAAAGTTCACTGTACACAGTGCTGGTCAGTTCAGCGTGCATGAACAAGCGGTACTGGCCAGCTAAGCGTCAGCAAAAGCGGCGTCTATGGTGCACAGCACAACTCTGCATGATACTGCAAGCGTTTTGACATACAGAATGTGTTCTGGGTACAGATATGGAAAATTAGAACTTTTCCCTGGCATTTGTGGGGTTCGAATTATTTGGACTCTACCAGCACTGGGTGTGCTTTTAAAGCAATTGAACATACTCTAATTTCAGAAATGTTCGGTGCTCAATGTTTTCGGTATGAGAGCAAAAGGCTAGGTTAGGTGAACAGAAATTTCCGGTACAGAGAAGCAGTTCCCTATTGGATTATGTGTGTTAGTGTTTGAAATTTTAGGTATGAAACAGATGCACCGAAAGTACCGAAAATAAAAGTACACCGAAAATTTGTGAAATTACAGTACTCTGTGTCTGCTGGCACTACGTAGTACAAGGCACTAGACACCTACCAATGGCTTTGGTATAGTGGCGAGCTCCGAGAAGCAGCTCCGGTGCTCGGTACCAAAACGTAACCACCACAGGGTCCAGATCAGCAAGTGGTTTTAGCGGAGCATTGAACAAGCGTGCAAAGCCCATGTCAGCTGCAATAACACAACATAAACCAAACACACACTGCTTGTACTGACTGTCTTTACTGAGTGACCTTTCACACCAAGGCCTATGCAATGTGTGTACGAGACTACCATGCAGACAGATAATAATGGATAAAGGATAGCAATGACTGCTGGGAGATGGCATATGGTTTGACAGATTCTTGTTCCAGCATTTTCCGTTGACCGAGGGGTGACCGCCTACATTCTGCTGTCCAAAACCCCCATTTAAATTAATAAAAACGAAACAAGAGGCACAGGAGAATAACCATAAGCTTTGTAGTTGTTTGGAAGCAGTCATACAAAGAAAGTACTACTGGTGGAGCAACCTAAAACCCACTCCATCTGATATTTCTGAGACCAGCAAGATTATACCTTGTCGTACATACTCGTACCTTCTCAAGCACCCGGAGACCGAAACAAGGGCTGGATATCGTTGCTATGCCAGCTATACTACTCACATTAAGAAAACCATCCACACACCAGTTTCTGAACTGAAGACAAGAATAATAGTAAAATAAAACCGTCTCGGCCTGGTTGAAAGATGCACTGACCTATCTTGACTCTACCTCGCTCCGCACCTTCGCCCATGACCAGGATATTTGCAGGTTTCTGAAGGTTACATGTGCACACATGCACACACACACACCCACAGAGTAGTGGACAATGAAACGCTTCGGCAAGTAAGAACCAACATGCACAACAACAGATCTACTGCATCTCTGGCTCCCAGGGCCTATGGTCCCGGGACGGAAACAGGACAGCTAGCCATAACGGGACTTACAGAGCTAGTCACAACAGCACTCGCACACGTTATGGTCTCAAACACTTCTGCACCAAAGGACTGTCAGATCAAGAGCGAAGTACACAATGTAAGCATGCATTGAAGAATTCTTTACTCAGCCTGAATGCGCAGTGGCAGGAGTGGCAGAGCGTTTTACTCGAGAACTGCGGCAACCTTGGAGTATAGCATCACACAATCTTTCATTCCAAAGCTGTTCCTATTCTTCTGCACTGCATAACATAATGCAGGTTTCCATGCATCCACACTCACGCACACCCATCCACCCCCACACACACTCACGCACACCCATCCACCCCCACACACACTCACGCACACCCATCCACCCCCACACACACTCACGCACACCCATCCACCCCCACACACACTCACGCACGCACATGTGCAAACACTCACACGCAGGCACGCGCACATGCACACATTCACACGTAGGCATGCATGCACGCACGCACAGACAGACACACACACGCATGCACAGACAGACACACACGCATGCACACACGACACACACACAGCCACGCACACACAGCCACGCACACACAGCCACGCACACACAGCCACGCACACACAGACACGCACACACAGACACACACACACACACACACACACACACACACACACACACACACACACACACACACACACACACACACACACATACGCACACTCACACGCAGGCACGCACAGACGCACGGACACACGCACAACGAGCTACGCCAGCTTACCAGATCGCGATGTAGAACCCAGCCGCAGTGCAAGTAGTCCATGCCAGCCAGGATCTGGTGCAGCAACGACTTGACCATTAGCGGTGGGGGAGGGTTTAGTCGCTTGGGAGACTTGGTGGCTCTGTGATACTTGATGATGTGCTGAGAACACATACACACAAGAAACACATTCGCTCAATCATGGAGATGGCAAAATTCAATAGGGGCACCGGGACAACCCTCACCACACGCGCTGGAGTTTGGTTCTGCGAAACACATGGGTCCGCAAATTTAAAAGAGTTCCCACCGGGATAAAATACCCCAAGCAAATCTACACAACTGCAGCATGCAACTAGCCAACCAACAACCAAAAAATGAAGTGAGCATTGAAACAGCACTACTCCACTTGATGTGGACGTACTTCAAATAGCACAATGGTAACAGAGAGCTTGGAGGTCAAGAAGATACCAGTGAGCACTGAGTGCATGCCAACAGCCATGGCACGGCTGTTTTTTTGTGCGATTTCACGCCACTTAACAATATGGCCGCCGAAAGTCTCGATTGGGCTTCAATGGCAAGAAAATTTGAATTTTCAAATCGTCAGAACACGAGTAGGCCATGGTTTCCCCTGGATTTTGGAGACTAGTCAGCCCGGACAGCCCGGGGAACACGCTGATCATCTCCGTCTTGTTTCAAGCTTTCCGCTCGTACCTCACATGACTGCCTTTCCTTCAAGAAACATTTGTTCTGTGTCGTGCGACTTTGGCTTCGTTCTGGAATACTCCTTGTGTCGTCGCTGACAAACTCGGCTCCGAGAAGCCCTTCCCGATTTTTTCCCAGCTTAGATCGATATTTTCCCAGGTAGAGGACTATCCTCTGGTTGTCTTCCCCAAGTTTCATTAGAATACGAGCGTGAACTTCTAAATACGCGCGACGAGTCCGGAGCCGGTTTCCTCTTGATTTGGAAGACAACTGGTGTGGCCCTTTAGTTGCTGTTGAGTGTAGAAGGCTGCTTCCTGCTGTAAATTGCTTAGTCGGCATGTGGGATATTGTAGAAGAAGACAGCAGCCGGCCAAGTGAGCTTGAAATTGTGATATCTACCCTATTGTGCGTTGAACGATTACGAAATATCTAACTTGAATGTTGTACACGCGAGCACGCCAAGCAGAGGCTGGCAGGCTGGCAATCACACGGCGAGATCAATCTCCAGACTGCCAGGAGTAGTTCGAGCAAGTTTGAAGCGGAAAGACAGCTAACTGGGCAGGCCAGGACGCTTTTCCACCCTCTTTCTCTCTCAAATTGCCGAAAAGTCGAGTATCTCGCTCGAGCGCTTTCAAAACTTTTCTCTTGGTTTCGCGTCCCAAGTCGTGGAACTACAGGAGGATCGACATGAGTTTCTTCCAAAAACGCAAACTCATCGCATATTTGTACTATTCGCACAATGTTACATAAATCGCACCGAACGACGCCATATTGATAAGTGCCTGCACGTGAACAGCCGTGATGGGTACACGCATAATAACCTCAACAGTCATGGGTACAAGCATAATAACCTCAACAGCAATGGGTACACGCATAATAACCCTTACCCATAGGTCATGCTCGGCGTAGTCGATGAGAAGCCACACTTTCGAATCGGCGTGCGACAGGAAGACACGTCTCATGTGCAGTACGTTGGGGTGGTCCAGCTCTCGTAGCAGCTAAACAGGGACGGGACAGAAACACACACACACGCACACACACACACACACACACACACACACACACACACACACACACACACACACACGCACACATACACACACACACACGCGCGCGCGCGCGCGCGCGCGGACATGTGTAAGGAATTAAAGGGGAACTCGGATCCAAAATGAGCCCCATTTTTTATTGCGGAATCCATTAGAGTGCGGCCTAAGTGATAGAATGGTGAAACACTTACTTTCCTTGCTTCCTTCCTCTCATGGCCCTCTATTTTTTAAGAGGAAGACCATTTTGGGCTGGAGTTTTCCCTTTAAACGGGGACCTTATGCCAGGTATGATGATGAAACACGCCTGCGAATGGCGAAGTATGCTTGTTTGCACGGCCTCTCGAGAGCTTCGGAGCATTTCACAAAGGAGTTTGGCCGCAGTGTTACGTACACAACGATCCAGAGCATGGTGGCGCAGTAAAAGAAGCACTTGGGGAAAGAAGCAGATCCAAGTGCCATCACTTCTCTTAGCCATCAGCCTAGGGGACGACGGACAACGCTGCTGCCTACGGAACTTGATGAGATGGTGTGTCGATATTTGCGTGACATTCGTGGTGAAGGTGGTGTGATCAGTAAGCGCATCACAATTGCCACTGCAAATGGGATCGTGAGCTCCCAAAAACCGTCATTGCTCCGTGAAAACGGTGGATACCTCGATCTTACTGTTGGCTGGGTGAATTCTATTCACCAGCGTTTGAACTTGACCAGACGAAAGGCCACCAAAGCTGCAAGGAAGCTGCCTGACAACTTTCCCGAGCTCAAGTAGCAATTCCTGGAGAGGATTGTCAAAGCAGTGGAGCAGCAAGACATTCCAGCCGACTTGATCATCAACTTTGATGAGACTGGACTGTCAATGGTTCCTTCCTCTGACTGGACACTGGCAGAAAAAGGATCCAAGGATGTGCCAATGCTGGGAGCAGACGACAAGCGGCAGATTACTGCTGTTGTCGGATGTACAATAGGTGGGAAGCTTCTCCCACCGCAACTGCTCTACCAGGATATTTACGCAGCAAATCGCACTCCTGAAGTTCTTGAGCAGTTTGCAGACAGTGGATTTGAGCTTGTGTTCGTGCCTGGAAATTGCACAAGCGAGCTGCAGCCACTAGACCTCAGCTTGAACGGTCCATTGAAGGAGAAGTGCTAGGAGGGATTCTCGCTCTAGTATGCGCAAGAGGTATGCGATGCCATCAAAAAGTCTGACGAAACAGGAGAGGAAGTGGCAGATTCAGCCACTCGCTTCGTGCAGCCAGATCTGTGACTGTCCATCATCAAACCTCGTCGTTGGACAATTGATGCTTTTGCTTCTGTATCGTCTCGTCCAGCGCTAGTCCGTCATGGCTGGGAGACAAGTGGCATGGTGGCAGCATTAGAAGGTGTTCTGAAGTTCCAGACCCAAGAACAAATCAAGTTAAGAGAGCACTAAATTGACTCCACCGACTGCCAATCCAGGCTGGATGGACGCTCAATGAGCCATGCGTGTACCGTCATTAGCAGTTTCTGCTGTAAAGCGGTTTTGTTGTCAGATATCACGGTTGCAGAGGAGCTTTCCTACTCCAGCTTTCCATCACCTTCTCTGCCAGAGCACTTTGTTGCTCTGATCCGGAAAGGCAACAGCCTCTACGATGAAGTGTTTGGTCCGAAGGGGAGCCCCTTCCTCAGCGCATATGATGTCGTAGCAGAAGCGAGTATGGGATTAGCCATTCCTCAGTATGGAGAGTTGGGATTCAACACCCACGACAAAGCTGAGCTGGAGATAGCCACGTATCTGGAGCGGGCTGATAGCTCTGTGCCTCTACCAGCTATTTTCACCGCGAAGGGAAAGTCGGTTGCAGTGATCTTCGCACCAGATGGGCAATGTCTAGTGATGGACAGCCATGCTCACGGCCGTCGTGGTGGTCTGCTTGCTAGCTGCACTACAGTTAAATCATGGGTACACCTTTTGTCCAATGGCTTAATGAATGGCTTGTCACTTGAACGTGGAGCAGCACTTACGTTTCTCTCTCTTTCCACCTAGATGGTCGAGCACAGGAGTGACTAAACACCTTCAAAGCACCCACATGCAGTTCTCCTTTGCCGAGAACCATTGTCGTGCACCGCCATCTGTTCAGTTGTTCTTGGCCGGCTGAAACATTGTTGACTTTGCTGTCAAGACAAGTACTAGACAAATTATGCCACGCAGTTATTTCTTTGCTATAAATAAGTCCACATCCAGACCGTATTCTAGGGCAGCATTCTGGTCTACTACTAGTACTGTTGCATTGTAATCGCTTTCGTTTCGTTCTACTACTACTAGCACATTCTCTGGCTGTTCCTGTCGTTGGTATACTTCTGTCAACTTGATACTACATGTAGCACTAGTACTTATTAGTGCATGTAAATTACATGGCTAATGCAATAATGCTACACTTTTTTAAACTGTAAAAGCCTCTTGTACGGGCAAACTCAAAAACAATGTTGCACAATCATGTACACAAATGCTACAATTAGTACAGTGAGTTCTAGAGAAGTACAATACATGTACTAGTACGTATTCAATGACTCTTTAGACATTGTACATAGTACCAGTACTACCAGTATACAACTTAAATTTTTTTAATGACAGTGACTTTCATGATTTTGGATGTGGCAATGATTTTCATGATTTTTACATTTTTTGGCATTTCGGAAAATTTAGGTGTAAGGGCATGTTCGATTGGTAAGGATCGGGATCGGGATCCAGATCTCAGATCCGTCGGATCCTTCAGAGTCAACTGGACACTTTTTTGGGCCTTGACTGTTGCTATGTTGACGAAGTAATGAAAAGTCGTACTCACCGCGCCAGTTGTACAAAAAGTCCACAAGCTCTATCTCGATCCACGTGTGCGTACCACAATGTACTAATGTGTACAAAAACGATTATTACCCGCCATATACGCACAAAGGTCACATTCGGATCCGGTCAACCCTGCTCCCCGAGGTGGGTTGACCGGATCCAAATCCGAAGGATCCGGATCCGGATTCGACCAATCGAAAGGGTGCGAATCCAGTGGATCCGGTGGATCGGGATCCCGATCCTACCAATTGAACATGCCCTAAGGGGTCGTCCGTATTTTTCGAAAAATTAAAAAATCCGTCCGCAGGCAAAAGGGGGGTGGTCAAGAGTGCTGGCGGAATTTAATTTTTTGATTTTTCTTACTTTTTTTTACTTCAGTGACTTTCATACACTTGTTGCACCGACTGTGTAGTGTACTGTAGATGTAGGGTAGGATCGCAAACACCAGTATGATATACATGACTCTTCATGTAGTTGTAGGACGTGCATGGCCGTCGCGTCGGTAGACCTACTACTCACTGACCTAGCTACTAGCAAGAGTATTATAACCCCCCAAGAGTGTGCAACTCCGGATACCCTTTCTATGGGGTACGCCGACGGCGAAAACTCACATCACGTGGTGCAGTGTCGCAGTTGTACGTTTCCAGCCCGTTTTTAGCGAGCAGCGGAGTACTAAAAAAGCACTCTCTGACAGAAACTCATTGCGCGTATGCAAATCCCCAGCATGATCAGGGCAGATTTTCGGATTGCGCGCACGCTATCCTACGTTTGTACGTAGTACAAAGGTATCTGAGACACGTGATGTGAGTTTTCGCCGTCGGAGACCCCATATGCAGAGTTGCACACTCTTGGGGGATTATACTCTTAGTACTACTACATGTACTTGACATAGGTGCAATCAGCGAACATGAGGTCAGGAGTTCTTATTTTCGAGCTGGGCATCGGTAAAAATCAAAAAATTAATGGGAAAAAATGGGGGTGGGTGGGTAGGTGGGTCAGAGACAATTTTGCACGAGGACGGATTTTTTAATTTTTCGATAATTACGGACGACCCCTAATGTTAAATTAGGTGATCCGGGACCTCTACCGAAGTTTCCGAAATTTAAATTACACAGAAATAAAGGTGTTTTACAGCACACATCAAAGTATATCCTTCGATTAACAGTGGGTCCAAGTTGTCAATAGTTACTAGTCGATACTACCAAGAAAAAGGAATGTTGTTTTACGTAAAATTTAATGATGTACACCTATATAGGTGCAACTTACAGCAATTTCTCTGCATGCTGAAGGAGACAATCCACGGCCTTCGATTTGCTTTAATGCATACTCTCGCGTATCGCTCCTATGGCGTAAAGAAATGGTACAAAAGCAACAGCAAAGAGAGACCGAATGAGAAAGTGAGAATGTATGTGTGTGGGCACATGTGTGTGTGTGTGTGTGCATGTGTGTGTGCGTGTGTGTGTTTCTGCACCTTGTCCTCACCCACTTACTTTGTGAGCCCGTAAGTGGGATCATTTCTAAATCCACCCAGAGTTTGGGGATTTCAGGGGGTGTCAGCTGTTGGGCGGTTCAATTGCCAATGGAGTCATATTTCCAAGATTCCTTTTGAGTCCCTTTCTCCTCTCCCGGGGAGACCCACGTGACCAGTTAGCAAGTACGGTACAGTGTGCGTGTGCGTGTGTGTGTGTGTGTGTGTGCACGTGCATGTGTGTGTGAGCATGAGCATGCAACGTAGGCAACACCATTGGCTTTGAGAGCAACACATGTAGCAACCCAACTGCAGCCTTATTATTGGTGTTCAAGGTTGTTCACTAGAAACAATGACATCGCCACTTATTACACCTGGCATAGTATCATTGTCACTCATTATACCTGGCATAGTATCAATGGCCTACACCGTACAATTTTGTTCCGTGTACTTCGATATACATGCTACATTGTCAATGAATGGATCTTCGGTTCAGTCATGCCCAAATAGAGTGCTGTCAAGCCAATGCGTTCATAGTGACCCGCTTGAACAAGACACACAGTGACAGCCAGTCCTTTTGGTGGTGGTGGTGATAGTGGTGGGATACGGCTGTAGATACATGACCTTATGGTGCCGCAGCTGGGGCAGCTATCAGGTGGCACTGCCTTCCTAACTCCTAAACAAAATCCTGCAGTGGGTTAGTCAATCGCAGCTCAAGATAGGAGTTCCACACTCTTTATTATGTACTATTAGCACTGTAACAGATATGCAGATACATTGTATAAGAAAATTAAAGATTGAATTCTTACGAGCTTTTGCTTTTCGCTTTGTACACATGGCCATAGGTTCCACGCCCCACTTTGCAGCCTTCAAAGTCGAACAACTCCTCAACACGGTGACGCTTCTTGAATACACTGCTCTTGAACTCAGGGTCAATAAACTGACTCGAGCTTGCCGACATGATTCTCGTCAAAAGGATCACTTTCCAATTCACTCAGATTATTATTCTTCCAGTTGACGTGCAGCTGTGCACAACGCCACTAGCTCTCGACCTGACGACCACATCGACTTGCCAACTAAAATACAATACCCTCGCAACAGAGAGCTCTACATGCACAATGTAGTTATGATAGCTTTACACGCAGGTCATCAGCCCGTGCCGTAGTGAAACTGAATTAGAATTGTGTTTCTAACATCAGAGTTCTGAACATGTTCGAACACAAAGTGCAATATCTCTGGTGGCTAATAATAATTCTATTCTTTCAACTTGAGTGGGTTCTCCTTTGAAGACTGAAATCATAAAGAGTCCCTTTGGACTCTCATCGATTCCAAGAAAATGATTGATGGCTGGACTTGTATCAGAAAAGTAGTAGGCGTTAGTTTGCAAAACAAACACCATCCAACGAAACAAAAGAAAACAAGGAAAGTACATGTCAGATTGCATTTTCATTTCAAAAGATCGAAGCGATGATCATGTCGACACATCGATATGACGGATGAATGAAGCCAGTCACCATGGTCACCCGTGACCCATGCACGAGGCGAAGGACTAAAGGGACCGTCACTTAATTTTTGCCGACTACCCGCCAAAAAAATCTTTTCGTTTCACGTGCCAGACACGTCCGCGAGCGCGTACGACTCGCGCTCGCCCGGCCGCGCTACCTTTCACGTCAAGCAATCTGTTCACGCCACATGGCTGGATTGGATAGCGCGTACATGCAGACATGATTGAAGACTTGCAAAATCAATTTTTTTACAAGTCAAGGCGCTAGGCCTAGGCAGTACTAATGGCTAATGCCAAAGGCTAATGCCCAGGCAGCTGACTTTATTTTCGGAGAAACACTACTCATTGTAGTAAAAAGTAACAATGAATAGCGACATCATCTAGGAAGGATCGCTACCCTAACGCAAAGGAAAGGCCTTGTGCGGCTGCTCTACGAAGTGTTGAAGAAAGACTCATCAAAGTTAGTTGGTGGACGAATAACTCGCTGGCGCCGGAAAACTTGGCCCCCAACGATGGTGTTTGGTGAATCATCAAGCATAATGTCTTGTAGCAGTGTTCACCGAGGAAGGAGAACGCTCTAGCCGCTGCTGTTGTCCGTTTCATCCACGTTGGGCGTTAGCTGCACCGCGCCTATTGTGTTTTAGTATTCCATGGACACACATTAGCATTCAGAGCGATTGTGGAGCCACAATTTACTTCACACAGCGTTGTATTGTCCACGAGCGCAAACTTCATTATCAGCAGTAACTGTTACTCTTCATCCTACATGTAGATTTGGAGTATACACGGCCTTGTCATGACAGCGACAGCTCTACAGAGTGTTCAAGTGAGAAACATTAATTTCAATTGTTGGTGGACGAATAAATGGCTGGTTCCGAAAAACGCGGCCTGCACCGATGGTGTTTGGTGGATCATCAAACAGGGTGACCAGCAGTGTTCACCGAGGAAGGAGAATGCACTCGCCACCACTCCGATTCATCCAAGTGGGCGTTAGCTGCGCCGCGCCTATTGTGTTTTAGTATTTCATGGACGCACACTAGCGTTCTCAGCGATTGTGGAGCCACAACATATCTTCATGCGGCGTTGCACTGTCCAAGAGCAGAAACGTCAGCAGTGACCCATCATCATACATGTAGATTTGGAGTATACACACCATGCGCCAATGGGCCTTGGCACAACAGCGGCAGCTCTACGGAGTGTTCAAGTGAGAAACATTTGTTTTGACTTTTGGTGGACGAACAAATCGGTGGTGGCGAAAAACGTGGCCTGCGCCGATGGTGTTTGAACCATCGAGGGCTCCGGAAGCAGCAGCTGAGCCAGATCAGCCAGTCTTGCCAACTCTCAGTTGCTGGACTCCGTGCTGCAGCTAGCAGCACTGGCACCAGCCGGAAATATTTTTCCGCCGATACCCGTTACTTCCAGTTCTGTCAAGGGCATGACTGGAATCCATTGCCAGGTGATGACTTTTTACTTTATGTGTTATTTTGCTGCCGAGTTCAGAACTTTTCAGCCCCGATCTGTCCATGTCTACATGTCGGCCATCCGCAAACTTCAGGTGGAAGTTGGCTTTACCTACCCGTCGGGCCCAATGACTCTCCTCGCAAGGTTCCTGTCGGGCATCAACAGGTCATCATCGACACAGCGTCATCGCCTGCTGATAACCACTCAACTTCTCAGGGAGATTAGCCGGCATGTTGCCTTTCCACGGATGTGGCACCCTCATGACAAGGCCATGCTAAGGGCAAACTGACTGCTTGATTTTAGCTTTACATTACTGCAGTCAGTCCAGCACAATACGCCAATCGTATTTCACTATAACTCGCGTGTCATAATTGGGGATATGGGCTGCTCCGCCCTATATCCCTGATATGCCAAATAGACGAAAAGTGTGTCTAAGCCTGTATCGCGTATAATAGGCTCATCGTAAAACAAATAATAAAAGTCTTAAAAATCAGGGTTCACGTGACACTCGGGTTCCAGCCAAGTTTTCCGCATCCGCAGGAACGCTTCCCCCCTCTTGAATCATAGTATAGTGGACTCTGCAATGAACAGATTATGAAACTCCCTGCAGATTTACTACGGTCATCTCTGGTGACTGGTCTTGGCGCACCGTGGAAGCTGTGACTGGTTGCCAAGTTTTGTTTTGTGACTGATCATGGGGCATTTGTGACTACTTCGAAGCACAGCTCTGATTGATCACAGAGTCTTACTGTTGTCAATATTTATATCGTTTGAGAAGTCAAGCAGCCACGGGGCGCTGGCCTTGCAGCTGTGAGTATGCATACGGTACATATTCACATGACTATTGTATGCTGGACACTGCTGGTCCATTGTTGCAGTGTGTAAGTGAACTGCAGAACCTATTCCGTGATGAAACACCTACTCTTGAAAGACTGAATGTTTGAGCTAATAGTCTTTTACTTCACTCTCATGCTGCTCATATAATTATACCATACGCCAGAAGACCCTAAGTTAGTTCTAAGATTTTGTGGACCATGTGACCATGTGGTACTTTCACTCTACAGCCAAGTCAACCTCTTTGTCAACACACAGGGTTTTCCTCAGACACAAGCGAATGGTTTACTCCACTCTGGAGAAGAACACAGTTTGCTCTCTCGAACACCAACCGCATAATGACTACGGAATGTAGGAAGTGCAACAACTGCTAGAATATTGAACTGTCGTCCACACAAAACAAATAAAGACAACTGAAAACCAAAACACATGCAACTGCCAACATGCATGTAA
Organism: Sycon ciliatum; assembly: GCF_964019385.1. Classification (NCBI taxonomy): domain Eukaryota; kingdom Metazoa; phylum Porifera; class Calcarea; order Leucosolenida; family Sycettidae; genus Sycon; species Sycon ciliatum. The sequence continues at coordinate 2,574,930 of NC_088646.1, forward strand.
CAGCGACTGCAAGCCAGAACTACAGACTCCGCGCAGGGAGGAACAGGGGAAACAGAGGTAACGCTTCCGACTCCGAGAGCTTCGAATAGCAGCGGACAAAACAATACATCAACCTTACGTGTCACCTTGCGCTACCGCAAACGAACACCTATGGATGCACAGTGCAGCACAGACTCGGTGCATGCACGGTGTAATAACTGGAGTACATGTAAACCGACAACGGTCACCTTGCACCCTATGCAGTAAGTTACATAGGCTTGACGTGAAAGGTAACGCGGGCGAGCGCGAGTCGTACGCGCTCGCGGACGTGCCTGACACGTGAAACGAAAAGATTTTTTTGGCGGGTAGTCGGCAAAAATTAAGTGACGGTCCCTTTAGTCCTTCGCGTTCGGCGAAGGACTAAATGGACCGATTCAGGGCAGATCGTGACATGATGGTGACTCTGATTGGTGACCCATGCGAGAACACACATTACACTTGCGGGTGGCCTTGCACTGAGTTGACCGGTGCCCTGTGCGCAAACACACAAAGCAACGCTTCTGTTCAATCAGTTATTCTTTCCGCTGTGCTACTGTTGTGTATTTCGCGCAGTCACCACATACCATGCTTGATGTTTCAAGCACCATCGGCGCAGGCCACGTTTTTCGGCTACGACGATTTGTTCGTCCACCAAAAGTCGAAACAAATGTTTCTCACTTGAACACTCCGTAGAGCTGCCGCTGTTGTGCCAAGGCCCATTGGCGCATGGTGTGTATACTCCAAATCTACATGTATGATGATGGGTCACTGCTGACGTTTCTGCTCTTGGACAGTGCAACGCCGCATGAAGATATGTTGTGGCTCCACAATCGCTGAGAACGCTAGTGTGCGTCCATGGAATACTAAAACACAATAGGCGCGGCGCAGTTAACGCCCACTTGGATGAATCGGAGTGGTGGCGAGTGCATTCTCCTTCCTCGGTGAACACTGCTGGTCACCCTGTTTGATGATCCACCAAACACCATCGGTGCAGGCCGCGTTTTTCGGAACCAGCCATTTATTCGTCCACCAACAATTGAAATTAATGTTTCTCACTTGAACACTCTGTAGAGCTGTCGCTGTCGTGACAAGGCCGTGTATACTCCAAATCTACATGTAGGATGAAGAGTAACAGTTACTGCTGATAATGAAGTTTGCGCTCGTGGACAATACAACGCTGTGTGAAGTAAATTGTGGCTCCACAATCGCTCTGAATGCTAATTGTGTCCATGGAATACTAAAACACAATAGGCGCGGTGCAGCTAACGCCCAACGTGGATGAAACGGACAACAGCAGCGGCTAGAGCGTTCTCCTTCCTCGGTGAACACTGCTACAAGACATTATGCTTGATGATTCACCAAACACCATCGTTGGGGGCCAAGTTTTCCGGCGCCAGCGAGTTATTCGTCCACCAACTAACTTTGATGAGTCTTTCTTCAACACTTCGTAGAGCAGCCGCGCAAGGCCTTTCCTTTGCGTTAGGGTAGCGATCCTTCCTAGATGATGTCGCTATTCATTGTTACTTTTTACTACAATGAGTAGTGTTTCTCCGAAAATAAAGTCAGCTGCCTTTGGCATTAGTACTGCCTAGGCCTAGCGCCTAGCGCCTGGACTTGTAAAAAAATAATTTTGCAAGTCTTCAATCATGTCTGCATGTACGCGCTATCCAATCCAGCCATGTGGCGCGGCGTGAACAGATTGCTTGACGTGAAAGGTAGCGCGGCCGGGCGAGCGCGAGTCGTACGCGCTCGCGGACGTGTCTGGCACGTGAAACGAAAAGATTTTTTTGGCGGGTAGTCGGCAAAAATTAAGTGACGGTCCCTTTAGTCCTTCGCATGCAATGCACGAGATCATTAATTTTTAGTTATCATGATGTCATTGACTGTCAGAGGCGCGCGCGGGCCGCGCGGCGCTAGGCGGGCGCAGAGCGCATGCAGAGCTAGAGAGTAGAGTGCAGACTGTCCGGATTATGCGTTTTTTTGAAGGATCAACGTTTATTTTTTGGAAATTCATCCAAAATGTCCATTTCATTCTCCTTCACCCAAAATGCTAAAAAAATCTTTAAAAAAATCTTTAAAAAAATTCAAAATTTCACCCAAAATGCGAAAATTATGCTGCCGTTACCATGGCAACCAAAATGGCGAAAAATCTGAATCCCTTGGGGACCTTGTCGTTCCAAGTGCACGTGGAGGAAGCGCGTGCAAAGGATGTGGTTGTTTTCGAAAGTCGAAAGGAATCGATCATTTTTGTTTGGCTTCTTCACTTCAGAGCCAAGTGCACTCGATCGAGGCTGCCGATGAGCATGCAAAATATGCTCAAAATGTTGAAAAATGCTGAAAAAACCCAAAATGCGAAAAAAGCTGAAAAAATCCAAAAATTTAATAATAGCAATGAAAAGTATCAAGAGTACATAACCCCCCAGAGTGTGCAACTCCCACATACCCTGCTGTCCCGACAGAATTTCAAGTTGACGTCATTATTTATGACGCAATGCTCCTTGCACCAGTGATTTACAACATGTGTACGGGTGTCAACGCATCACACGTTTTTCTTTGCAATAATTTGTACAGGATCGATCTGCTTCGGTCAACCACAGGTTCCGGATTCGTCTGATAATCCGTGTACAGTGCGCATTGCATCATCAAAATGACGTCAACTTGAAATTCTGTCGGGACAGCACCCATAGTGGAGTTGCACACTCTGGGGGGTTATGTACTCTTGAAAGTATGAATGCCGCAGACATCACCACGCAACATGACAATTTGTTCAAGGTTTGGTTTTGTGTGTTTCCAAAATCGATTTTCACGTTCCGATCATCAGTGGAAATACGGAACTAAAGAGATCAAGGGAAAAACAAAGGTTAAAAATCCAAAGAAGTGTGACACATGACGGTGTAATGTATATATAACTGAACCTATCTATCTGTCTATTGCTTCACTATTCATTGATCATGCTGTAAGCCTACATGGGTAGTGTTTCACCCAGTATGACAGTTTGCCCTTTCATCAATCATCGTGGTCTGCTGCACACGATGCATGGATGCGTTTCCTTTGTTTTGCATTGTTTTCTGTATGCACGCTTTCAGTCTTATCATGCTATCGTTAGTTCCGGTATAGTGCGTTGTTGCGAGTCTTGCGTGCTGTGCGTAGAAGTCGTACCACCGCACTCAGTATCGCTCTAGCCCGATAATCCATATGCATCTGAGTTGGCTGTACTCAGTTGCCTTTTGGGAACTCTTTGCCATGAGTTCAGGAGTAGTTCTTATGTTGTCGTTTTGCTCTCAACTTGTTTTCTCTCTCTCTCTCTCTGAAATGTTCTTTCCTGAATAACAACTAGTTACTTTCGTACTGCCTGTTGGTCGAGTTGGCGTGCATGCCTGCGTGACTGAAGTTCCATAACATCTGGTACCGAAACCCGCTGATACCTGGTGCGACTGTGTTGTCGCTTGGTGGTGGGCCTTGATTTGGAAATAATGTCGCTGAAACTCGATGGATTCCTGCGGACGTTCCGCGGAAAAGGAGATGACCTGGAGACGTTTTGGTCGAAGTTCCGTGTACTGGCGGATATTCAAAAGTGGGACACGGAGGAAAAACGGATGCAGCACCTGCCCCTGGTCCTAGATGGCCAGGCGTTCAAAGTCTTCATGTCCATGGCGGAGGCGGACAGGAAAAAGGAGGCAACCGTGAAAGCGCTACTTGAAAAGGCCTTCGCGCCTGCACCTGCTGATTCTTATCAGCAGTTCCTGTCCCGTCGCCTACGCCCTGATGAGGCTGTGGACGGCTACGTTGCTGACCTGAAGCACCACTTGAGCTTAGCTGGCCACAAGATTACAGACGACAAGGACCCGGTCCTTTTGGAGCAGGTGATTTGTGGCTTGCCACCGACGTTCGCGCGAGACATTCGTTTGCAGGGTGCTGGACAGGCCCTCTCCGTCAGTGACGTGACAGAGAAGGTTCGCGCTCTGCAACTGGTTGAAAGCGCTGCATCATCGCATGCCATTGGCGCTGCTGCCACCGAACCAGCGAAGTCTTTGTATTGTTACACGTGCGGGAAAACTGGGCATGTCAAGAAGACCTGCCGCGCTGGGAACCAGGAACCCTCCACGCAGAGCTCGTCAGCAGGCCCATCTTCCTCGAAGAGCAGCCGAGTTCGTTGCCATCATTGTCACGAGCTAGGCCACATCCGGAGAAACTGCCCGACCAGGAGAACACGGGGCACTGCGTCTGCTGGTGTTTCTGACCAGCCAGGAGGAAAAACCGATTGCTGTTTGGCCCTGACTACATCATCGTCTTCCCTCATCCGAGTGTACGTCGATGCCTGCCGCGAAAAACACGACGAGTGGACTCGCCTGAGTTCTGTGGTGGACACTGGTTGCACGCGCTCTCTCATCAGCCGTGCCGCACTCCAGAAGTGCAATGGCCTGCGTTGCATGGAACAGTGTCCGGACAACATGCTCGCCCTCAACGGTGAATCGCTGAAGATACTGGGTAGCGTCCTGCTGAACCTCCGTCGACTCGACGGACCTGTGCACTTGGACCTACTGACTGCCGTATCTGTGCTGGTTGTCCCAGACTTGAGTGTCCTGAACACCGACATGGTCGTCGGCAACGATGTAGTGACCCGCGCTGGAGGTATGCACCTGCAATACGCTGACGGGTGTCTGTCGTCCGTCTCATTTGGCTGTGCCGCTGTGCCTGCTGCTGTTAGTGCTGCCGCTGATGTGCCACCTAAGCCAGCTGACAGTACTGCTCGCACCTCCAAGCTGTCCCGCCACGTTACGGTCAACCACTCTGGTGACGATGTCACACTAAGTGTTGATGATGGCGAGGTGCACTGGAATGCAGCCGCCGGCTACTGGAGCATGAAGTGGCACTGGAGGGACGACATGCCACCTGCTGAACCGATTGGGTCAGGGATTGGCGAATATCCCCGCGCCAAACTCACCGCCGATCAGGAGCTGCAGTTCAATGCTGAAGTAGATGCCTGGATCCAGCAAGGCTGGCTGGTACCACACGATGCGGATGTTCACGGACCACCGGGCGCCATCCTCCCGTTGATTGCGAAGTGCCAAGAGCACAAGGCCTCAACACCGGTTCGCCCTGTACTGGACTACCGTGGGCTGAATCAGCTCATCCGCAACCACCCTGGGTGCAACACCCCTGTGTGCGGTGAGAAGCTGCGCAGCTGGCGACAGGCTGGTGACAATTTCCACATCCTGGATATACGGAAGGCGTACCTGCAGGTCCGTCTTGATCCGTCGCTGGCGAGGTTCCAGACCGTCATTTACAAGGGTAAGCCGTACGTCATGATGCGCATGGGCTTCGGCCTTGGGATTGCGCCAAAGCTGATGAGCCTGATCGTACAGTACGTCACTGGCCCCTACCCTACTGTCGACAGCTATGTTGACGACTTGTTCGTGCCTGATGATCTCGTCACCACGGTGGAAGACGAGATGGTGAAGTTTGGCCTACCCACCAAACCTGCTGAGTGCTTGCGATCAGCCCGCGTCCTTGGTCTCCAGCTTCACAGCTCGAACGACGTCCTGCAGTGGCGACGACGCACAGATGTCGACCTCTGCTGCCCAGCGAGCCCAACGAAGCGCGATGTGTTCCGCTGGTGTGGTCGCCTGCTTGGTCACAACCCTGTGTGCTCCTGGCTCAGGCCATACACTAGCTACCTGAAGAGGTTGGCTGACTCGCTCACTCCTGGAGGCTGGGACGCCAAGGTACCACCAGAAGTAGTAAGCCTCTGCCAAGAGCTGTCTGGTCGCGTTGAAGGAGAAGATCCGGTACACGGTGCCTGGTCCGCTCCACCTGCCGCACAATGGTCAGTATGGTGCGACGCATCCAACATTGCCACCGGAATTGTGGTGCAATGCGGTGCAGATGTCATCGAGGATGCGTGCTGGCTGCGTCCGAAGGATGATCGTACACACATCAATGTCGCCGAACTTGATTCGGTGATGAGTGGCCTTCAGCGTGCCACCGCCTACGGCCTCACAAGTGTGCGCCTCCTGACCGACTCCAAGACCGTGCATGGTTGGCTGTATAACCTGCTGCATGACATCCGCCGTGTCAAGACCAGCGGTCTGTATGATGTGCTCGTCCAACGCCGCTTGCAAGCTATTGACGAGCTTGTCCGCCTCACCGGCCTGTCTGTTGTGGTCGGATGGGTGCCCTCTGAACGCAACTTGGCTGATCGGCTGACAAGAGTACCCACTCCATGGTTGAAGCTCTGCCGTGCCAAGTCTGAGATGTGTGCTGTCGCTGGTGATACCACTAATCCCGCCGTGGCCCCGCCCATGGCTGTTGCCACCATCCGCGCAGCGCAGCAGAATGACGGCAGCAACTGGTCTCGGGATCACCCTGCTCGGTGTGCTCGACTGCGCGACCTCGTGGAATCCGAGTTATCCGACGCTGATCGCATCCAAGAGGAGACTGTGCCTGTCTATCACACTGGTGATCACGTTCTTCTCCGCCGTCCTGACCGTCACCAGAAGCATCTACCGATGTATGAACCTGGTTGGCAAGTCATTCGTGTTCTGTCCCCCTCGACTGTGGTGATTCGACGGTGTGAACCTGTACGTGGTCGCAATGCTGAGAAAGTAGTGAATGTCGACCTGATCAAGCTCGACCCTCACCCTGTTGCCGCAGATGCAGATGTTGACTCTGCTGATGATCGTGATGACATCCCTGCTATCATCCAAATCGACATGGATCCGCAGCTTGACCAAGCCTACGGACTTCGTCGCCGGGCTGCAATCCGTCCTCCTCAGCGGTTCCGTGACTAATGTCATCAAGGGGAGAGGTGTAATGTATATATAACTGAACCTATCTATCTGTCTATTGCTTCACTATTCATTGATCATGCTGTAAGCCTACATGGGTAGTGTTTCACCCAGTATGACAGTTTGCCCTTTCATCAATCATCGTGGTCTGCTGCACACGATGCATGGATGCGTTTCCTTTGTTTTGCATTGTTTTCTGTATGCACGCGTTCAGTCTTATCATGCTATCGTTAGTTCCGGTATAGTGCGTTGTTGCGAGTCTTGCGTGCTGTGCGTAGAAGTCGTACCACCGCACTCAGTATCGCTCTAGCCCGATAATCCATATGCATCTGAGTTGGCTGTACTCAGTTGCCTTTTGGGAACTCTTTGCCATGAGTTCATCAGTAGTTCTTATGTTGTCGTTTTGCTCTCAACTTGTTTTCTCTCTCTCTCTCTCTGAAATGTTCTTTCCTGAATAACAACTAGTTACTTTCGTACTGCCTGTTGGTCGAGTTGGCGTGCATGCCTGCGTGACTGAAGTTCCATAACAAGGTTCTACTCCCCGGTTCAGACAAGTGCAAGTACAATGTATCTGAAACCAATCCACATGCTAGTGGACTATTAATTTTTGTCTCATGATTGGCCATTTTGCAATGAAATTTCTAGTCCAGGGAACTCCGCGTTGTGCAGTGTCACATCAGGCCTCAGCAGGCTCAGCACATGATTTGTATTGCACTCCACATGTTTTGTTAGAAGCAAAGAATCATACAAACACGCCATTGGTAGAAGCAAGGAAGTAGCAATGCAGTCTATGGCCGGAAAGCACACGTCAGACATAGCAGTTTGTTCTCGCGATGTTTTGTATAATGTAGTTCTCGCTGTTATTTGGTCTCGTTGTGGAAAGGCAAAGTTTCTTTCATGCATTGCAAGTGTGAATACAGCAGTAGAAGAGTGAAAGTAACGTTGAAGTGCAGTTTGAGTTTTTGTGGGGAATAGTGTAGGTTTGATCAAGGATGCCTTACTGCACCATCAAACATGACGAAGGGGAAAAATGGCTCGAGAAATCCCACTTTAAAAGTTCGATGGAGAGTGTGATAATTCTGGAGAAAGCAGCATCCAGGACTTAGTCCATCATTAGTTGGAAGCAGGCCAGGGTGTAGTAAAATAAAATAATTACTACTACTCCCTGGTTGGAGATTTGCCATTCACTGATTGATCTTCAGCGTCGAATTAGGGGCGAATTTTGCTCCCCCCCCCCCCCATTTCACGGATCGAATAATGTGCATGAAAGGTCACGAGGGGTGTGCGGATAATGCTCGAAAAGCTGGCAGATTCTGCTCAAAAAGCAGTGAAAATGGCAGAACCATACAAACCTTATGGCGGGCAATTCCTCGAATTCTGCTCCATTCTTTATCCACATACCAAACATGCATGAAACTTACCAGAAAAAGTACCTAATTCTGCCAATTTTCTGCCGGCATTATCCGCATATGCCTAATGAAAGGACCTACATAAGTGCATGTACATCTGTGTGGGGAAAGTCTTGGCACCCCCCTTGATCACTATCCTGGCTACGCCCCTGAGTACTCTTTTGTAACGGTTCGTGGAAATAGTGACATCAGATGCCAGATTTCTGGCCCCTAACCATTGGAATGTACCCATAATGTGATTCAGAATTGCGGACATTTTAAAATTATGGGGGGGGGGGGAATAAACCAATCCAAATCCAATGGGCAAAGCTCTGTCACGGACCACGGTGGGATGAGAGGCATGAGCGCATCAGCATGTAACTTGGCAAACAATCATCACCTACCTATTCTTTGTAATGTGTCAGTGTACGCGCTGATGGATCAGTGGCGTTTGTCCAGCGAGGCATCCAGAAGTATGGTATGAAGTGCTCCAGCCCACTGTAGTGCTCCTCGAACAAATGGCGATAGTAGAATGCCTCCTTGGTTAACGGGGCGTTGAACGGGTAGGTAGCCTTCGCCTGAGCCATGTCGCTATCTGACACCTATACATGTAGAGCATATCAGACAAGAGCCATGACCACAACTACATCAGTACATGTATGACCAACACAGTACACAAGCAGTCAAGTACCTACTGTAAGACCAGTAATGTTAACGAACATTTAATTCTAACGAGTTAACGAATTTGGAAGAATCGTTAACATTAAAGTCGTTATGTGCAAAACGATATGTACATGTACAGTCATTTGCAGGTTTTGAGACAGAATTCGTTAGAATTTCACCTCGCTAACCCACAAAAATCAGGAGATCGTTAACTTTAATTGACGTTAAAAATCTGGTCTTACAGTATGCTGCAGAAGTCCTGAAAATCTATTGGTGACTGTAGCACGGGGCCATGATGAGCCTGGACTCACCCTTTCCTCAGCAAAGGCTTGGAGGAGCTCATATAACGATTGGCCTTTCTTCGCCGATGACACACCATCGTTGAATGCCTCCTTCGGTCGCCACAGGATCTCTTCCGGTAGCAGCCCAGTGTTGGAAAATGCCTTGCGAAGTAGATGTTTCTCAATATTTTCAATGGGCTGCCGAGCTGCCTTGTCCAGTGAAAGAATATAAGAAGTAAAGTAACGATCGAGGAAAGGAACGCGGACTTCCAGGCTGTGTGCTGAGATTGCCCTGTCACTACGCAATACATCGTACATGTAGAGATCTTGTAGAAGTCGACGGGACTCCATGTCAGCCTCTTCCGCCGATGGTGCCTTGTGGAAGTAGATGTAACCCTGGCAAAGTTCATCACTGCCCTCTCCGGTGAATATGACCGGCGTGTCCGTATCATTCTTGATGTACTTGCTCACAAGGTGCAGTCCAACAGCCCCTCTCACTGTCTGGATGTCGTAGCTCTCCAGGTTGCGCACAATTTCGTGTATGGCCTCGCAGCCCTCCTGCGGTGTGAATCGCACTTCGTGATGCTCCGTGCCGAGATGAGCAGCTACTTTCCTTGCGGCGAGTACATCCGGACTACCTTCCATACCAATAGAGAATGTTTGTATGGGGTAGGTCAGACCTTGCTCCTTAGCACATTCTACCATCAATGCTGTCACCAGACTGGAATCCAGGCCACCGGATAACATGCATCCAATACGACGATCGGCCATCAGGCGTTTCTTCACGGCGTCCTTGAGCAGTGCCCGGATGTTACCCAAAATATCTCCGTCTTGCAGTATAACACGAGGAATGCGAGTGTAGTCCAGGCCACCAATTTCGTTGTAGCGTGTGTAGTCGCAAGTCGGGACTACACGCTCCGTGTCGGTTTCAACGCGGAAAGTGCGAAAGTGACCAGGCGGGAACCACTTTGCCTGACTTCCGATCTTCTTCATATCTACTAGCCCCTTGGCCTCGGAACTCAGAGCCAGGACGCCACGTTCTTCGTCCATGATGTGGAACAGCGGGCGTACACCAAACAGATCACGCACCACACCAACAAATCTGTTCTCTACATCGATGACGGTGCATGCAAACACACCATCCAGCAACGTGACCATCTTCTCAAATCCAAACCTCTTGTACAAATGAATGATGACTTCACCATCTACAGCACGCTCCCAGGGTAAATCGTACTCTTTGACCAGGTCGGGGGCATTGTAGATCTCACCGTTGTAGAGCAGCCATACCTGGGGATAGTGGGTAACCTGCAAAGGCTGCATACCGGTCAATGGGCTGCAAATCGACAGGCGATGGAAGCCTATGCAGCTCTTCGGCAGGCCACCAATGCACTCCAGTCGCCATGCATCTGGCCCGCGGTGTGTCAGCTTCATGAAATGGCAGTGAATTTCAGAGGTATCCCCAAACTCCCCGAACAATGCCCATATTCCGCACATTGTGTCCGCTGCTTCACTTCACGGACGTTCCTGGCCGTCCAAACTGAGCTAGTTTCAAAATAGCGTTTCCTCTTTCCAAGTCACGAGTCACGGAGTGGTTACTCTTCTTCTAAGCAAAATAACCGTGCGGACTGAGCTTGTAGGGTAGATTTACCTTGCAATCCCTCTCAGGCTGCCAGAACTCGGCTGACGAACAGGTTACACTTCGAAGATTCTGATACTTTGGAACACTTCTTCACCTACACTGCCAGCCAGACAAAGGAAAAGCCAAACTCACTGATACCACGATACAAGTAGTATCCATCAGTGATAGTGAGTCCTTTGACTAGATCCAGGATCCCCATAGGCCATCACGATTGCCGTTCGAACAATGATGTGTAGCCGAGTGCAGGGCAGTCGGTAGGGAGTCGCATGCTAGCGTGCCAAAAACTTCGCCGTTTCGGTGAATCTTCGACCAAAGCTTCCTGTGGCCCTTCCGTTACAACTAAGTTGCTAACCATTTTACTTACAATGGACCGTGGTGGTATCTGATATAGACCCTCCGTGATCCAGTGCTTGCGATGGAATGAATGGTATGATATGTTTTAGCTTCATAATATCCTCTGCTGCCCCGGTCTATCTCTGGTATGAGCAGCACCGTCTGTGTCCGTCCATCGATGCGACTCGTAGATCTACGACCTAGGCATAGCTCCTCGTGGGTACCATTATCAACAGCCAACAAAATGGGCAACACCACGGAGTAATAAAACACAAAACTGACAAGGATATTGAGGCATTCCACGACCTGACACCTATCTCCAACACATCTCTACGAAGCGCAAACAAATTGACTTTCGGTGTGTGACAGTTCGTCTTCGCTTAGCTTCCCCTCTTTATGTACTTTACAACGTACCTTTGAGCCTCTCAAGTTGGGTGGTCTGTTGCCTTGTGTAGTCGAGTTGTAGGTAGGCCGGTTTGTCCAATGCCATGGCAATGGTCCACCCTCCTATATGGCCTACTACAGAGTCAGTAGTCTCGTCATCATCCTGTAACGCTACGTTTGACATTCTTTGTTGCCGATACATGTAGCTAGCTCGTGCATATCTTTGTGGCGCATCCCTTCACTTCATTGAAACATTCTGCACCTGAGCCTCCAAAATTGGAAGGTTGTTGGTTTGCGCTTCGTAGATGTGTTGGACAACTTGGAGCTACATGTAGGTGTCACTGTCAGGTCGCTGAATGTCTCAATATCCTTGTCAGTTGTGTGCCTTGTTGTCGCACTATCTGACTGTATCGTGGACTGTTAGTCATAACTCGTTACCTATTGGTTCTTTCTCTTTACTTCTACTATTGGTTCAACATCCGAGTTTTGGTATTTTGTTTGTTTAGCTCTATTTTACTTCACCATGCACGGGCACAGGCAATATCTGCCTTCTCACTGGGCGTATGGCCACAGTTCCCACAGTATGATAAAGAATGAAGATACCACTGCAGTGCAGGGTCGATACCTCGAAAGGCCCGGGCATGGGAAATCTCGTCATGTTGGTGCAAGTGGTGGTCACGTGTTTGCTTTCCGGCTTGATACTCGCTACCGTGTACCGGGACGTCAAGTGCTTCCCTCGCCCACTTACGATTCCTCTTCCGTGTGTTGGTCAAGAATCTCTGCTGGGAGACAGACAGACAGACAGACAGACAGACAGGCTGGGAGACAGACAGGCTGGGAGACAGACAGACAGACAGACAGACAGACAGACGGACGGACGGACGGACGGACGGACGGACGGACGGACAGACAGACAGACAGACAGACAGACAGACAGACAGGCAGGCAGACAGACAGGAAGGCAGACAAACAGACAGACAGACAGACAGAGTGCGAGAGAGAGAGAGAGAGAGAGAGAGAGAGAGAGAGAGAGAGAGAGAGAGAGAGAGAGAGAGAGAGAGAGAGAGAGAGAGAGAGAGAGAGAGAGAGAGAGAGAGAGAGAGAGAGAGAGAGAGAGAGAGAGAGAGACAGAGAGAGAGAGACAGACAGACAGACAGGCGGAGACAGAGAAAGAGAGACAGAGAGAAGGGGCGTCGGAGCGCATGTCGTGAACAAATCTTGCATCCTGCACGGGTAGATGGTGACTAGAGCGGAGTAGAGGCCATTTCTGGCACGCTTGACAAGTGTAACCGTTAGACTGATGATACTGATTATAACTGTCAAATCTCCCCACTATCGCTATTTCTCTGCACTATCAGGCCAGGAGATCTCCAGTTTTGTTGATATTGTTTTTCTAAACATCAAATCGAGGACAGCACTATGCAAGTTTACTTCTCCACTGGAGTAGCAAATATGCATAGCCAATGGTAATATTCATAATGGCTGCATTCTGAACACAATGAAGCTGTGTCACAGTCTATGATTTTGACTGAAGTTTATGCCCCGCCCCCACCCCTACACACACCCAGGCCAAAATACGGGTTGACTGGACATGTATTTGGTACAGTACCAGTAAAGAGGCCATGACGGAGAAATGTGAGAGCCGCATTGTGTGTTGTGACTGGACTGAAGTGGCTGGCTGGAGTTCCATGACCTGATCGGCAACTGTGCATGAACACAATGACAATGTGACAGGCATACTATAATTGCAGAAGGTCCTAAGCTTGAAGTGACTATGTCACAGTATGTGGTGTGTGTTTGTCATTTGCAACAACCTCGACCCCAGATGCTTTCAAGTCACCACGGAATGTGCAACTCACACTATACTACCAAGGATCCTGATCGAGATCTTCACATCTTTGATGATCACTGCACAGCAAAACAACCTGTCCGTAGACACTTTCTTGTAAACTGCAGAGCTCCAGAGCACCATTATCAGTTCTGTAAAGCATTCTACATGTACCCACTGTCCACTTTTCAAGATTGTTTAAAGGCCCTCATTCACCCAGTGGAAGTAGAAGATTAGGAGACGAGGAGGCGTATCCTTATAGATTATTGGCTGCGCTACTGCTAGTTTGCTACTCAATACTCTGCACCCATAAGCGAATCCGCTGACTCACGATAAACTTCGCGGCGAGAAGTGAATCCGCTGCCTCACCACCATGGCATCATTCGCAAATTTAAACTAATGCAATGCACAGTATAACAGAACAAGTGTGCTGTGAAATGAATGTACATAAGTGAAAATAGCTGACTGTAAAAATGGCATGTTGCAATATTGAATCGGAATGAGAATAATACAGATCATCGAATGCTCGTGTCATAATTGAGAGAATAGTCTGTGCAACGCTAACTGCTGGCCTATAACAGCACTACGTAGGGAACTACTAGAAATCACCACGCAGCCCACACAGGCAGCATAAGAACCCCCAAATCAATAAGTTAGCAAACGGCCAGGCGGCGTCCTGCAACCACGTCTGAAATGAATAAAATGAACTGCGAAGTAAAAATACGCGGCTAGCTTCCACCACTAAAAAAAAGAAAGACTGTCCGGTGGTTTAATAACTGAACACACCGCCTCTAGTACAGGCAATTCCTAGTGAACGGGATAAACTTGAATGCGAGTAAAATACCGGCAATGCTTCGGTTAATACGATATCAATAACATACACGAAGAAGAGAACCTGCTAGCTAGCTAGCAGTAAGTAGCAAATGAGAGTTTAGCAGAGGTGCACCAGCACACCAGCTGCGGTAGTGTTCCATCATCTATAGCATAGCCGCACGCCATCACAGACTGAGTAGAGCTGCCACGGCACCTGAAACAAACATGCAAGTGGCCACACAACAGCTCCGGTGAAAAGGTGAAACTTCAAGTTTTTTAAAGTCAAGCAGTGACATACAGCAGTCGACATAAACAGAGCACCATGTTTCCTCGCTTAGATTAAACTCCCATTCCCATTTTGAGGTCTCTGTCCTTTACTTTCAGTGTGTCCACTTGAGTAATAAGTCATAGCCGATAGTAAGTCGCACCCCCCCCCCCCCCCCTCCGTCTTCAACTCTCGCATATATTGTAATGGTGCGACTTATATTCAGGAAATACGGTACACATCCAAAAAATTAAACCCACAGACATACTGACACCCAGAACACCTTGCGCGCTTGCAGGTCACGGCAGGGTCAATTCATACACATCTTGCCAGTAAAATATTATCTACATTTCCCTGGGTATCACCAGTAACTAGCATCAGCAGCTTGAAAATCAGCCAGCAATCATCACCTACCTATTCCTTGTAATGTGTCAGTGTACGCGCTGATGGATCAGTGGCGTTTGTCCAGCGAGGCATCCAGAAGTATGGTATGAAGTGCTCCAGCCCACTGTAGTGCTCCTCGAACAGATGGCGATAGTAGAATGCCTCCTTGGTTAACGGTTTGTTGACCGGGTAGGTAGCCTTCGCCTGAGCCATGTCGCTATCTGACACCTATAGAGCATACCACACAAGTGTCACAACCACAGCTATAACCAATACAGCATCCTATATCTACAGTACACAACAGACCTACCTCCCCTCAACCACACACACACACAACAGTGTATTCCTTGCCGAACTAAAACTACTTGCCGCACAAATCCACAATGCTTGTTTACATACATACATGATAACACAATGCAAAGTTGAAGCAAAGTCTCTATCCTTGCCACTTTCACGCCTGCATGGTGTCCCTGTATCTTTCATATATTATGGTGCCCGAACTCACCCTTTCCTCGACAAAGGCTTGGAGAAGCTCAAACCAAGACTGGCCCTTCTTCGTTGATGACACGCCATCGCTGAATGCCTCCTTGGGTCGCCACAGAATTTCCTCAGGTAGCAGGCCAGTGTTGGTAAACGCCGTGCGAAGTAGATGCTTCTCGATATTCTCAATGGGTTGCCGAGCTGCCTTGTCCAGTGACAGGATATAAGAAGTAAAGTAACGATCGAGGAAGGGAACGCGGACTTCCAGGCTGTGCGCTGATGTGGTCCTATCACTCCGCAGTACATCGTACATGTAGAGATCTTGCAGAAGTCGGCGAGACTCCACGTCAGCCTCGTCCGCCGATGGTGCCTTGTGGAAGTAGATGTAACCCTGGCAAAGTTCGTCTGCACCCTCCCCGCTGAAGACGACCGTCGTGTCCGTATTGTCTTTGATGTACTTGCTCACCAGGTACATTCCCACCGATGCCCGAACTGTCGTTATGTCGTAGCTCTCTAGGTGGCGCACAACTTCGCGCACTGCCTCGCAGCCTTCCTGCGGTGTGAATCGCACTTCGTGATGCTCCGTGCCGAGATGAGCAGCTACTTTCCTTGCGGCGAGTACATCCGGACTACCTTCCATACCAATAGAGAATGTCTGTATGGGGTAGGACAGACCTTGCTCCTTAGCACATTCTACCATCAATGCTGTCACCAGACTGGAATCCAGGCCACCGGATAACATGCATCCAATACGACGATCGGCCATCAGCCGCTTCTTTACGGCGTCCTTGAGCAGTGCCCGGATGTTGCCCAAAATATCTCCGTCTTGCAGTGTAACACGAGGAATGCGGGTGTAGTCCAGGCCGCCAATTTCGTTGTACCGTGTGTAGTCGCAAGACGGGACTACACGCTCCGTGTCGGTTTCAATGCGGAAAGTGCGAAAGTGACCAGGTGGGAACCACTTTGCCTGACTTCCGATCTTCTTCATATCCGCCAGTCCCTTGGCCTCAGAACTCAGAGCCAGGACGCCACGTTCCTCGTCCATGATGTGGAACAGCGGGCGTACACCAAACAGATCACGCACCACACCAACAAATCTGTTCTCTACATCGATGACAGTGCATGCAAACACACCATCCAGCAACGTGACCATCTTCTCGAATCCAAACTTCTTGTACAAATGAATGATGACTTCACCATCTACGCCACGCTCCCAGGGTAAATCGTACTCTTTGACCAGGTCGGGGGCATTGTAGATCTCACCGTTGTAGAGCAGCCATACCTGGGGATAGTGCGTAACCTGCAAAGGCTGCATACCGGTCAATGGGCTGCAGATCGACAGGCGATGGAAGCCGATGCAGCTCTTCGGCAGGCCACCAATGCGCTCCAGTCGCCATGCATCTGGCCCGCGGTGTGTCAGCTTCATGCATTGGCAGTGGATTTCAGAGATATCCCCAAACTCCCCGAACAATGCCCATATTCCACACATTGTGTCCGCTGCTTCACTTCACAGACGTTCCTGGCCGTCCAAACTGAGCTACATGTAGTTTCAAAATAGCGTTTCCTCTTTCCAAGTCACAAGTGGCTACTATTCTACAAAGGAAAAATGACTGTGCCGACTGAATTTGTAGGGTTCCTTGCAATCGCTCTGAGGCAACTAGAACTCGACTGCCGAGCAGATCACACTCCTAAGATCCTGATACTGCCTCTGTTGTCGTCAGTTCTTTTATTCTCTTGAACACTGCAAATAGATGCCAGCCAGGCCAGACAAAGGAAAAGCCAAACTCTCAGTGAGACCCGATACGATGAATCATTCGAATGAAAGAAAACGAACTGCCAAATGTAGCGTACAGACGCTAGCTGTGCACGTGTCGACGATGTCCGGCCGGACTCCGGACTGACGGATGAGTACGAGCACGATCATGTCGCATGCACAGAACGTGGTTTGTGTTTGTTATGCAGATATACAAAGCTCTAGTTTTTTGTAGTCTAGCTCGGCTGATCGATGTACGTACATATGTATACAGTCGTGTCATGTATCATGTGTAACGATGTCATTGTCATGTAGACCCAGGTGCTCGAAGTCCGTACATGGTATCCTAAGTTCGTACGCCCATAATTTCATGTTCTGTTATTGTATTCGACTCAAATATTTTATGGAGGGGACAGTGTGGTATGTTCTCCTCGCGTACCAATTTTCAGGGATCTACGATCAGCAGAAGTCCCATACCACGGGAGTGGGTTTTCGAGTGTCCATACGAAATACAAATTGGGTTACATTTCATGCAAAAATCAACTTTGCCAAGACCGATTTCGAACGGACACAGCGTCAAACAGACCTTCACTCAATCATCAAGAGCCAGCTTAGAGCTGACAATGGCCAGAGGAGAAGAATTTACAGAGAACCACCTATCCTTGCAGAAAGGTTGACACTCCTGGCA
Source organism: Sycon ciliatum (assembly GCF_964019385.1). Taxonomy (NCBI): domain Eukaryota; kingdom Metazoa; phylum Porifera; class Calcarea; order Leucosolenida; family Sycettidae; genus Sycon; species Sycon ciliatum. The sequence continues at coordinate 2,592,635 of NC_088646.1, forward strand.
TCTCCACCACTGTTTTCCCGCGGTTTTCACAGCGCAGCTGCTTCTTCTCTGAGCCGACTAAAAACAGCTTGCATTTCGGCAACAAACTACGCTTTTGCAAGAAATACCGGTGGAGGCACATGCCAAACATATCCCTTCGGTGCTTTCGTCGTAACCGAGGGATTGCAAGTTAGCAATTAGCAGAAATATGTGTGTATTTCGAGTCACCTCTGATCAGTACGGACTTAGAGTACCCTCTGCGACACCAAATTTTGATATGGAAAATGAGCGAACTCCAGAGAAACAGATCGGATCGAAAGATGGCCTGGTTCAATCGAGCCTGGCCTCAAAACAAACTTGGACAAGATACCTTCCATCCACGAGCAGGATTCTGGCAAGTGATCATTGCTAGTGTGAGTTTCAGCTCGGCAAACACACACTGTAAACGTGTACGGACTTCGAGCACCTGGGTCTACTAGTAGATCTACAGTCTAGGGAGTAGGGACCGGCGGATTCTGCTCGAAAAGCAGAAAAATTGGCAGAACCATACAAACCTTATGGCGGGCAATTCCTCGAATTCTGCTCCATTTCTTTATCCACATACCAAACATGCATGAAACGTACCAGAAAAAGTACCGAATTCTGCCAATTTTCTGCAGGCAGAATCCGCTGGACCCTAGTCACGTCAGTGGGCGACTCATTCGCCGACTATCGACATCGAAGACGAAGGATCAAAAAGCAACGTACGGTCGCTTCACTACCTTCAGTGTAGTCAGGGCGAGAGTCAAGAGACAAAAGACTGAAACTCAAAGTCAAGGAGTCCAAACTCAAAAGTCGAGGACGAAAGAGACGTCCGTGTACTCGGACGGTGCATACAGCGCTTGTACGACTTCTGACAGAGCTGACATTGTGACGTGACAAAGGCTGAAATGTCATGTCCAACCCACTCAATGTCGCAGGAAAGCTGAGGAAACACTAGCGGCGTCGACTTGAGATTCATTGAACTCAGACAGATAATTGTCATGGTAGTCAGTCACCCCACACTTTGTCAACTCCTAAAGTCCTAATACTAGTAATACAACTCCGAGGCTCTCATTTCAAGTCTCCAGTGGGTGCAGTGCTAGACAGACCGAGGCTTCCACCACGGCCCCCACGGGCACTGCCGATTCCAGCAGGACCCGATCACCAAATACAGTATACAACCAGGGAGCTACGGAGGCCTACACATACCTGGCAGTGGTATGTGTAGGCCTAGCGCCTCCCTGCAACAACAACAACGACCACGGCCGTTGGAACAATGATATGCAGCCGAGTGCGGGGCCGGCCGGCAGCCCGTAGGGGGTCGCATGCAAGCATGTCAAAGCCGTTGTTTGTGTGCAACGACTCCCTGTGCGGATCCGTGCACCGTGGCGTGGTATGGACCCCGTCCCGGCACCCTCCATGATCCCGCAGTGCTTGCAATGGAACGACTAGTAATTGTTTGATGTAAGGCTTCAGTATCGCCTCTACATACATGTACATGTCATGTAGTAGCTCTGACCTGAACGGCTGAAGTATTTGTATTTACATGTACTGTAAAAGCAGAAATTTTCGGTGGTGTTTTATTTTCGGTAACTTCGGTGCCGACAAGTTTTACCGAAAATAAAACGCACCGAAATTTTCGGTACAACCGATACTGTATACATGTAGTACTAGTACACTTACCTGGAGAACGGGTTTTACCGAAAATTGTCCTCTACCGAACCGCCGATTTTGGCGAATACCGAAAATATTACACCACCGAAAATTTCTGCTTTTACAGTACCATGTGTACCGGTACATGTATGTAGAGAGGCAACCAAAACAGGCAAACTGCCTAAAGACAACGTCACCACTGTAGAGAAGCGAATGAAGAGGAGATGACAAAACGGAAGTACAAGCGATAAAAAGAAGTACTACAAAAGTCCGGTATGGCGGAAGGAAGGAAATGGAAGGAAGGAAATCAGTTTTGGTTCAGACCACACAGCTAGGGACCGGCGGATTCTGCTCGAAAAGGTGGCAGATTCTGCTCGAAAAGCAGTGAAATTGGCAGAACCATACAAACCTTATGGCGGGCAATTCCTCGAATTCTGCTCCATTTTTTATCCACATACCAAACATGCATGAAACTTACCAGAAAAAGTACCCAATGTTTCTGCCGGCAGAATCCGCCGGACCCTACACACAGCAAGCAACGACAAGAATAGCCGAGGCATTCAAACTAGATAATATTTATTATGATACTAGTACTGAGGAACACACCGTTAACGCGTTGAACTAATTCCTTGAAGCTCATGGTGTGTGTAGCGATCGCTGAACTGCCACAAGGAAACTTTAGGAGGTTGGATTGGGCGGCTTGAAAGGCAAGAATAAAGCAGTGAAGCAGTAACTGTTGTAACTTGTAGTCGACTACATACATGTACATGTACATGTACATGTAGACTGTATATCCAAGACTCAAGGGTGTGCAGCCGCCAGAGGCGTAGATCTACTACCCAAACTATCCCCGAAGCCTCGCAAAGGGCAGGCTGCCCGAGCATGGGTATGATTACCGGTATCCATACAGGCAGATCAGGGCAACTACTCCCAATTCCAAGTACATGTAGTACATAGTGGTCACGTGTTCACTTCGAGGTCTGAGGGCTACCGCACACCACACCGGGATGCCAAGTGCCTCCCTACTGCTAGCTACAACTACTTCCAAGAGTACATAACCCCCATGGCCCAGGGGGTTGTTATAGTCTTGCTACTACCAAGAGTACCCTATACCATGTATACATAGTCATTATTTTTATAGTCTTGCTACTACCACAAGCCCTCGCCCTCTTCGGATTCTCCTTCCCTGTGTCTAAAAATACAATGTAGTTAGAAATCGCTGAAGCGGAAGAAATGGCTGGTGAGTTGGAGCACAAGCTGGGAACAAATCCTGCACACGCCATGCTTGATAAAAGACTAACATGACACTCGTCCCCATGTACCTGATGTACTGTACCAGGTTATGTAATGATGCAGGTCCACCAACTCTCAACAAAGAAGTGAGGAATAGATAGCTAGCTACAGGCTACTGGGTGTAGACGGATGCCTAATATTGATTGGTTGACAGCACCCTACATGATTGTGCAACTAATTACTTGGTGGAGGACGCACTGTGTACTGAGGAAAACACAATACTCTGTCAATAGCAATGAAGCCGGGTCATACATGTAGTCTATGACTGAAGCTGCTGCCCCCCCCCCCCCCCCAGACTATGGATTCAGAACGAATAGAATACTAGTAATACTAACTATGGATTCAGAACTAATACTAGTACTGTAGTAATAGCTACTTGGTGCTGAGTAAAGAGGCCATAACGGAGAAATGTGAGAGAGCATTGTGTTTTTATGACTGGCCTGGACTGAAGTGGCTGGCTGGCGTCCCATGACCTGATCAGTCATGGTGCATGACCAGCATACAAACTAACAAAAGCCAGAAGGGCTTCAGCCAGGCCTGAATGACTAAAGCAAGTAAAAGCAGCTACAGTACTACAACAAAGTAGCTTGATCTCATTTTGGGCAAAAGGCTGCCATGTATCTAGTACTATCTAGAAGGGTGATGATACAGTTGTCGGAGCTGGTTTGTCTGGGTGAAATAGGAATGTGGTCCATGGACTGATCCAACCTCGGCCACTGCTTAGAGTCGTAAGCTGCATTGACTATTGGAAAGATACAACATAATTATACCGTCAGTGTATGCAGTGTATGCAAGAGAAGACTAATACAGGTAGATGCATGCAATGGACATGCACAGTGAGTTCAAGTGATAGACTGGGAGTGCAATGCAATCTGACTTCTAGATGTCAATCAGACAAGTATGTCTGTGGCTCCTGTGGAAGTCTATTCAGAAGAACTCGACAGCTATCTGCATCATTGGGATGCTTTTTTGTTGTACATCCATGATTCTTGTATCTAGAAATTAACAATAGTATCAAGGATATGGTGAACATATTGAAGTCGGACAAAAAAGACACCAGTAGCACAACTGCAGGCTCAATAATATTGTGGCTCTGCTATAAAACAGGAATCGCAGGATTGGAGGACACTTAGTTATACTGTCTTGTACATGTCAGGTGTGTGTACGGTAGCTACAACAGTTCACCCAGCCCTGGGGCACTCTGGAACTCATGGCTCCCAGCCCGCCGACTCTGTAGTATGTCCATACCACTGTGTCGGGGTCACCGTGCAGCTAAGGGAAAGGATTTATTTATGGGCTTGTGATCAGGACTTCAACGTTCAAAAACAACACCCATACACCGGGCCACATGGGTGAGAACTTAGAAGATATCCTTGTAGTTAAGGCAGGTGGCTGGCGATGGATTTTCATTGTACTTCGAAGTAAGTCTTTGATAAACGGACAGCAGAATGGTAATCATATACTCAGTCAGGCATCACGTCAAGTGTCACTGAGTCCGGCGATCATTTCAAGTTTGTTCGATCTGGGAGAATGAAAGGCAACATAAGAAAAACCAATAATTATTATAAACTGCTACGGCAATTTGTGTTCAGTTGTCACCTACGTCAGCTAGACCAGAAATGCTGAGGCTGGAATGCACATACAACATCATGCTCCATCACCTGTCTGTCTTCTTGCCATGGCACGGTTTTATTGAAGATGCTGTTTGGAACTTCCGAGTCGCTCAGTGTTCTGTACATTGTTGACGCAATCCCTATGACAACCCATTCTCTTCATGCTAGATATCTCCTGATTTGGCCGACCCAGACCGGAGACAGGTGACTGACTGTTCAAAGCTTTGGCCACTGTGTGTTTTCACACCTTTGACTGCCAGTACTAGTGTCCTCTCCGCTGTTTATCCTGTTAACATACTGTAAACTGGGAAATCTTTGCAATGTGGATATTTTTGCGAAGGGGGCGAGTCACAAAATAAGCCAGCACAAAGCGTAGAACTGCGGTAAAGCAACTAATGAAATGAACTCCAGTTGCAGCATTTCCATGTGCGAATTCGTTTGTGGTCACAAACATGCACACAAACATGCAAGCAATTCTCCAGTTTACACTGTACATGTACTTTCTCACCAGAATAGCGCTAGGATTACTCCCTTCCAACACTCCTCAATGAGTTCTTCTCGTGAGGCAAGCAGTCACAAGATTGGCGCGATGCCACTATCAGGTCTCTGCACGAGAAAGCCTATCGTGCAGAGACCACCAACAACAGGCCAGTCATCTCGCTCCTGAGTGCTGTCAGCAAAGTTCAGGAGAAGATTGTCCATCAACACCTCTATACCCACATAGAGCCCCACCCACCGGCCGGCCAATCTGGATCTCGATCCAAGGACAGCCCTGAACTTCGGCTCTCCCGCCTAGTTCACGAGATATCCGGAAGCCGAGATGCTGGTCTGTCAGTGCCATTGTGCTTTTTTTCACCTATCAAAGGCATTTGACCGAGCCTGTCATGCCGGCCTCCTGGCGAAACTCGAGCACCTTGGTGTCTGTGACATTGCCCTTGCCTGGCTCACAAGCTGCCTGACTCGCCATCAAAGCGTCAAAGGCTAGCTCCGCTATGTTGTCTTGACAATCCATTCCGGCTGGAGTCTCCCAAGGCTCTGTCCTGGGGCCTCTTCTGCTCCTCATGTATATAATTTACCTCCCTCCCCCCTCCCAGCATGTGCAAACTAGCATGTCAAAACATGCAGTCAGGTACGGATGATGCGGCGCTCATCGTGACATATCGCAGCAGGGATCTATCAGATGCATTCCGCCAATGCGTTGTTGACGCAGCATGACGATGGTTGACTGATTGCCATCTCCTTGTCAACACCACGAAAACCGTCGTCCTTTCCTGCCAACCCCAACACATCATCCACACCACAATCCACTAGACCTCGCTACAACTAATCCACCAACATAGGCACCTTGGCGGAATACTCCCAGATGATATGTGACGGACCTAAGTTCACCTAACACAGTCATCATGCAAACTACCAACAAAGCCAAGAGATTACTGCACAAACTCCGCAAGACACGTGGCACAATGAACACTTCCATCCTGTTATATACAACACACGTACATCCGACCTGTTTTCGAATATGGCAGCCTTATCCTCTCCAATACCACACAGCAACCGCGGTACACACTGCAGGGAACTCAGCGCCGTGCTGTACGCATCTGCCTTCAGTTTCCCCTCTTTGCACCAGTTCGCCACAGTTCCCTCCTTCACCATGCAGTGCTCCCCAGTCCCCATCCTTAGCTAACTCACGATCCACCAACAAACCTCCCCACCACATCTTGCACCACAACGTCAATACCAACCATACACCCTTCGACAGCTAAGGACCTACTCCATCGGACTCACAGAGACCAGCAGGCACTGATATTCCCTCTATCAACAGTGCCCGCACCCTTTACAACTCACTCTCCATCGATATCACAAGTTCACAACCCAACCTTGTATCACATTCTTTCCGACACAATACATCTACTCGACATGTATTGTGTTCTTTTGAGCGGCTGTTCCTGCTCCTGTTCCTGCTCCGCGCATCCCCCTGATTTCTGATATCTCGAATGGGTCACACGCATTCAATTACACTTGCTATAGTCTCAGCATGTTTTCATCATCCAGTGTTCATCGCCTTCCCAGGTAATTCCATCTAGCTGTTGCTGACTATTACTAGTATTAGCAGATCTATCATACTTATCAATATTCCTCATTGCCATCTCACCGTCATGGCAATTAAAAGAACACACCTGGCAGTGTGGTTCGAGGTCACCCTCTTCTTCTGCGCTGGTTAATGGTGCCGGAAGTATCCACACATCGTTCGTCTGACAGGTACATCATCTGACAGACGGACAGCATGGCCAAGAATGTGCAAATGGGCCTTCTCCACGGCTGTGGATATCAGCTCAGCAGTGCATGCTATGTACAACTTCTGATAGGAGATGATGTTGGGGTATGCCACGCCTATCAAGTTCCGTAATGGCTTGCGATGAAAGACATCCCGAGATGCAGATTGCGTCAGGCCACACACAGCAGATGTGGCTCGACGTATGCTCGGTGCCGTTGTAGTCTTCGGTTCTCACTGATCTTATATTCGATGGGCCCACAGTGTGTACATTTCAATAGGCAGTCGATGCCAACCCCATTCATTACTCACAATCCTCCTTTTCACAAAGGAGTAACCAGAGCTGACGGGAGGATCTCCAAGTGTCATCATCGTGGGTGCAGTGACTTCACACTGTTTTCTCTGTGTTCGGGATTAGCGGCCAGCTACTGAACACGTCCTTGATGATTGGAAGAGAATCCAACAGTCATTGTTTCTCAGAGCTGTGTAGTGTAATGTTGTCGGACGTAGCCGGTCTCACTCGGAATGTCGTCATCACTGATCTGTCTCGGTGGTGGCTGCTGATGCTAATGATCAGCACTTTACGGTTATGGTAGCAGTAGGCACGTGCTGGGCACTAGTGAGTTCCCACTGTGGCAGACATTAGGGACCTTTCGCACCCCGCGTCCGGATACGAAACGAATGCTGATTCGTCACCTGGGTACGAGGATTCGTCAGAGTCCCTGCGGAGAACTCGTTTTCACGAATGGAAGCCTCTTCATTCGTGGCACGCTCCGAATCCGTCAGGTACACATTTATTTGGATAGGTACACATGTTTTGCAAGGTACACATTTTTCCCCTGATTCCATGATCCATGCACGTGTGCGTGTAAAAAACCCTACGCCAAGCTACCGGCGCCCGCGGCCGTATTCGTAGTTGCCATGCACATTTGCATGACGACTTGCGAAACCTGAAATCTGTTTTCAACGAAACGATTACGAGCCGAATCAAACTTTCGTTTCGCATTCGTTTCGTAGCAAATGCGAAAGGTCCCTATTGTTAAATGAAGTTACAAATCGAAAGAGATCGACAGTACCAACACCTGCCGACATGGACTGGATACATCCCTCATCTTCAACTATCATTATAATGCCAACTATAACCTGCAACCAGCAACACTTTTACAGCATGTCTTTGGCCCCACGGACTCGTTCCATACTCTGGCAGCAGGGACTTTCCCCAATCAATCGGTACCTTCATGCCTTTTCCTGGTGCTTTGAGTACTCCCAGAGAATGTGAGAGTGTGTGTACACAAAACTAAGTTGTGGCGCTGAAAGTGTACATTTACGTGTTCTGGATTGTTGTTTCTGCTTTGGGTAAGCTTGGGTCTAGTGACCTGATAGCGATTGTGCCCAAATCAGTGTACATGTATTATATTGATTCAGGGTACCTACGGCAAAAAAGTGGTACGGTCAGTACCGTAGTGACCGTAGCGTGTCCGACGCCCCGGTGGCATCTTGCACACACTTTATACCGGGGTGCAGGGTGACCGGTTCCTGGTATGCCCAGGAGTCAGGACATTTTGCCAATTGTGTTGCCAAATTTGGCAACACCGTTAACAGTGCACACTGCCGCTGTGTGTATACCAGCCAGGCATGCAGGAGTCTAAATAGCCAGGAGCCACTTCGAATGTACCCCTCTCCCCCCGAGATACATGTACATGTATGCCCCCACTCTGCCTTGCAAATATGAGTTTTATCGACATAAAAAAAGTTTTTAACAGTTTCAACTTACTGCCATCCGCATAGTGACGCTTCTCCCTGTGTGGGGGTTCATGAGTGGCATTGATCCAGCCCGAGGACCGGTCCGTAGTGGGCTGCTGCAACTCCTTACTGAACACCTTGCTGTCGGTGGCCTTGTCATTATGCTTGCGCTGAGCTCTGGCCCAACTAGATGCCGGCGTGTCCTCCACGGTGCACCAAGATTCCACCTCCATGATGTTGTCAGTCTCGCTTGCTTGCTACGTCGCTGGAGAGAGGAAAAGAATAGCGGGCAGACCTGCCAAGGCTTCTTACTGCGCGCGGATTATCAGGCCGCACTTTGCTGGGAAAGTGAGAAATGTCAAGCCTTCAGTGGAACTCGATGCGAGGCTCGATGCAGATACAAGAAGTTCTGGTGAACTCCACAGCCCGTCTGCTGCCTGAGTAGCGGGGACCTTGGCGGATAATCGATGGTCTCTGCTGACCCGCGTACCCGTCGAGGGAAAGAACAAGTAAATCTACGGTTGCGTCAAGCTGCGTTGAAAAATGTCTTGGGTCGAAAACGCTAACTGATCTGTAACGCTATCGACAGCTAGCTTGCAATCACAGATTTTTTTCTGATTCTGAGCTGAGTAGAGCCACGAAGCACACTGCAAAAGAGAAGCACTAACAACTCAGTGAGCAGGTGAGTGTCTCAGAGTCAGACGCAGAGTCAGCATTCAGCAGCTTAGTTACTAAGTAGCATTCCCACTGCCTGTGACGACCGTTGCCAACTAACACATGCGATAGTGCCATGACAACCCAGTGTGCGTGACTGCGTGTGCATGGTGTGTGTGTGGGGGGGGGGGGGGCTGCACGGGCATAATTATTGATAATGGAATACCGGTGTGCAGGTCAAGGGCAGGGAAATCTTCCATTTTAGTAGATAGTTACAACGAGCAGCTTCTTCCCGCACCGGTGCTGGCCTGGCATGGAGTAAAGACTGTCTGAACCAGAGTAAAGACTGTCTGAACCAGAGTAAAGACTGTCTGAACCAGAGTAAAGACTGTCTGAACCAGAGTAAAGACTGTCTGAACCAGAGTAAAGACTGTCTGAACCAGAGTAAAGACTGTCTGAACCAGAGTAAAGACTGTCTGAACCAGAGTAAAGACTGTCTGAACCAGAGTAAAGACTGTCTGAACCAGAGTAAAGACTGTCTGAACCAGAGTAAAGACTGTCTGAACCAGAGTAAAGACTGTCTGAACCAGAGTAAAGACTGTCTGAACCAGAGTAAAGACTGTCTGAACCAGAGTAAAGACTGTCTGAACCAGAGTAAAGACTGTCTGAACCAGAGTAAAGACTGTCTGAACCAGAGTAAAGACTGTCTGAACCAGAGTAAAGACTGTCTGAACCAGAGTAAAGACTGTCTGAACCAGAGACACCGTTCTAATAGTAACACAGACTGTCCGTAGCGGTCCTAATACTGGTCCGTCGGACCGTACGAGCACCTTATTTCGAAATAGGTTGACACACAAGTAAAGAACAACAACACCGCCATGGGGTTTTCAATAACCATGAGACTGATGAAAGTACATGTCAATTCTGCCGGGTCAAATACTAGTACCCCACAACCATGATCTCAGGCCAGACTTCCTGATATTCCAGTGCTACAACCCCGTAATACTAGCACGGTTCATACGGTCGCACAGATCGTACCGGTTTCCGGTTGTAGGCAGGACTACTGTTATGTACATGCTGTGGGTTCTCCTCCTCGCCGTCATGCTCTGGTCAACAAGTTAGTTGCTGTAAATGCACACACACACACACATACACACACACACACACACACACCTCAGACCTTAGACATGCCCATCGCGGGAGCGATGATAGCGAACAGCTATGTTTTAGACATAGCAACTTGTGCACACACACACACACACACACACACACACACACACACACACACCGTGACACACACACACACACCGTGACACACACACACACACACCGTGACACACACACACACACACACACACACACCGTGACACACACACACCGTGACACACACACACACACACACACACACACGCTCACTGAGAACTCTTCCTCTGTCCACTGAGAGCTCCGACTGTTGTAGTGAAGCCTGGCGGTGCCAATCTGACCTGCACAGGATCCTGCAAGGGCAGCACCGTGCTGTTTAGAAGGGCTATGATGTCATCTGGTTATGCAAGGCAAGGACTCAAGGAGTCCAGCAGCAAGTCCCCATGCCACTGCCGCGATGCCGTGATGACCACGTTTACTTGCAGCCACACACCCATGGCACACAATCATCGAGCTCTGCAAGACACGCAACTGCACATCACACACACGAGACACAGTCGCTCACAGTGACATCCAGTATAAGTATAGAACTTGACGTGGGTACGTGTACGTGTAGATGTTAGACCAAGTCAGAAGTCAGCAAAGGGTCACTTTAAAACAAAAAAAGTTCAAGAAACCCAGCAAATACATACACGCCGAGGTAAGTAAAAAGCTAGGAAAGATGCCTTAAACATATCAACGGAGAAGCTTAACTCGGCAGCCATGTATCGACCACTAAAATACGAAGTTCGGAACCAGCCCGGTCAGTCGTCTACTGAAGAGAAGGTACACAGCACGTAACACGCAATAAATCAACAGCAGCAACATAATAGTAATATTATTATGGAAAACTCAGCAGCATCAATGAAGGGTGTCTTCCTGTAGTATAAAGCCTGGCAGAAACTACACCTACTAGTACATCAATTGATCTTAGCACTAACAAGACTTTTAAAAGGAAATACAGTTACACACACGTGCACACGCCCACACACATACACAATCATACACGCCCACACACATACACAATCATACACGCCCACACACATACAATCATGTCACGTTAAACGGTACAGGTCAAGGTAAGATAATTAGCAGTCAAGTGACAAGCCGTGGGAAAGGCGATACATCAAAACCTAGTGGCACATGTTGAGTCCAGCGTGGTGTAGTTTGATGATAATAGTCCGTTCATAGCACCAGTACTGACCAAAGTTGTAGATAATGTTCGGCGTCTTCCAAACTCAAGTTCAGTTAGTAACGCTGAAAAACGTTCAAGTACCTCACTAGTAGTTGTCTAGATTATAAATTTTACTAGAAAACACACACACACACACACACATGCACACACACACACACTCAGTTCAGGCCGGTAAGTGTCATACCGTCTAAGAAACACCAGGGTGTGGACAAGACCAGTTGGGGCCATGATCTGGCAAACTATCGGACTGCGATGTGGCATGAGTGAACCTACAAGCTGTGGTGCCGGTGTTGCAGAATCATGTGAGGCTAGCTGCGTTGATGACTGCATGCCTGCAGCTGTGCATCAATAAGCTCTGTGTGCCGGTGCAGTAGGTGATTGAGTGCAATGGAGACATTCATTAGAGTGGACGAGGTGAGGTGCAGCAGGTTCTGCCACTGCGAGATCTGCTGCTCGTGAAGCGCATGCTGCAGCTGCAGGATCTCCACCCACTTCTGTACATGCGGTGGTGATCGTACTCCGTCAGATATTGACTCAGACCTGGACTCGTGCTGCGCAAGAAACGGCGGAGATTCCTCACACTTCACAACGGGGCACTGGGATATATGTGAGTCTTCACCAAGCAATAGGACAGGCTGCCAAGTGGACGGCACAAGACTACGCAGCAGAACAACAACTATTAGAACTCCGAGTAGCAGGAGCAGGCCGTAAGCTATTCTAGGTAGGCTGAAGAACGGCAGCGTCCCTGAACCAGAGACTGCGTCGGCTTGCTTGGTGAGAGGAGTGGTAGTTTGATGGTGCTGTCCATTGGTCTTTGGCTTTGCACTCTGCTGAGCTTTGGGACCAGAATCACTGTCAACTGCGCCGTCACTGGACGATCCGTGCCGGTGGTCTTCGCGCTCAACAGTTGCGGCGGCCGCTCTCTGGACCGACGCGGACTGCGGACTTGATGACTCGCCATCAGGCACATCCTCCGAGAAATAATGATCAAGTGACTCTGAGAGCGCGGTGAAGTATCGGCCCATGCCGGCTGTTGCCTCTCGCTCAATCAGCTTCTTCATCATGGACAGCATGCTCTTGTGGAAGTTGATGCTCCCGGAGACGACGATACGCGATGTCCCGCGCTCCTTGCCGCGAGTGATGCATGCACGAATGCAGGTGGAGAAGGCGTTTCCCATCGGCACCCCACTGCTCGTCACGTTCTTCTGCACAATGTAGATGTTTGGCAGATGGCTGCTGGACAGTACGCTCTGCTCCTCCAGGGATGAGGCGAACTTGGGTCCCATCGGAATGTCCATGGGCATCTTGTAGGAGACCTTCCTGTACTCAAGAACATCGCCACTGCCCGCATTGTCACGCGGCTCCCAGTTATCAATCTCCATTGCAAAGAAGCCGCGCTGCTGGTAAAAGTCCTGCATGAACGGAGACGGCGTGAATATGAGTTTGAACAGCGCCGACGGCTTTTGGCACACGACACGATCGATGTAGACCTTTCCCTTGTGTTCATCACAGCCACACTCGTCTTCTTGCCACTCGACTCCACTGTCATCGTCCTCGTTGTCTTTTGTCTCCTCACCAGCTGATGCGTCGGGGTTTTCGTCACTTCCGGACCCAAGTGATGACGCTTCGCGTAGCGACGGGTCGCCATGCTCTACGTCGGAGAACTCGTCGATAGAGCCGGCCCTTCCAAGAGCGTGACCCTCACTATCGACCTGTCCAGTGCCATGGCCCGGTGGTTTTCTGCATGGTGACTTGGCCTCATCCGTGTCCACTTTATGACCCCACTGGCGACACACGTAGTTCCGCAGATGCAGGACATTCATGTGCGAACCTATCAGCACGTTCTGCCATACTTTCATCAGCACCTGGAACGACGTCTCTCGGGACACGAACGACGTGAAGAAGTAGTTGCGCGTGCCGTCCTTGTTCCGACGCCCAGTGCTAGTGCTACTACTGCTGGCACTGCTGCTGCCACTGCTTCCACTGGCAGTGCTGTGTTGCGGGCTCATGGAGTGCTCGGGGACAGACACGGTGATGCGGATTGCGTTGGGAATGACATGAGCAGTCTTCTCGCGCACAATACTCAGAATGTTTTTGCAGGGCAGCACCAGGAACGTCTCCCAGCCGAATATGTTGGCGTAGAAGCAGAAGTGCTCCTGGCACACGTACATCCTGCCGTGGGCTAGGATTTCCCGGTGCACTGCACATGAATAGTCATCCACAACCACCGCATCGGGCACTTCGCCACCAAACAGTCGCCTGAAATCCTCGTTCCGCGATTTATTGCTAGGTCGCAGCCACTTCACAGCCGAGTTGAATCGGCTCCAAGACTTCCGACGATTCAGGGGTGCGCCTGCACCATCACCACGATGCCTCTCGAACTCCACTTGCATTTCACGACTTTTTCCGCTCCTGCGAGAGGGACTCCCTGCACTGGCGGCGGATTTCCCCTTCAGTAGGGTAAGTCGACTAGCAGATGATCGTTTGCCGCCATCCGCGCTGCCAGCAGCAGATCCATTCGGGCTACCGACGACCGCACCATTGCCCGCTAAACTCTCGATGGTTGCATTATTATCCGCGTCGGAAGTGACCGCTACGTCGTTAGCGCCAACTGCTGGAGAGTGTTTTGAGGACATGTCGATCAAGCCGTGATCATTGCATATACTCTGCAGGGATTCGGACGAAGAGAATTGACTGCCGCGTACCTGAGCCCGTAGTAGGAGATCTTGGAATGGAGGTGCAAGGCTGTAGCCGTGCGCCGGAACACTGACTGGTGCGACCTCCCCGCTGCTTTCGTCGTCGTATTCTCGAGAGAAAACTGAAAGGAAGGGTTGAGACTCATCTTTTCTATGCACGCGCAGAGTGACATTATCTTCGAGTGGTGTCGGAGGAGATGCCATCATAGCCATGGGCGTGTAGCGACTACTACTAGTAGTAACCTGCACTGTAGAGGTTCGCAGCTGCAGTGTGCTCTGCAGCATACAACACCCTGCTGACTGGTGGCTTGTAGAAGTTTCTCGCGCGTCACCAGCAGCAAGACGGTTAGCGTTTCCGCACACAGCAGCAGCAGCAGCAGCAGCAGCTTCAAGACCACACAAATAATTCTCGGCACAGACCAGAAGAGCTGCTTGGCGCGTAGTTCGGGCAGAAATCTCGTGCTGAGAGGGCACTTGGTGAGCACTTCAAGCCTTCAACTGCTATCCCTGTTCATGAATTCAGGGTCTCCTTCAAACATAACTACACATCGAACACGCAGCAAACATTGCATGCTGGCAGTGTTCTATTGATGCAAAGAAAAAAACGAGAAGGTCAACCAGATCAAGAAAAATGTCATGAGTGATGATAGATTGCGACACCACATCATCAAGGCAGCTGAGTGTGCAGTTTAGTCGAGGCACCATGAGCGCGAGCGAGCCAGATGAAACCGAAGCCGAAGAGAGCGAGAAGTATTAAAGTTAGTTGTCGCTGACGCCCCACTACACTAGCAATGCCAAAATAGTTGAAACCACTTCTGCTTTCAGAACACGAGCTAGCAACAAAGCGCCTTTTGCACTGAAAAACAGCGAATGACTACCGGTATGTCGCAGTACATGTACCAGATGGCATAGGTAGCGACAGCGCCTACGTCGTACACGTGCATGTAGATATACGTACATGTGGTAGACCTCCGGACCGTAGATCTAACCCGCGCGTGCGGTGGGCCTCGGCTTATGTCGTGTTATGACCTGATGTCTGATGACTGACTAGCGCCTGTGTACATGTATACGTATGACGGTATGTGATGTGGATGGACTGGACTGAGTGACTCGCCCGCCGCGACCTGACCTGGGTTTGAGTCTCGAGATGTTGAGTCAGATTGTTGGAATGTCAGCTGACGCCGAAATGGAACGTCGTGCACCATACGGCCCGGGTACCGGTACCAGTGCGTTCACTAGCGCTAGTGACAGTGCACTAGTGCTAGTACTAGTACTAGTAGTAGTGGTGTGTGGCGGGCGGTGTCAGGTGTAGCTAGCTCCACAACTAACTTTCGAGTACATGTGGCTTACAAGTAGTTACATAGTCAGTCTTTACTCTTATACTGTACAACTACTATGTCTTGAACTTACTTTCAACTTCAAGAGTGGTTTGGTGATGACCAGGTGACTGATGCCGGGCGGCCATAAAAAGTATAAAAAGCTCCTATGACTGTAGTCGCGTCAACGCCGCGGCACTACTGCCGTGATGGACTGATCGAAACGATCACACATACAATGATTGTCATCACTGTACTGGTACATGGTCGGCAGGGGTCGCTACGTAACGAATCTTACGATCGTACATCGTATGATGGTAACGAATCTTACGATCGTATGATGATAGTACCACCCGAACATCGTTATGCCAACCGTTTACGGTTTAGGCTAGCGCTATAGTCGTTGATCGTCACATCAGACCTCCCGTAGATCTCTATCTGTCCGTGGTAGAGCTCTCGTGACAAGCCATGATTGTAGCCAGTTACCTGTTGGTTACCGCAAGTCAAGAGGAGTAGAGACGGTCGGTGACGGCGTGTGCAAGGCAAGTGCCCAGTACCAGATCGGCTGAGATCGCAGATTACAGGAGGGAGGTAGGGGGGGGGGGGGGCTAGAGTAGTAGTACTAGTACTTAGTAGAGGCAGTAGAGACTGAGTGGATATAGTCGTAGACTTTATAGAGCTAGCTAGACTAGAGGCAGTAGAGTGGATAAGGATCTGCTCCTCATGCAGTCGTATTTAGCCGCACCCACGCCCTGCGCCTAGCGCCTTGCCAAACTGGCAGATCTACACGTGCGTGCCATAGCCATAATAGTACTACTACTAGTAGTAGTACTAATGCACCAATCAATCAGCCAGGCCAGGGAGTCGTGAACATGGTGACAGCTTTGAAGCGAACACTGTCTGTACTGCTGGTGAGTGGTGTCTGCATAATTTGTAGTGGTGAGCAGGGCTAGGGATCGGGATCAAAAAGGATCGGGAGTAGGGTGAACGTGGCAGACTTTGACAAACTCTCCAGGTTCACGATGTCGATGGAACGAATGATCGATCAGGATCGCCCTCCTCACTTCTCACAAATCTACGCGAGGTCTGATGTGACCTTGTCCTTGGTCCACGAAAGGAGATGACTTCTAACAAGAACGGAGATTGCAGTACATTCTACCAGGGGGTTATGTACTCTTGAGTCTTGATTCTACCCTCTAGTTCTGGCTGATACTTTATTGCATGATCGAGAGTGTATCAATCAGAGACTGAGAGAGAACATGTAGTACAATTATGGTATCAATCCATGGCATGGTGTTACAATGATCATGTGTAGTACCGTCTATAGTATGTACGGATGTATTGTAGATCAAGCATGGATGTGGCATTACATTGTACTTACATATCACCGGCATTATGGACAGCGCACCATAATCACCACCTGATCACTGTGACTGGGAGCAACTAGGCCCCCGTGTAATATGCCGGCATTTTTTTTGAGCATTTTCGGTACAATCCGCGAACCCAGCACTTCGGGCTCGTGATGCAGCATTTTGGGGGAAACGGAGCACTTGGCCGTTGTGTATCAAAATTGAGAGAAGAAAAACTTCCCAAACAAGAACGTCACTTCCGCATTCCGTGGGTTAGCTTCTTGTTGAGTAGTTTATGAATTGTTTACCATGGCAGACTCGAGCAAGTCTCTTATTGGAATATTGAGTATTTTCTGACCCCCTGGTTTTGACGGCGTGTGCTGAGGATGACAAAAAAGTGAGCATTTTCCGAGCATTTTCGGCACGGTTTAGGAGCATTTTCGGCAAGGTTTACGAGAATTTCCCAAAAGCATTTTCGGCAAAGTTTCGGGCATATGATTAGTAGTAGAGAGGTTAAGTTTCACGTAAAAGTCTTACGTCCGTGAACTTTTACGTCAAAAAGTGAAAAAACTCACGTAAAATTTGACGTGTTTTACGTGAGTTGACTGTCCCGCACGTAAGTTCATGACGTGAGTTTTTGGAAGTTTCGCTCGGTTATCCGGACCGAATTTGTGTGAGTTTCCGGAATTTTATCGAGATTTATCAAGTTTGTTGGAAGATTTGATATTTGTGCGAACTAAACCCGAATCCTGCCAGGCAAAATTTCACGTCACGTCGCACGTGTAACTTAACCTCTAAAAATTACACGTAACGTGAGATTTGCACCGCGTTTTGAAAAAGGGCAAAAAACGTGAAACTTAACCTCTCTAGTGTACCAGATTACACCGGGGCCTAGGAGCAACCCGCCACCCCCCACGGCACCAGTGCCACCACCGTACCACGGACCGTCGGTCAGTTCGGTGACTTCAGCCAGTTCAGGAGACTCAAGACGTCTACTTGAGTCAAGAGACTATGACTGTACGTGCATGCCTCAGTCACGGTGTACAATCATGATCATGATGATCACGTGCGGCCGAAGTAACTAACTAATATACTTCTCTCGAAATACGAAATAGCCATCGCCCACGCATTCCTGTGCGGGCGTCACGCTGCTGCCATCGCACGGGCAATCTGGGGAGCTACATGTACATAGTCATTGTTGTAAACGCGCCATTTTTCCTCTGCGCTACAGTGCAGCTTGGACACACTCTTATTAGAAATAATTTTTTTTTTTTTTAACTTCAAGTCCGAGTAATATGGGAAAAATGATGCCCATAGCATCATGCACATTGTCACACTGTATATGTACAGAATCAGTCCATTTCAAACTACAATAAGCAATCCTGCTGGAGCATCGTTCTCCAAACAGGCTTCACTAACCTTGGGCTTGCGTGTCAGATCTTTCCGGTGCTACCGAAACGAATCGGATGTTTGGCGATAGGTTTTCGCTATTGCCATTCAACGCCCCCGGTTCACAGCCTAGTTAGTTTCCAGTTCATCTGGCTTTCCCTTTTCCATCCTGATCATAACTAAATGGAGGGTACACTTTCCTCTTTGTTGTACCTTTCGTAATTGAGTTGAATCCGGAGTATACAAAATAATGAATCCTGCAGCTGCTAGCGTTATGGCGCACGCATGCAGCCCGAGCTTCACGCAGCAGGAGGATGAGTACACATCAGTATCTTCCGAGTTCCGGCTCAGCTCACGGTTACCATCGGCATTGGCATGAGTCATGATCATGACCAAGTTTTACTAACACAGTTACATTTTGGTTTCCTCTCTCACCATGCATTGCTCTCACATACAATCAGTACTAGCTCACCGTGCATACCAGGAAGAGCCAGCTTGGCCAGCTGCCATGACTCCCACAACACAACATCTTCAAAGAGAGCACGAGCATTCGCAGTGTATGATTGTACAGGTACATGTGGGGAATAGGCACGCAGATGCCGCAGTCTGCCAAGGATACGTACAAAACAAAGAACCCTCAGTCAATGAATAACGTTAGAATACGCCTCCCCTGTGTTGTATTTCTAACGTGATTCATTGACTGAGCGTTCTTTGCTTTGTGCTACACCCTGCTATCATGTTAGGCATTTCGTACAATAATTTATTGTTTCCATTCGCTTCCATGTAAATTGGGCGACACCGCCCGTTCAGTGGTTCTGCGAATTCAAATAAAAACGTACCTACACAAAAAAAGTACCTACACGTACCTACATGACATGTACCAGCAACAACAACAACAAACAGGTGTGGTGTATTGAACAAACAGACCGCGAAATGATTTCCGAGTGAGTACATAGGCAAGTCATTGCACCACAAAACCCTGCGGAATCCAGATTCTCTTGAATGCACTGCGATGTACCAGACCACTGTACATATTTTTAGCGTGTACAAGACTCAAGACTGACAAGAGTCAAGAGCAAGCACACGGCCAAGCTGCAAGGGTCAAGAGCTTGAAGATTGATGTACCGATACGTGTACTGTTGAAAGGAAAACAGTCATGCATTGCACCTACATGTAGGTTTGTATCGAGCTACCGGCCAATATTATTACAAGACTAAAAAACATTTCCGATTCTCGAGGATCAAGAAGCTGTGCCGCTGCACTGCAGTGCATTTTAATGAGACCTCCTCCCAGAACTCTGGCTAAAAATTAATATTCTCTCCATTTTCAGTCCCACGTAAGGCCAAGGGGCTATCCGGCATAATCGATAATTTTCACGAAACGAAAAAGTTTAGTTACGACCCTCCCGATCGATAATTATGGACGGTCCCTGAGGGCCACGTTCACTATGCTCCAAGATCATCGCCACGATGGCCAAGCGCTGGAGAAATGCCACATCAATGCCCGGTACTTACATGTACATGTATACCAGTGGTTCTCCCCCACGATACGACATCAACCAGGCCCTACGGCCACCTGGGTCGCCAGATATATTCCCCTGAGACCTCCACTTCACTTCTGCATTGAAGCAATGAAGGCTGAATAATTAGTTGGGAAACTGACATGCTCGTGTTCCGCTTCCGAGCCCGTGCTGTGTCTGTCTGTGTAGACGCACCCGGCCGGTCGGTAGCCTCTCTACCCATGCAGTGTCATCTCAAAACACGACTTGCGTCCTTGGTCACGTTATCCAAGTACAATTAGTGTACATGAAAAGTGTCGGTCTGCTCCAAAGTTCTGGATCTGCCTAGAAGTAACTCAATGAATGCCTCTTTACGGACGGGAGATCATTGAAGACAAAGTGAAGGATTACTAACTAATTACGTTAGCACAAAACAACGTTACAATTGACGATGAGGACGGATATCCAGAACATGTATCCCATTCCCAACCCCAACCCATGTCTGGACCCATTCCCCTGCTTCACTTCTGAAGTTCT
Organism: Sycon ciliatum; assembly: GCF_964019385.1. Lineage (NCBI taxonomy): Eukaryota > Metazoa > Porifera > Calcarea > Leucosolenida > Sycettidae > Sycon > Sycon ciliatum. The sequence goes on from NC_088646.1 coordinate 2,613,025, forward strand.
CAACCAATAGTCAGACTGTGTGGACAGTCCCTCTGCCATAGCCAAGTTTATAGCAGAAGCTGGCATACGAATTCCTAGTTATTTTTTACAAAACAACGATAGCGTTTTCAGGAAACCAGCAGACACGACCTTGTCATACCCGGGGTACTACTAGTATGTAGGATACTGGATAGAGCTCAGCGTTGCTGTCTGATGCGATACATACGGTTAGGTTCAAGTCAGTGAGAGCTAGAGGGAAGACCCAGGAGGTCGAGTTGATGATTAGAGACTTCCCTAGGCCCCGCCACCTACCTGGGTCTTGACTGAGCTCGACCGCCCGTTGGGGTTGAGCCCTCCTAGATCCTACAACTACAAGGGTGTATAGCCACTGCAGTAGGAGCACTCCCTACTTCCTCAGCTGAGGGACCTCACGTGGAGGACCAGGCCTATCTCAGTTCAGTGTCGTGACCAGCAGGGTGGTAACCGCTTGGTGAGAAGTGCGTCCTCAGGACCACTTCATCTAATCAATAGTTGATAATACACATGTAATGGCATTTTGTTTTATTCCACACCGGAGGCCCGGACCCCGGTATGTCACCCTACAACACATGACATCATGTGACCGCCAAGTGCGGTAAGCTGTACCTTAGTCAGTGTAAGGCGTCCTTGAGCTTGGGAACTACACTAGCAAGTACCGGTACATGTATTACACAGCACATTGTATGATCGAGCCATGTATGGTGGGCCCGGGCTGGTAGAGCCATTGACAGTTTCAATGAGGACACTAACTACATGACTGTACAATGTACTAATCGTATACACACTGTAATGATAGTAATTACTCAACAAGTCTCCTCTCTCGTCTTGCCTCATAGTCATAGCTAGTGCACAAAGTCCATGGCCATGCCAACCCACACACTGGCACTCGACACAAGAGCTGCTGGCTGGGCCAGTCCCAAGGGAAAGGAAAGAAGGCGGCGATATGCCTTCACTCACTGGTCCGTGGACACTTACAATGTACTGTATATTTCCTAAAACTAGGCCATCCAGAATTAATTCGTTGTTTCGGGTCACCCGACCGACCCTTTTTTCACCCGACCGTAATGTTTTTTTTTATAGTGCATGCAAATGTACAGACTACACTATGTACAGGCGCGACCCTAGTAATAATAGCAGTCCAGATAATTATCGACCTCAGAAGCAGCAACGGGTAGCCAAATGACAGGATGCAGCGCTTGGTGACGACGTTGTCTTCTATCTCCGATCCGCAATCGGTCCTGAAACAGCATCAGCTCCGCCACCTTGTAGCTATTTACAGAAGTTTTCAAGATGAGAGCTGCTCGTCAGACTCGTTTGCCAGCGATCGGCGCGAGGCCAATATCTGGTCCTGGAGGGGACCTGGATCTGATGGTGATGCCGTGATGGGACAATGACCATGATGACTGCGCTGGATTATCTACACACGAGCAGACTGGCAGACACTACACTGGCGTCAGAAGTGGGCTTACCTTATGTACAGTCAGATTTGATCGACTGGCTAGATGGACAAAAGCTATTCGATGTACATGACATGTACATGTATGCACATAGACGTAAACCAAAGGAGGCTCCCACCTAAAGAAGTAAAAATAAAAGGTCCATGGACACCCTGTTTTTTATGCATAGAATGGTGGAGTGATGTCTCTTCTTCAATTTGGTATAGTTTTTAGGTAGGGTCACCAGGCATATAAGAGGTATTCTGGTGTATTTAGTGAGTGTACAATTTCTTGATTTTCGGTAAAAAAATGGTAAAAAAATTTGGTTTTTGACCCAAAGAAGCCTCCTGGAAGGAGGATACTAAGCATTTTCTTCATCATATGTTTAAGAACCACATTTGGAGGTATCTTGGCTACACAAGATAGACTGCGTCTTGGTTTTGCCCTTGGCGAGCCACTTTTTCGAAATTACGGGTACCGAAATTTCCATCGGGTGCTGAATTGCGAAATGGTTCAGCCTGCAACATTTTGTCCATGGACATATTGATTTTTGTGGCTTTCTGTGATCCTTGAGCCCCAAGGAAACCGATAATGGACAGTTTTGATGGTGTCACCAGGCACTTTAGGCCCCTACCAAACAATATAGGTATCAAAATATGGTATTTTTAGGCCAATTCTGAAAATAGCATTTTTAGAAAATCTGACCATTCTGGGCCTTCTTGACTAAATATCACTACCAATGACATGGTAGTATGGTAATATTATTTTAGAAGAAGTTATTTTCATGCTGCAACCTCCTTTGGACAAACCAGACAGTCTGTGCTTTGAAAGGTACATGTATCATTACATGTACATGTATGTCATGTTGCCTTCAGTCCTAGCACATTGATATACGAGTAGTGTACATGTACATGTAAGGCAGCGAGGTTTCATAACAACCTCGACCATGAAACTGGCACATGAATAATGTGAAAGCAGGCATTCAAAATAAGGCACACCAAACACTCACACGCGTGCGCACGCACATAAACACCCACCCACATGCACGCACTCTCATGCACACATCATTGTAACACTACTAGTCCATAGTAGGACTTAGTGTAAATAAAAGCCTGAAGACCAGCCACTGCACTGGGCGTGCATTTGCTGGTTGTCACTTGCGTTGATAGCAGCAGACTCCAGAAAAACATCGCATGAAGGGCAATATGCATCTACACACGCTGGCGTGCACATATACGATATACATGTAATGTACTGTCATGCTCTCTCGGCAATTCTTTTTGTGTCTCAAATACGGTTCACGAATGCGCATTCACATGCAACTCCTGTACTGTAAAGCCATTACCACACTGTCCTTGCGGACATCAGAGAGGCATACAGAACCAGCACCGTGAGCCCCCCCCCCCCCCCCTTCCACACCTAGCTTTGCACACGCGCGCACACATGCACGTGCATACACACATACATGTACACAGACATTTGCATGCACATGCACACAGTGCACTCGTGGGGACATGTGCATAACCCAGATCAACATTGCGTGCGAACCCACACATGCGGGCACGAGCACGCGTGCACACACACACACGTGCGTACACACACACTCGTACACCTGCCCAACGCTGAAGCGAGGATAGCGAACAAACTACGTTAGACATAGCAACTTGTGCTCGGATTACACCTTTCAACAGCTTGCACACACACACGCGCATGTGCGCGCGCGTACACACACACTCTCGCGCGCGCGCGCGCGCGTACACACACACACTTGTGCGCGCGCGAGTACACACACACACATGCGCGCGTACACACACACACACATGCGCGCGTACACACACACACAAACGCATGTACTTGCGCATAGAAAAGGATTCAAAATAATCAACCACAGGCATTTACCCAATACACACCTGAGTGTGCACATCTTAGTTGTGGCATCCCCATTTTTACAAAAGCAGGATTTAGAAGTTCGTCCCTGGTTCAGTACACAAGCTTCTGGCCAGCGTTTTCCTTACACCATCAGTGCAGTACAGTGGTTGACACGAACCTCATTCCTACAGGGACAGTAGCCCAAGTTCAGCAGCTCTGAGATGCGTCGTCCACTGAGCTCAGGATACTCTAGGATCCACAGAAACAGTTTCAAACGGCACTCGTGCGACTGGAGCTGCAAGTGGGTCCACTTACCAGCGAGTGGGCAGCCACTTCACGCTCCACAGGTAGTCCATGCTAAATTCCAGTGCCAGTACTAGTATCACTACGTTCGACATCGATGTCTTCACTGACTTCAGCCTGCTTTTCTCACCCTTCTTCGTGGCCACATCGTACCGCTTCAACAAAGTTTTCACAAAAATCAAGCAGCGTAGGAACTGCCTTTGTTTAGCATTAGCCATGGCCAGTGATTCTTTCCAGCGTAGAAACAGCCACGGCTACAGAAACACTGCAACGAGTAGAACTACATCCTGGAACAACTGCGAGCACAGAGAAATCAAAAAACTTCTTTCTGAACAACAGCTTGTTTCCGCATGGAACACAACATTTTTCGAATCTCGCGGCAAAAACAGATTTCGGAGGTGCCCTTTTTACACTGCGCTGCGCAACTGTTCGGGTCGCTGAGTCGAATGGTCTTTGTCCGAGGAGGCTGCGGCCTATGGTTCGTCAGATACGCCCAATCGAACACGTGCGAATTTGAGCGCGCATCACCCAGATCCAGGTGATGACGTCACAGCGTGCAGCCAGGTAGCCACACCATCTAGTCGTGTACAAAATAGCCATATTCGGAGCGCGTTCGATTGGGGAACCGTTTGTCGCAGCTTCTTCGGACCAAGACCATTCGATTCAGTGTTACAAACACTACGCACCCTGTGATTTTCAGCTCGGTAAGCCTCGAGGTTATACCGTATTTTAGCCGTTTCCGAGTTGGACTTTTTCCGTCAGCATGCAATGCATGGCCTCTACGGCTCTAGCAATGCGCTGCGTGCATGCTAGCTGTAGTCAGGTAGTGCATGCATGCCATGCAGTCAACAAACTCATCACACACGGAACTACTCCAGCACTGCCGAGCATGCTGGGCTAGTATCTACAACAAGACTCGAGACACAAGACTCAGAAAATTAGTCAACACACGGACTTGTCATGTACATGATTGTACTACACTCGCATCAGTCGTCCAGTCATGTAGTCAGAGAACGTGCGTTTCTCCTTGCCGGTGCCGGTGGTTGTGCTTTGAGAAAGAAAATTTTAGTTTTCCGCTCCAGTCCCGCCTCATTATTTTATGCTACAGCGATGAGTGCACAACCGTGACAAGTGACAAAACAGCGAACAGCTCCAGGACCTAGAACTTTCAGATTCCATAGCGTTGCGAGCGAAGAGTCGTGCCCGTGGTTCAAAGAGCCTGCAGAGTTCTCCAATTGAGTAGTCCGAAATATGCCAAGTTCGCACCAAAACATCACCATGTGGCAGGCTACTGGAGTCTAAGTGAATCGGTATGGAACAACATTTAGAGCACTCGCATCACTCTTCTCCATTTTGGCGACCCTGCTCTCCAGCGATCTGATAATTACTAGTATATCAGCCTCGTCTGCAATAGCTGCTGCTTCTTCATCAGTCGGAAACTCAGTAGCGCTCACTCTTGACCGGCCCGCGCGGCCATTTCTTCAGCTGAATACCGAGGTTCTCAGCCCCAGACCAAACTTCAGTCAGCCATGGCTGCATCCTCACTCTCACAAGGAGTTAGGTTTTCAGGGTGGCTTGCACCACCTATTATCAGTCGCCAAATCTTTTGAAATAGCACTGACACTATTGCTTTCACGCACTCCTTTTGACCTAGCTGCACGCTATGACGTTGCGGAGGGTGTGGCGCGGCCGCATGACGTCATGGCGCAGCCCCCGAAACTCAGTTTTTCAAACGGAAATATCTCGGGAACGCTTTGTCGGAGACACGTGGGACCAACACCATTCGACTCAGCGCCCGAAACTCTACCAACCCTCAAATTTAAATTTTTCACCGGACTTCCCCTTTAAAGGGGAACTCCACGAAAAAATGAAACTTTGATAGCCTGTAGAGTTTCGGGCGCTGAGTCGAATGGTCTTGGTCCGAAGTCTCTACGACGAAGCGTTCTTGAGATATTTCACTTTGAAATTGCAAAAACGGGGGCCGCGCCCTGACGTCATGCGGCCATTTGGTTACATCATCACGGGCTGCCTACGTCATTGTGGCAAAGTCGTTTCTCTTCGCCAGTCTACAAGCACTAATTTTAGTTGGTATTTCAAGGGAAGATGGGCGATTCCGAACAATCCTCTGTCCCCAGCAATGAAGGCAGCGATGCTGAGGCCAGTGAGGACGACCAACAGCCCACCGCCGCGTATGGTTGGGGCAGGGAGCCCAGATACTCTGCTGAGGAGCTGCCATCGCGTGTAACAAATGTGGAGGAAGAAGATGCGTCAGCAGCTGCGTCCGACAGAAGACGAGTAGCTTGGCCACCAGAATCTCGATTCGTTTGGGACTCCGACTGGTGCGAGCGTGGACAAAAGTGTATAGCCATGCCCAGCCCGCGGGAATGATTTTGCTGGTAGGATGCTGCCGTCGCTGTCGACAAGACGGCCCAAGGTTTCTTGCGTAGCGGACCTCGCAGATTACGAGATCGTATCCTTGCATTAGGCTGTGCTCATCACTGCTCTTCGAGGTTATCTCGACATGCAGAAGCCGCCAATGCCAGTGACAGAAGAGTCTGACATTAGGTAAGCCTCAATTAGTTTGCCTTGACTTGTCTTGTGAGGATCGCGTATCAGCATGATACACTTATTCTTATTTTTTGGGGGAAATTTATTGTTGTCAGGCGCACTACAGTAGGCGTCGCACAAGAAAGACATTGTACTGGTAGTTATCACAAGTTTCATGCATGACACAAACAAATTTCTCTTTGCTCCGAGTATGTCTTGACTTATCTTGTGAGGATCGATGCGCGTAATGTTTTGTGTGTAACTAATTATTGTTGTCAGGCATAGCACGAACAACGTTGTTCTGTACTATAGACCGTGCTATCACAAGTTTTCATGCATGACTCACATTTGTCTTTGTCATTTTCCCTTGGATTGGTACAAGATCTACAAAGTATGGTAGGTAGTGTTCTGTTGGTGAAGAGAGCACTGCACACAGTTTATGAGCACCATGGGTGCATTAAATTGAGCAACGAGTTAATTTGAAACTATACGTTTTGGTCTATCGTTGCTTGTCATCAATTACTAGCCCCCTCCTTCAGTCACTGTTTCTCCTGCGATCAGTTGGCCCGCACACAAATGCTCATACTCGTGGCCAGGATACAGCTGCCCTAGTATTACCTACTGTACATATTGGGTATGGACTGCGCTCAGTTTCTTTTCTGGCGGCAGGTCGGTGGAACACTCTTCCTCCAAACTGTCGTCAGGCACAATCTGCTGGTACTTTTGCTCACCTTACAAAGATTCACCTAGGGTTCCCTGTAACAAGGCCATGCCTGTTGGGACTCCCCTAGTCAAATAATAAATACTACTACTACTACTACTACTATTAATTTTGATCACACCCGAACCCATACTTTATCGTTTCAAGCGATAGACTTTGTCAATAAACTCGTTTTCTAGTATACCATGGCATGCAACGTACAAGCGTGGGGTCAAGAAAGCGTACGCCAAAATAATGCACAAATTCTGGCAGGAGAGTAAGAAATCTGTACTTTCTGACCAAGACATCTCTGTACTAGTAGTTAATCGAACGCGTCCTAATCAGTATTCATCCCCCAGATCATTGGAATTCAATTTGAAATCAGCAATTATGGTAAATTCTACAAGACCCTCCATCTTTGTACCAGTGGACACTAAATTAGTATGGCGCGCGCACTGAAAGTGCAGGTAGGTACCGGTAGGTGCAATACAGCGCATATGTAGAGTAAATGAGTATTTGACTATAATAATTATTACGGTACAGCAATGTGGTATGTGTACAAGCACTCATCATACACATTCCATATGACATTCTGTGTTTGTGTAGATCTCTACGCTATGCGGCACACAGGCAGTACACACTATGTACACGGCAAATTGGGCAAGCACGTTCGTTGTCGTCTTCCAGCCTGCGTTGTGAATACCATCAGGCAAAGATATCCAAATCCTGCACCACCTCAGCCTTCTCAGGAGGCTTCCACCTGGAATTTGGCAGGGAAACACGCTTCTCCAAGGCAGGAACATGGAGGTTGCCATTTGCAACCGCTACCACCTCACACATGAGCTTGTCAACATACTCATAGCTCTTTCTGTCGTATAATTTTCTATTTGGCCACAGTCTTCTTTATGCTTTGAGAACTGGACTTTATACCTTCCTATCGCGGTCTTTTTGGTTGTGCTGTGGCGACGGTTGACATTGACGTCGTCAAGAGCTGCGAGATGTGCGTGTCCAATCATCCCCAGAATTGAGAAACGAATGCGTTTGAGAATGTAGTTTGGCATGACACTGTGATATACCTGCATGGCAAAAAGAATGTGGAGAAAACACACTTGCTTAGACAATATACTGCTGTATGAGAAAATGGAAACTTCACCGTACAGGACGACTCTTGTTCTCAATTGCATTGTTCGTTTCATTCCCTGTGTTGCCCATAAGAGACGGGAGCAAAAATGTTGCAGCAGATGTTTGTTGTCTTCTGGCGTGGAGTGGCGGCGTCATTAGATGTACACATAGTCATTTCACTAAGTATACCACTACTACAGCATATGTACTATCCTTAGGCTAGCGTGCGTGCGAGTGAGTTTGAGTATGTGGGTGCGTATGTGTGTGTGTTGCTGTGTTTGTGTGTGTGCACGCACACGCACGCGCGCGCATGTGGGTGATGGTGTGAGTGCATGTGTATAATATGTGTAGTTCCCACTGTATTCCTTGCACAATAGGTCTTCACTTACTTTTCTTTCGCATACAACCAGAACCCATTCCTTGTTCGAAATTAGATTTTTTTTGGCCTGGTGATCCCGCAAGCGTGGAACTCGGAGTGTAATATATTTTTGTTTCACTTTACTTGCACTATTCCAAGGCTGTCCAGACTTCTAACAACTGCTCTGAGTGATATGGTATTCATGCAACCATGCCTAGAAGTAGGGTAGCTGTTATAAATAGAGACATATCCACGCAATCAACTTACACTGGTTCAGTTTGGCAGGATTGGTGAGACAGTTCGTCGTGCATGCTGCCTGCACATCGCAAGCAAACAGTTCTGTAACCTTCGTACTTGCTGGGGGTCTGTCTGTTTGCGTCCCAGTTGATGACAGATGTGCACAGTTTGAGTACTGGTATGCGCAAAGTTACTGGGGTAATATCGTTCATCAGCTAGCTGCAGTCGGAGTTGATGGGGTGATGTACTCTTCTGATCCTGATGGGACGTATCTCGCCCTGCTTTCTCAGTTGCAGCTTGTTGAGTTCGCTTTGCTGGAGGCTCACGGTTCGGAGGGCACTGGTACACTGATGAGGGCTTTCCTGGACGGCGTACTCGTCAAAACTCAGCTCTCAAGTCCCTCTGGATCATAAATGCAGCGAGCAAACATAGCTCGTGCTGCGAAAATAGGCATGAAATTTTCACGACGCATTGCAACATCTCGGCGCTTTGCCAGGTCTCCATCCTTTGGGAATTTGAGAAAACTAACCCCAGGAGGATGATGTGATACTGGCACAATCAACAACACAACAATTTGGCATTGCAGCGGCTCAGGCGACTTGGCAAACTACTTTCTGAAGTGACTTTCGTCCTGAAGAAAGTGAGATTCAAAATCCAAGTATTTTCGCACATTGCCACAATGACGTCACACATACATTGGTATGGGGCGTGGCTAAAATTGAAATATCTCAAGAACGCTTTCTCGTAGAGACTTCGGACCAAGACCATTCGACTCAGCGCCCGAAACTCTACAGGCTATCAAATTTTCATTTTTTCGTGGAGTTCCCCTTTAATTCTAGGTGGCCCCTTGTAGTAATAATTATAATATTAAAATCATCATGAAGACATCCATGCTGTCACTCCACGTACAGCTAGCTAGCCACACATTCAGACTACAGACAGTAGTAGTAGGATGGCTTCCAATCATGTCTTGGACTTCATCGACCAAGGCAAGAGACTACAAGTGGTGAAATTTTATTTTTTGCCTTAACCCCCTTTAACTTCCCCTTTAATACAGGTAGTTTCGTTCGTGATAGGCCCAGCACCGCCGGTCCATGCCTGATTATACCAGTGTGGCAGATGCAGCAACTAACGGCGACTGAGGGTGAGGTGTTGTTGTTTAAAAGTATTATAAATTATATTAAAATACATAATGAGATACACACAGTGCATGTACTCCGAGTGTAGGCATGCAGAGCAACTGGCACAACTTTACCTGACAGTACTTCCACTTTGTATCATGTTGTACTTCCTGCTACCAGCTGACAAGTACATGTACATGCATGTCCCATTCTAATAATGACAGGACATGTGCGAGATGTTTCCAAAACAGAGAACAATAAAGCCAAGCACAGTCCCGGTGTAGCAAATACAAGTACAGTGGATATCGGTTATAAAGTCATCGGACATAGTGATAAACCGGCTATATTGATACAAAATGAAAATATCAAAAGCAAAACCAGAAAAAGCCAGTCAAATTATCATTATAACCAATATATCGTATATAGCGATAAATCGGCTATAAGGATACAGAATCACCATTCAAAACACCTCTTTGTGCAGAAAAATTATCGTCTATAGTGATAGCAACACACGAGTGTGAGGCATTGATGTCTCGATTTGGAGCCACATGTGTGTTGTCATAGGGTATTCTGGTCTGGTGCTTCCTGGATGATGCCTTTGGGCCAAGAAGTTCTTCACTCTAGACTGGAGAAGGTGCAGTAGCATCCATCACGTATCAGTACGCTACATTAGCGCGATCGAGTACCCACACGTGTATAATGTGTATGTATGACGCGAGCAGTTGAAAATCGCCTGTAGTGATATACCGGTTATAGTGATAAAATGTGAAAAATCAGAAGGGCACGTTATAACCAGTATCTACTGTAATAGGAAGGAACTACTACACATCTACATGTATGTAAATATTACCAAGACTCAAGAGTACTCTTGATATTACCGGTAACATGTTAGAATACATGTACTGGTGTGCTGGAATGCCGCATAATACATGTACAATCATGTTTCCACATCCTGATTGCTTCCCACAGGACACATAAAACAGGTTGCCACTGTTTAAAAAAACGCGGACAGTGCAAATCAAAATAGCGGGCCCAGTAATGTCCCTGTGCAGCTATCAACTTGCACTGTCCCCAGCTGTCTAGGATACTTATCCAAAAAGTCTTCTTCTAGATATCTGATACCGACCTCAAGATTTCCAGAACAGAACTAATACCACAAACTACAAACCGCATTGATCTCTGGTGGTCCATGGGACTGTGGTCACACACTGGGTTACTGTCCAGACATGCGAGCAGGAATGGCGTACGAAATGACGGCAACACCAGGCAGATCAACTACATACAAATATTAGAAATCAACTTGAAAAATTACAGCCATGAGCTGGTCACAGTCGTTCCCACCATGACTATGTTACTATGTTACAGTATGTAGTTCACCACAGCCAGCACAGCCAGCACAGCCAACACAGCCAACAGCTACATGATGTGTTAGTAACCTAGCTATAGCTGTGCCAAGCTAACTCAGCCAACAGAATGTAGCGATGCTGAATGGTATGCATCGTGGTGCAGACAGACAGACAAACAGACACACACACACACACACATGCGCATACACATGTACCATTGATACGCCCGTCACAAGAGAAGCACGCAATCTACCAATGCACTGGATGTGCACCCACAGATTTTCTCTTTAGCAACGATAGGGTAGCGATAGCAGATCTGCACACATACATGCATGTATACACCTGTGACAGTTACAGATTGCAGACCCTACATGGCCAGCTGTATACCCAGCAGATGCACAGGAGGCTGTAGCTGTTTCAGTGTTCCTAAAACCAGTAGAAGTGGCAATGATGACTGTACTGTACCTACTAGTACATAGTGTCACTGTCATGTCATCTACGTAGGTCACTGTCTCAGTGTCTGTCATGAGCCTATGACTCTGACCATGACTACATGTACAACACACTCTCAACGTGAAAATTGCGTCAAAACACGTTTGCCATGCAGTATGCATGGTACACTACAAACCAAACCACACGTGCGTGATACACGTAGTGTTACTACATGTACATGTGCCAGCTTGTACTAGCTCTGTATCAAACACACGAACAGTACATCACAGCACATAATATATACACCGAATACTCGAAATAGAAATCGTTACAAGTAAAGCTAACGAAAAGATTATTCGAAAAGTTTCGATTACTCAATTATGCATACAGTACTACATGTAAATTAGTATACACATATGATTGTAGATCGACCGATGTGCGAGAAAAAAGTCTCTTCTCCACAGGATTTTTTTTTTTTTTTTTTTAAACCGGCCTCTTGTGTAGCCTCTTGTACGGGCAGAATTTAGTAACACAGTGATTCAATAAAAACAACTTCTCCACAGGATCAATTTTAAATTTTTATTCTCGGAATTTTCGCATTTCCGGTTTCTAATACTGTACTGCTTTCATTTGTGGAAGAAATAATCGAAACAAACAGTGTAATCGTTTCACCTGTACTATTAGACTACTGTGCATAGTACAACCAAACAACACTTGAACCTAAAGTTTTAGTTTCACGAAAAGATCGAAACTTACGGACAGCCCCCTAACTTCAGCTAACTCGGTTCAGAAAACCACTCGAACAGATGTTCCGTCCATCCGGTGATCACTGCACAACATTCCTCTCCAAGAGGCACTTTGACCTCACTTTAGCAGAGGGACATTGGCCCAGAGGCACTTGGAATGTTTGGCCCCATATGGAAATTGTGTTCCCAGTAGCCTGTTTTGAATAGAAGCCTGTTTTTTGAGGTGCACTGTCGGCACATAGGCTGAGTTTTAATGTTGACATACATGGAACTACCTGGCTTGAATAGAAGCCTGGTTTGAATAGAAGCCTAACCTTGACATTGGCTTCTACAGGAATAAGTCTGGCTTTTGTACGCGACATTACGGTAACTTATTATATTCTTTCATAGTGCTTGGAATTATTCCCTCCTGTTTATCACCATCATCACCTAAACTCACAGAGTATACAGCACACGGGGGTGGGGGCAGGCAGCCAAGCACCATCCCTGGTAAGACACTGGCAAGCATCATGACCAGGCACACACACACACACACTCTCTCTCTCTCTCTCTCTCTCTCTCTCTCTCTCTCTCACCCACCCACCCACCAATACCATACCAGGAAGAAATGTCATCCATGCAATACTCAAGCAAGTACAACTCACACTGAAACAAGCAGGAACACATGACATGGGATACGATGCCAGAAGCAAACACCTCCCACCATCCACCCCAGAGCAGTCGCATGGACCATACACGATACTGGAACCAACCTTCCTTCTTTTCTGTCCTCAAATAAAATTTGGCAATTCGCCATCAAGCCAGTAGAAAGCTGTACTAAATACTGCAAATAAATAAATAAAGACCCCTGTTGGGCAGCGACAGTGACAATAGCAGATATCTTTAAAAACAATCTTCGCTCAAAAGTATACTGGAACGTGCCATACGGTGTATACGAGTACAGCTGGGGTCAACCGAGTAGCTGTTCTGTTCTAGAGCAAGAGCCGAACACACACACACACACACATACACACACACACACCTTTGACCTTTGACGCCCATCGCCGGAGGCGATGATAGCAATGCTACGGCAGAAGCCATAGCAACTTGTGCTGGGATTGCACCATTCAACAGCTTGCAAGGCTGAAGAATTGACCGTCACTATTCAGCCTGGTCTACACCATACAGCTATTTGAAGTGACTTTTTCCGGCCAGTGAATCCCTATTTTTGGTCTTTTCATTTTTTTTCCTGCACACACATCATACCACATACTCCGGCATGCACTGGCTGTTGGTAACCACCCAGGAGAATGAAAGAAAAGTCAGGAAGAGTCTGAGAAAGAGAAGAAAGACGTGTGTGACCATAATCGTCGGGAACCGAACCCGCAACCTATCGATTGGAAATCGCTGCACATACCACTGCACCATATGGGACACACACACACACACACACACACACACACACACACACACACACACACACACACACACACACACACACATACACACACACACACACACACACACACACATACACACACACACACACACACACACACACACACACACACAGACACAGACACACACACACACACACACACACATACACACACACACACACACACACACACACACACACACACACACACATATATCCGGGCATACAGACTTAGAGTATCCCATGCTGCACGCTGGTCTGGAATCATCATCGCACGGAGCTAGTTGACAATCGGTGTCGCCAGGCACAGAGCGGTTCTCAAGCGCAGAAGGACACACAAACACTGCACTGACAAGAGGAGACGTTTGTAACGCCAGCCAGCAGGTTGGCTAGTACTCAGGAGCAACGTTAGCGGCTTGCGAAATAACGCCAACAATCGAGCCAAACACTGTTCCCCACACGATGAGCCAGCCAAGGTGAGGCCGGATGATCCTCTCAAGCAGCTCCGTTGTGTGCCTCTCGTCCATCATGGCAACCCGATGACTCATGTACGTATCCAGCTCATCTCTAAATCGATCAATCTTTATCACCTGATGGCAGCCAAGGAACAACACACAAAACACAAGTCATTCACTAAAGGTTCTCACTGTTGCAAGTAGTGACGTCCTCTAGTGTCATCTTCGCTCAATCTGCATGAACTGCAGCCCTTTCCATCACAGACATGCTCAGGGTTATGACCAGAATCAACTTGAAGAGGGATCCCTGGGAACGTTTGTGCATAGTTGTACAAATCTGCTTTGCTCCACATACAAAGTATTTGTTGAGAATGTGGGCCTGGAGCATGTGGCAATGAACCAGTGCAGTGGTTTGCATTCCGCAAGGGAAAGCAGCAGTTGTGTTGATACGTTGAACCACGCATTGTACAGTGGCGCTTTCGATTTCGAACGGGGCGGCCAGAACTTGAACGAGGATGCAGCACCACGTCATGAAGCTTTGGCTGACTACAACCCTGATGCTGCGACCATTGTAAGGAACTCTCCAGTGCTCAACCCCCCCCCCCCCCCACACACACACACAGATATTCCACATCCCACCTACCTTGCCAGGTCTCGAAGCATGCTCCAGTAGCAGTGGTGCCACTTCGGCACCCATGCCCAGGACAAACGGCTTCACCATCGGCTTCAGTGCACTTGGTTTAATTCCCACCGCTCCCAGTAGCTGCCCCTCTGGTAGATTGGAGAGTTTGGCCAGTTGCTCATCAACAACTATATCGACTTCTTCACTAGCTAAAAGAGTGTTGATCTTCTCGGGTACGTCTGACGTCGTAGCCACCTCGGACAGCTTATCCATTATGTACTTGTTGATGAAGTCGCTGTCAAAGATATAGTCGAGGATGATCTGCTTGACAGACTGGCCAATCTCTCGGTGATGATTCGGTATCACCCTGATCATGTGCACACACACATACAACACACACACACACACACACACACACACACACACACACACACACACACACACACACACACACACACACACACACACACACACACACACATGCACACACACCAGATAGACCCCACACAAGTTAGCTCATCAAATGCCAGCACTGGTATGTACACTGTAAAAACTGACAGACAGCTGTTGGAAGGTTACATTTTATAGTGCAATGTACAATCATACAGTGCTGTAAGTACAGGTACTAGCATACGCAACTGTTGCATTCAATTTGACAATTTGTGGAAAAATTGCACCAACCTATTCATACCATGATAGGCTAGTATGCACAGCAAGGAGTCGGTGTATCGGTAGGGACTAGTATGCACAGCAAGGAGTCGGTGTATCGGTAGGGACTGGACACTACACGGCAAGGAGTCGGTGTATCGGTAGGGACTGGACACTACACAGCAAGGAGTCGGTGTATCGGTAGGGACTGGACACTACACAGCAAGGAGTCGGTGTATCGGTAGGGACTGGACACTACACAGCAAGGAGTCGGTGTATCGGTAGGGACTAGTATGCACAGCAAGGAGTCGGTGTATCGGTAGAGACTGGAGACTACACGGCAAGGAGTCGGTGTATCGGTAGGGACTGGACACTACACAGCAAGGAGTCGGTGTATCGGTAGGGACTAGTATGCACAGCAAGGAGTCGGTGTATCGGTAGGGACTGGACACTACACGAGACCATGGTCCCCGAAACGATGTGCCCCTTGACTTCGGATTTAGAAGGTTCTATATGATCTGTGGTCTACGCAGCCGCAATTGCGATCGCAGCCTTAACCTGCTGGCACCAACCGCGGCCTAGACAAACAATGCCACAAGTGAGCGTGTGTATATCAGCCCTGCCCCATGGGTGCCTGGAACAGGCATCCCGGGAGCCAAGCCCACATCAATTAGCAGCACCATCAACTGCTGCTACCACTCCCCGATTAAGGTAAAGGTGACCCATAGTCCATTCTGTTGGGGAACGTGTTACAGACATCTTGTTTCCGAGAGCCTGACGCACTGGGGAGGCGCTCATCTCCTCCGCCCCTCCCAAAACAAAGCCAAGTACCCAATTATGGATGGGATTCCTGGGAGCGGGTATTAAGCAGGGAATTAAACCAGCAAACTCATGGCTAACTTAGGGGCCATCCGTAAATATAGATATTTATTCAGAAACGAAAACTAGTCATTTAGGGGGGGGGGGGGGGTGAGCGCCTGTTCGTTTCTCGAAAATTAGCGATGGACAGTTTGTATGTGTGGGCAGAAAAAACGAAAAACTATATTGATACTATGTACCGTTTGTAGTTTGTGTGTGTTCGTTTCTCAGGGAGGGAGGTTGAAGAGAAATGACTACGTTGTTTTCGTTCCTAAATTAATATCGGCATTTGGTCAGTACCCAAACGTCCACAGTGTTTTCCTTGAGGATGCCGTGCTAGGTTTCTCCTTACAGTGATGTTACCGTGAAGTACCGTTGATCCGCCCCCTCTCTACTTGCTGCCCCCTGTCGATTTTCTGCCAGTGAAGCGACTTTGGCGTATACAACGAAATACGCACTTGAACCGACGCATGCACTGCTGTACACAATACGTGCCAATCCAGGATGAAAATGTGCACAGTCCAGCACATCTAGTCTGATCTTCTACGTTGTTGTACATCATACTGCACTTGACAGCCTTGATCTAATTCCCTTCCCCTGCCAAAAACCCAGCTGGGAAGCGACATGGCGTGGGGGGGGGGGGGTATCCTACCCTGGGGTGGTTCTACTTGAAGTTGAAGTGCTGAAGTGCTGGATGCATGAGGTGAGATCTTGTGTGCACGTGCCACCACTACTCCCGATAGTACTACTGTCACGTCACAATCACATTGTGTGCATACAATGCCAGTACATTGTACATTGTACATGACTGTACTACAGTCTACACTCACCCACTGCCATACAAGAGAGGTATACGATAGAAGAGCATGATGATGGCCAGCCAATTGGTAAATCCACCAGCAAAACCAAACAGTCCAAACGACAGCACGTAGCAGACTATAGTCTCCACGGTGCCTACTCGACACCACTTCTCATTGGGGTGTTCAGGCAACGCTAGTCTTAGAATCACTGCTGTCACACACACCAGCACCACGACAATGAGCGCGAAATTTCCTTTCTCGGTAAACGCATCGCAGCACATTTGTCTCCACTGGCGACGTCTGCGCTGTTCCGCTCGGCGCAGAGACACTGGTACCTCAGTACATGTATCTGTACTCTCCTCCATTGCAGTTACTGCAGCTGGAGCAGCTGGGGCAGCTGCGGTACACCTAGTTCCAGTCAGACAATGAGGAAATGAAGGACGTCTGTCTGCTTGACTGAACTACAGCCGGCCGGCTCGCGGATAAGTCATTATCTGCGTCTAGCAGTGCGTTTTCCAGTGAAGGAAAAGGAACATTTTCCAGTATCGGCCAGCTGTGAAAGCTTCATTGCACATGAGCTGCAACTAATTATTATTTTTGTAACTGCCAACATGTCATGCAACAATGAAAACTACCTGTATCAAAAATAAAGAACATTGAAAATTTTTAAATACATGTATTAATTTTGGAAAGATCGCGTCCGAACGCGCCATCGTGTGCCCATGGCGACATTATCTGCATCACTGAGTTTGTCTGCATGGGAGTCGTAAAATACCGGTATTTTACGACTCCCTGCTGTCTAGTCTAGTAGTATAGTCTGTTCACGGTCGAATCCCGCTCGTGGATCCTTCTTTTGCAACAATATTGCAGCTGTACTACAAGACAACTACAGTAGTTATATCAAGAGTACATGGTTTTCATGTACTCTTGGTTATAATTATGTACATCAGACATGTACTCTTGCTGATACTACAACTTAGTA
The DNA here is from genome assembly GCF_964019385.1 of Sycon ciliatum. Lineage (NCBI taxonomy): Eukaryota > Metazoa > Porifera > Calcarea > Leucosolenida > Sycettidae > Sycon > Sycon ciliatum. The sequence goes on from NC_088646.1 coordinate 2,631,042, forward strand.
CTCAGCTAGTAGTAGTGTGACGGCAACATCAAGAATTGTGCATGCCTGCTGTTACCAAGGTTGCATGCATGCCTGCTGTTACCAAGGTTGCATGCATGCCTGCTGTTACCAAGGTTGCATGCATGCCTGCTGTTACCAAGGTTGCATGCATGCCTGCTGTTACCAAGGTTGCATGCATGCCTGCTGTTACCAAGGTTGCATGCATGCCTGCTGTTACCAAGGTTGCATGCATGCCTGCTGTTACCATGGTTGCATGCATGCCTGCCTTTACCATGGTTGCATGGATATGGAATTTTACGGCGGCCTGCTGCCATGGCCTCTTACAACCAGGGAGTTGTATAGAACAATCGCCATCCACATACACATCTGCTACAATCACACACAAGCAGCAGGAGCGACACCGAGTCTGTGCAACCGTGCTTTTCTGAAGCAGGACGGTCAATTTCGAATGATTGCTGCACACTCCAGCAATGAAGGAGCAGTACAATGAACGATGTGAAGAAACACACGTTTATATGCAGTTAGTCAACAGCAGAGTGATGCGGCAGCAGCACAAAAGACAGCGAGGCGAGACAGGTTCTAGACCAGGGAGTAGTAAACTACCCTGGTCTAGACTTTTAAATAAGAAAACATGTGTGTCATGACCATGTGCATGTTGCAAGTGCAATGGAGAAAAGGCCGACAAGGCTGACAAGGCGATGTTGCCTCTACGTCTAGCCAGTGATGTTAGGAATAGATGAACGGTTTCGTGCCTGATATAACTAGACTGCTTGCATGGCCAGCGGGAAGAACGATGCTGTCTCAGAACTCAGAGGAGACACGGGCATTACAAGTGCGGCGCAGCAAATTTCATGAGAAAGGGTATGGTCTGCTCAAGGTTTATGTCATTGAAATAATGTGTGTATGTGTTTCATGAGAGAATTTCATGATAAAACATCTGGACTAGAAGTAGCCATATCTAGAAGATCCGAGTGGTGCTGGACAAGCAAACGCACCGTGCTCAAACTCAAGGCTAGCTGGTAACTCTACAAACAATTCCCGTGACATGTGTTTTGTGATGAGAATTGGAACAGCAAGATACTTATGGTTGTAGAAGTTGCTGCCAGCGTGATCAGATGGACACCAAGGATAGTATGGTGCCTGGGTTTCTCAGCAGCGTGAGTGGAAATTAAACGTGGGAAGAAACAAATGCTGAGTGTCCGTTCTCATTTCCGCGCTATGTGTCGGTGGCAGCCTGAAAGAGAAAACGCGATAGGATAGAAAGTTTGAAACATTAGCGTCCAGCACCTGACCGGTGACATGAAGTTTGAATGGATGGAATGTACTTCACAAGATATGCATGGATGAATTGCTGCCACCAGACTCTTAACACGTGTACACATAGCTGGACACGAGGCAAAGCTGCAGCAATCGGATTAACAAGACATTGCAGCCCATGCGGTGGCACATGTGGCCGGACGACAGAGAGCACTGCTGGTGGATGCGATTGCATCTTATCATGGCAAAATTATACGGCTAGAGAGAATCTATCCACGACAGCTAATTTTAATATTCAACAGAAAAAGTGTGAGAGGCCTTGAATTTTGAATTTGGGCTCTGCTAAAAAGTGCAATCAGCACCGACACGACAGCGCTACATGCACCTCACATCATGTTTGCTAGTTGACAGCAAAACATCAGTTTCAAACAGCAACAACAAAATGACTGGCCAGTAATACCTGCACTATGGGTTGGGAACATACCTCACTCTGTTCTGGTGTGGCCACCGCTGCTGTTGCTGCTGCTGCAGTAGCAGCACTGGCAGAAGCAGCGGCAGCGGCAGCAGCAGCATGTAAGCTACTGTCTTCGTCATCCGAGACCTGGACGTCGCCTCGAATCACGCTGTCGCGTGCGTCTACGTACACGGCCTGGAAGGACAAGCACACGCATGCACACACAATGGCCATGCTTGACAAAGAAGGGGGTAAAAGAAAACAAGGCAATGCACTAGAGCCATTGTAAGGCACGGTTGCTAGCGGCGCTCTCCACTTACCCCATACCTCTCAATAGGGCTTGAAAGCGATGTTCAACATTGCTGTACAGGGGTGAAATACCCACTTCTGGATCAAACTGGATCCACTCTTCACTCTTTACTAAGTTTGTACGGCAGATGGTGGGTAAATGATGACTGGCATACTAACTCTATGTCACACCTCTGCCAACCAAAGACACATTGTCCTACAGCACTTTACATGTAGTACACAATACCTAAAGCTACTTGGAAGTACAGCGGTGCTCAGTGAAACCTGATCAAGCCAGTGAGTGCCACACCGGGCACTTGCAGCCCTAGACCCGAGAACACTGGGCTGTGAACTGGGGCACTGAGGGCGCACACCTTATTCACACGATCGGATTTCATCCAGCAGCACTGTACTTCAGGACTGGCACATCATTTCCTAGTTGAAAAGGAGAACCTGAGCAGGACATACCTCAAGGACAATTGAATCCTCGTAAATCTGAAGCGAGCAGGCAGATGCATGCACGCAGACACACAGACATACAGACACACAGACACACACACACACACACGCACAAACAAGACACAAGCAGCGTGCATTCTCAGGGTGAATTCAAATGTTTGCGGACATCTCATCACTGGTTTCGGACCAGCGCTAGCTTCTGAGTAGCAATGGGGAGAGAGGAAAGAGAGAGAGAGAGACAGAGAGAGAGAGAGAGAGACAGAGAGAGAGAGAGAGACAGAGAGAGAGACAGAGAGAGACAGACAGACAGACAGACAGACAGACAGACAGACAGAGAGAGAGAGAGAGAGAGAGAGAGAGAGATGGATAGATAGATAGATAGATAGAGAGAGAGAGAGAGAGAGAGAGAGAGAGAGAGAGAGAAAGAGAATGAGAGAGCGGGTCTCAGTTGACAAGCCCAGCATATCCCGCACTTTAAATACATGTTGGTAACACAGGAATTTTGGTCCCAGTTGACACCCTTAGGAAAGAACGGTAACATTATGTTTGAACAGTAAACTTTACAAGGCTGCCTCCTATACTGGAGGACCACTAAAACTAGGAGCAAGAGATGATGTTTCCAGTCAAACTATACCGGATAAGAAGAACACCAGTACACGGGAACAATATTTGAAAAGTCATAAGGTCCCTTGATCGGCCGCTAGACATGTTTTATTATAGTCTGCTACAGAGGCAGTTTCATTTCATTATTATTTTACTCCCTGATGAGGCCCCAAGGGCTAAAATTTGGAGATTTCTTTTGAATAAAATTTGCAGCGTCAACGGCCTTTGTGTAGTGGTTGTCACTGACCATGATATGAATTGGCATTGGCAGTGGAGCCTCCGTGTTCTAAACAACATACACAGGTTTCACTGCAGTAAACCTTGTACGGTGTTCATAGCCCGTGTGCAACACAACGTTATGCTGTTGCGGAAAATGTATATGCTGGCTGATTCATCAGTGTGGACAAGGGTTTGGTTTCCGGCCTAGTGCATATCCCATTCACTAGAAACATGACGGATCCTGGCTGTTTGCATGAAACTAAGCTAAGGGGTGAAAAGAACTATTCAAATGTTCACATGTTCTTGAACTTACTTGGTCAAACAGAACGAATACCAGTATTCAATTTCTGACGAACACGAACTCTAAGCGAACTCTGAATTAACTCTAAATGACTTTGGTCCAGCGTTTGAAAAATGTGTGTAAAGGCACAAATCACTGCTCGCACAGTACGCACTACGCCGTGGTACGTACTGCGCGAGCATTCAAACAACAACATACTGGCCGACTGGATCAAATGTACATTGTACATGCGTGTGAAGCATTATGGCCGTGCTTGAGCTTGTCAATGCCTGTACGGCTTGTCACGCGAGAACTTCCATTCCTGTTTCGGCCAGCTACGTAGTTGATATTACTCAAGTACGAGGCTGATGCCTCCTCCTGAATATCAATACCAACTGCGAAGCAGGAGGGATTTTTACTAAAAGCCATGTGGTGCACGCAATGGGAACATGCAGCAGCGATGGTGGTGGGGGCCAGGAGCTCCGTCGACCGACTGGTTTCGACATCGTCACGCTCTGGATTGATATGAAGGTACGGTATCTCCCGAGTACGCTGGTCAATACAGTATCCTACTTATCCCAGGTACACCTACGCATTTCGGGGCCCATGGTCGATGCAACTGCGTCCTGCGAATCACCAAAAACAAGATGCTGCCTTTCTTTATGATTCAGTCAAGGCTGTTGTTGTTTGAGAGCGATGAAGACAAGTTAGTTGGACTAGAGGATGTGGCATGATTGCATATCTTGCGTACCAGTGACGGTCAGTGTGATGATAGACGTGTAGTTCAAAGTAGGCTACTTCATGTCAAGATACGTCATCACGGATACGCCCATGCTGGTGCTGACTTCCTTGTCACTGGATGGGCGTGGAACTTTCAACAGTTTGGAACTCTTGCCGAACACTTTCCGTGTAGGTAGCTTTGTAATTACGTATCGTCGGAATTCGACACCAGCAAGTTAACTGCATCACTATCGGGTATGTTAGTTGACTGGGTGACGATGGGCATGCGTCCTTTGAGCATTGCCAGTGACTCCGGTCTCAAGTGTCTTCTTTCATCCTTCGAGCCGGCATGCGATGTGCCTAGTCACACCAGTGTCGCTGCATACGTTCACAAATGGAACGACAGGGCCAAAGCTGACCTGATTGGGATATTGGCAATGTTTCAGTGGTAGCTGTTTCGATCGTATGACACGTACACAGTTCATTTCTTGGATGGTTGCTGGAAGATGAGGAGCTGTGTGCTTGCAACTCGTCCAATGGACGGAAGCCATACGGCTGCCCACACGCGAGACCACATATTGGCGTTACTATTACTCCTTGCCTAAGTTTCCCTGCCCACATGAGTTATCAGCACCAATTTGAATGCCTTACACAGATATCTGGCCACCTCGTAGCACTCGTCATTTTCCTTTCCCCGCGTCCCTTTCTTTCTCAGCTTCATCTCTTCCCCTCTACAAACACTATCCATTCGTGAAGATCTGGAGAATCGCCATCCCATGAACCTAACACCTGATGAGGAGACTCACTTCCTGAACACCGTAAACTGTTGGATACGCGAACGTACTTACTATATGCAAGTAGCAGCTAGACACATCGTATGTCAATCAATACTTTTTTCGGAGCTTTTTTCACTGAAAAGTCGATTTTTGTGACTTGAAAGAGGTCAGAAAGGTGCCCGGTAGACCGACGTGCCCCAGTCAGGGGCGTCCGGAAAAGGGAAGTTTAACTGTACGCAAAATAAGTTCAGCGGCAGCATATAAGACGTACAATGGATCCTTCTCTATTGTAGATGCGAGCATTGCGGAACATCAACTGACAGTCGTTGTCCATGTCTAAAAGAGACCGGTAGCGATGGCTGAGCACACGATCCTGCAGCAACAAGTTTATACGCACACGCACACACACACACACACACACACACACACACACGCGCGCGCGCAAACAGTGCACACACGCACGTACACACGCACGCACGCACTCACACACACACACACACACACACACACACACACACACACACACACACACACACACACACACACACACACACACACACACACACACACACACACACACACACACACACACACACACACACACACACACACAAACAAACAGATCACAGTGTTTAACCTTAGTCTGGATTTTTGTATGCCACTGTTGCTATTCCATAACCCCTTGGTGTAAGTGAGTGAATAGTTTTACGAGGGCAACTACAATTTAATTTCCTCAGGGTGTGTCGACTCCACTGCATCACAATATCATGTGAAACAATGACAAATGCAGCATTAGCAGGATGCACGCATACTCAACAAACGGGTGTACAGCAGCAATATCGTCATGTTCAAACCTTGATTCGCCGGATATCAATGGGCGTCTTGATGATCTCGTAATAGTCCTTTAGTTGCCGTGGTGACGGCAGCTGATAGAAGATCTCGCTGAGCACCCTGCCCTCCCTGCAGTGAGCAAGCATGAGCAAACAACACACGAGTACATTGTACACCTGCTTGTACTTGCACTTTGTTCAATTTAATACAGTACTAGTACTCCCTGATGAAGACCCAGGGCTAAAATTTGGAGACCAGTTCAGAAAAGTTGGTGAATGTGTTGGAGAGATGACTTGTACAGTGTACTTGCACTTTGAACAAACATATGCATGCACAAACATCGTACATCCTCAGGCTGTGTTTACATGAGAAATTTCAACCCGGGTCGAGTTCAGCCCGGGTTGAAAGTCTGTACGATAGACAAAATAGGTGAGCGTTTACATGAAGACAGTGGACCCGGGTCAAATACTGATATGCCGCCAAAATTCCACTTCTAGAGTCCTGTTTGGTCACATGAATACTTTCGCGCGAAATTTGCATGTGCATTGCTATTCAAACCTGGTGCGAGATACGCACAGAAGTACGTTTGTATGATTTTCTTGCCCCGGGTTGACCTCAACCCTCACCTTGGGGGAAGGGTTGAAATCAACCCGGGGCGAAATTTCAACCCGGGTCAAGCGCAATGCGTCATGTAAACGCGCCATTCATTTTGTGTACACGGCGGGTTGAAATCTGACCCGGGTCGAACTCAACCCGGGTTGAAACGCCTCATGTAAACACAGCCTTAGTCAAACAGCAATGCAAGACCAGGTTACGCATGCCAAGGCTATCTAGTCTCTTCATAAACACTACTAGTACTAGTACTAGCAGTCACACTACTCATCAGACTAAGTCCGGCGAGTAAAGTAAAAGTAAGTAAAGTTTGCACATCCGCGTTACCACCGGCTTACGATTGTGTTGAGAACACACAACCAGCTTAGAGAAATTTCACTCGTGCCACGCCACCACCATGCCTGATTATACCAGGGTAGCAGATGCAGCGCCATAAACGGTGAGGGTGAGGTGGTAAGTCTCACGACCAATGTCCGATAAGGGGGCGAACCTCGTAAGCTGCATCTTTTTTAAGTCTGGCTGGTAGGTCGAGGAAATATCAAGAAATTATCACGCCTTCTGATACTTTCAGTGAACATGATTTCAATGCTGCTGGGAGCACCACAACTCCCCCCCCCCCCTCCCTCAGTTTAATATGTTTGATGTTGCATTACATTGTAGAGGACAAAGTCAGACTTACTCATTCTTGTACTCCATAATGAGTGCAATGATCTTCAACATCTGCTTGGTAAGTAGGGGTGGGTTGGGAACGACTTTATCTGATGATGATGTTGGAGACAGTCATCGGAATCGCATACAAAAATGCACAGACACAGACACACAGACAGACGCACAGTCACGCACAGTCACGCACAGTCAGACACAGTCAGACACAAACACACACAGCCACATAGTCATCGTCTGTCTGTCGTCTGTCGATACTGACACTTTCACACTGGATTGGGCCGAGGTGGTCAGTTATGCCTTTCCTCCGTTCGCCTTGACCGACCGTGTTCTTCGCCAAGTGATCCGCCCATGGGCGAGTTAGTTGGTGGTGATTGTGCCGCTGTGGCAGGGGCTGTCTGGTTCCCTCTACTTCTCAGCACTCTAGTGGCCAATCCAGTCCTCCTGCCATCATGGGTCGACCTGCCTTCCTCTCTCTCCTCCTCGGTCTACTCGAGGAGCCTCACCCTCCGATCAAGGCCGGCACTTGATCGCCTGCCTGGTATCCGGGCGCCATTCTCAAATTGGTATCCGGCGGTCCTACTAATAGATTTTTCATTTTGGAGAGTCAAAAGTCAGTCCCCGGACCAAGCCCTCCCCTACCATCGCTCACTGGCTCAAGGAGGTCCTACGGAAGGCGCGTATTGACCCTGCCTTTCTGGTCCATTCCACCCGTGGTGCTTCTACGTCGGTCACTGATTCCGGGAGCATGTTGACTAATGTGATCCTCACCACGGCTGGCTAGCGACAGGCGTCCACTTTCCATCGATTCTACCACAGACCATCTTCGGGCTTGTCTACCCGGGCTCAGTTTGTCTCGGCTGTGCTTCAGCTTTCCCATACGGCATGAACACTGGCCGTGGACTTGCACTTTGTTTGCTATGGTTTCTGACCTTGTTCAAGTTCTCGCTTTTCGTTTCAGTTTCTCTTTCACCTCTTACATAGTTATTTATGGCGTTAGCGCTTCCAGCATACGTATAGATTATAGACCGGTTAGGAGGTCTATACAGGATATATAGACCGAGTAAAAGACCGAGGTCCCCCGAGGTCTTTTACGAGGTCTATATATCCTGTATAGACCAACTATGAGGTCTATAATCTATTTATCGTGTTCTCCACGCAATAGTTTCTCTTCATATACGACATATCCTTGTAATTCTAGTATTATACTATAGCCTATACTGCATTGTACTGCATTGAAAGTCAAGATCATTGTTTAAACTAGGTTCAGCATCGGTAGCACAGTGGCTGGGTGGTAAGGAAGAATGACTGAGATTCACAAGGTTGTGGGTTCAAATCCCATCTTGTGTATTTCTGCTTTCTTCAAAAATTTCTTTTTCTAAGTTGGAGAGAAAATTTCTAAGTCCAAGAAGTTCTAAGGAGTCAAATATAAGTAGTCAAATATATCGTGTATTTGACTAAGCAGTCAAATACGCGATATATTTGACCGCTTAGGTATCAGGGAAATTAGTGGGGTCAAATACTAAGAAGGCGATAAACTGTTATATCGAAGCTCAACGGCTCCGATACGCAATTCACCATTTCATTAGCAATGGTACATTGCGCAAGAGGTGCACATAAGGAGGCACAGCACCGGATTGACGGCCAACACACTCAAACCGCGCTATGGCAACCACTCAACAACCTTCTGGCACGAGAGATACACTACATCGACGGAGCTCTCCAAGCAGGTTTGGAATCTTCAAAACGCCGAGCGCAGCTTTGAAATCAGCTGGAAGATAAAAAATCGCGCCCCATCGTACAGCAATCTCAGCAAAAGATGCAGCCTGTGCCTCACGGAGAAATTCCACATCCTCACCACTCCAAAGGCCATCTCCCTTAATAAAAGGAGCGAGTTGGTATCAAAGTGCCGCCACCAGCGCAAGTTTTTGCTGGGTTACGAAGTGACATAACGTGTCTGGCGTGCTACGGGTTTGGCGCGCGGTGTGTGTGTGTGTGTGGGGGGGGGGGGTGTATGTGTGTGTGTGTGTGTGTGTGTGTGTGTGTGTGTGTGTGTGTGTGTGTGTGTGTGTGTGTGTGTGTGTGTGAGTGTTTAGGTGCGATAATGCGGGAGTATGGAGTGTGTGAGAGCGAGAGGCTGTGTGTGGATTAGTGTGAGACAGTGTGTGTGTGTGTGTGTGTGTGTGTGTGTGTGTGCGTGCGTGCGTGCGTGCGTGCGTGCGTGCGTGCGTGCGTGCGTGTGTGTGTGTGGATTAGCGTGGGTGTGTTTGAGTGTGCGTGTTCATGTTTCACCATATGCACCCAGCACATAATAAGCGAGATAATTATAACAGTGCCCCGACCCTTCCCTCCCTTTTTTCTCGCTTGTTCCTTGCTATTCTGAGGAACGGTCTGTGACCTTGCTAATTTTGGCAGGTAAAAAACTTTTAAGCGATTTATCAACTAGCATGAATTTTGCCAGGAAATATTAGCAAGAACTCAGATGGTGAGCCAAGGAAATTGAAACAAGGACAACGCATAACTTGTGCTCCACGTTTTCCTTGTTTCATTTTATCTATTCTAGCAATCAGGGGGTTTATGTCATAAAAGAATGCATGAGTGCCATTATGCTATGCAGAATGCAAAATTTCGATTGGAGAGTCTAAACGTTAAAAATAAGCCGCATCACAGTACCAGCAATTGGTCTTCCTTTCGCGGTTTGGCTGAGTCTTCGCATACTGTAAAGCGGGATTCACAGAAGCTTTTTTGCGATGCGACACGCGATGCGACGGGATCTGCGATGGACGCGTGCGATGCGAACTCGCGAAATACCATTCACAGAAGAAGTCAGCGATGCGACAAAGTCTTGCTGATTTGGGTACGTCACCATGACATTCGCGCGGTTTAGTACAACTAGTACAAATTTATAGGCAACTCTTGAACCTTTGTATAACTTTGCTGTAGAAAAGGTCAAAATCGTACGCCAAATCGCTTGTCGCATCGCAAAAATTGAGCCAAGCTCAACTTCTGCGATGGCCCAGTTGCGGCAGTTGCGTGGGGTGCGAGAGGGCTGCGATTTGGGGATTTCCCGGTTTCGTGGCAGTCGCATCGCGTGTCGCATCGCAAAAAAGCATCTGTGAATCCCGCTTTAGTCTATACAAATTTTCGGCGCGTATAAATTTCGGCCTCCCAGAGCTAAAACACATTTCGGCCTGTACTGCTGCTGCCTGCGTACACTGTCACAATGAACCTTGCAAAAAAACAACAACATATTTTCGGCCAAAAACACCCAGGCCAAATAGCCGAAAATAAATATGCGCCGAATATGTGTTGACTTGCAGTATGTTACACTCCTCCTTCTCGTCCAGTTCCCTTCCGTTGCTGATGCTCGGTGTCCGCCATGCCTGCTGTGGCCATTCTGTTTCTTTCCCACATTTGCTATTCTCATCGAAGCTGCTGCTAGTCAGTTTCGTGATTTTCCAAATGCAACCGTGAAGAAAATGTGTCAACATGCTCTTGTGTTTCAAATATGCACAAAAATAACTTTATAATTCGGTTGGGTTTTATGTACCGTAATCTTGATGAATTTGAAGATAACCTCTTATTGGCCACTGACCATCACAATAATAAAAACAACAACGACAGTGACAACAACAACGACGACGACGACGACAACAACGACAACAGCAGCAGCAGCAGCAACAGCAGCAGCAGCAGCAGCAGCAGGAGCAACAACAAAAACAACAACAACAGCAACAAGACCCACCCACACACACACAAAAGAAAAGGGAGAGAATAGACTCACTGGCAGGTCGTCCAATCTTCTTCTTCTTGGGTTCAGCCTTTTTCTTCTGTTGCAATGGACAGATAAAAAAAGAGTGTGAGGGCAAAGCACGTCGCTACCTGCACATACATTGTACACACCAGTGCCAAGCTCTGTGTACGTACACTGCACACGTGTATATGCACATCTCACTGATGTGTGTGTGTGTGTGTGTGTGTGTGTGTGTGTGTATGTGTGTGTGTGTGTGTGTGTGTGTGTGTGTGTGTGTATGTGTGTGTGTATGTGTGTGTGTGTGTGTGTGTGTGTGTGTGTGTGTGTGTGTGTGTGTGTGTGTGTATGTGTGTGTGTGTGTGTATGTGTGTTGTGTGTGTGTGTATGTGTGTGTGCATGTGTGTGCATGTGTGTGGTATATTTATGCAGACATGGTAAATGAACATATAAGTTAAGCATGTATGCACTCAAATCTTTTTGCCATTGGCCCATGTGCTAGGAAGAACAAGAAGCTTTATTCAGCCATCACAACTCTTCTGAAGATGTATTATCGTATGTCCGCACCTTTAACCCTTTACCTTCTGTGTGGACATGAATCGACCGAATTTGGTCGATGGACATGCATGCACTAAAACATTCGTAACTCGATCAATTCTTGACGGAATGTCAAAAACTAAATATGTAGGAAGAAGCCGAAGCGCCCAGCTGTTCATTGCAACAATCGGTGAAGAGCTGCGATGCCGCATTCCAAAGATATCGCGCTCGATATTTCAGCCACGGCAAAAGTCGATTTTTTTTTCTGAGTGACTGGCCTTGAGCTGGGGATTTTCCCTCTTCTGACATGCTGAGTCACCTGTGCATGTTTTGAGCGCGTGGGCAGCATAAAAAGAAACCCAGGACAACAAATTTGAAATGTTTACGATGAAGGAGTGAGAAATGGCTGACGAGGAGAGAATTTTCTCGGATACCCAGCGATGGGGAGTATTTGAAGCACCCTGGCGTTGGATATGTGATCTCAGTAGTGTCCAGTTTGAGCTCATTGCACGCAGCTCGTGGAGAGCTTTCCAGAATGCCCAAGAGTGTGAAAATCGGTTGATTATAACGAAAGATATTCTCAGAATGAGGTGAGAAATATCGCATTTGGAACTGCCTGGGAATTATGGTCAGAAGGTAAAGGGTTAAAGCCATGGAGGTATATTCGATTATAAAGCCAGTCTCAGTTATAAAGACACACATTTATCAACCCGACACTTCCATTACGCCACTCCACCTTCTACGCACACCAACACCTTCTACCAACCTACACTTCTACCCGAAGGGTGTACCCCTTCCCACCTGTATCGACCCGCACCTAACCTTCACCATTAACTTAGATACATGTATTTCCCACCTTCACCTTCTCACCTCACCTCATCTCACCACCATCACTCCCTATTAACCCGTGCCACCACCCAAAGCCCTCCATTCTTTATCCACTGACGATGTTGTTCAGAACAACGAAACGTCTGGAGAAGTATCGTAAAAATTTCTATCGTTATTAAATGTTATCAAATATACCACTCTTTGGTCTAGAAAGAATACTTTTTGATATCAGTTATAAAGCCATGGGCTTCATGAATGAAACGACATTTGAACGAGAATTTTGTAAAAATGAAGGAATAAGTACTATACTAAAAAACTTACAGGCCGGCAGGAAGGGTGAACAAGTGGATTTAAAGTCTAAATAGACATTTTTGTGTGGACTTTGACTTTTATGGCATGGCGTAGTGGGTGAGTCACTTTGCATCTAAATAGCTAGGAACGCAGCGGCATTTCGAAAATAAGGCCATGGCTTCAAAGGCGCTGACATACGGTATGTAAGCGAGCAGAGGCATGCTGGGCTCTTACCTTCTCCACTTTCTCAACAGGCTTCTTAACCTCAGGTGCATCATCGTCACCTTCGTGCTTGCGCTTTCTCTCACGCATCTTGTTCTCAGCTTCATCCAACTTACCATCCTCAACCGCCTACGGGACACAACAACAGTGAGAGTACAATAAGAGAGAGAGAGAGAGAGAGAGAGAGAGAGAGAGAGAGAGAGAGAGAGAGAGAGAGAGAGAGAGAGAGAGTAAGTTACAGGTAAGTCTAACAAATGAGGACTGAGACTTACGCCTGAAAGCAGGTGCATGATTTAACAAGCAGGTTGTCAGTCTAGATTTATGCGCAGATGGAGAAAAAAATGCGCAGAATTTTTGTAATGAGATGAAAAGCAGAAATAATATAAAATAATAAGAAAAGATGAAATGAAAGCCTGCTCACAACCCCGCCCAGCCTTGCGAACGAGAGAGAGAGAGAGAGAGAGAGAGAGAGAGAGAGAGAGAGAGAGAGAGAGAGAGAGAGAGAGAGAGAGAGAGAGAGAGAGAGAGATAGAGAGAGAGACAGAGAGAGACAGAGAGAGACAGAGAGAGACAGAGAGAGACAGAGAGAGAGAGACAGAGACAGAGAGAGAGACAGAGACAGAGACAGAGAGAGACAGAGAGACAGAAAGAAGGAAAGAGAGAGAGAAAGAGAGAGAGAGAGAGAGAGAGAGAGAGAGAGAGAGAGAGAGAGAGAGAGATAGTTAGAGAGAGAGAGAGAGAGAGAAAGAAAGAGAGAGAGAGAGGTAGAAAGGGAGAGAGAGAAAGAGAGAGAAAGAGAGAGAGAGAGAGAGAGAGAGAGAGAGAGAGAGAGAGAGAGAGAGAGAGAGAGAGAGAGAGAGAGAGAGAGAGGTAGAAAGGGAGAGAGATTGATACATAATATACTAGTACAGTATAGTCATATACACAGAAGCAGAGAGCCAGTGAAGACTGAAGAGGCCCATGTTTTTTGGTTGAGAAGTAGGTATTTCAGAAGTAGATAGATCATCGTGACTAGGAGCATGTTCGATTGGTAGGATCGGGATCCCGATCCACCGGATCCACTGGATACGCACCCTTTCGATTGGTCGAATCCGGATCCTTCGGATTTGGATCCGGTCAACCCACCTCGGGGAGCAGGGTTGACCGGATCCAACAGATCCAAATGTGACCTTTGTGCGTATATGGCGGGTTAAAATCATTTTTGCACACATTGTGGTACGCACACGTGGATGGAGATAGAGCTTGTTGACTTTTTGTATGACGCATGCGATGAGTACGACGTTCACCCTTTTGGGTGACTTGTGAGCGCCATTGTCAACATGGCAACAGTCAAGGTCCAAAATAAAGTGTTCAGTTGAATCTGAAGGATCCGACGGATCTGAGATCTGGATCCCGATCCCGATCCTTACCAATCGAACATGCCCTAGGACTTACAGCAGTGCACACTTCAAGATCCCGTGGAAAGCAAACCAGCGCTTACCTTGACCCACTGTTTGTCGGTCAATGCCTCGGAGTAGTCAACCTCTGTCCGCTGTCGTACACCAGTACCATACAGTTTCTCCTCCTCTTCCTCATTGGCTAGCTTCTCAACCTAACACACACACACACCAGCAAACCAACAACATGAGTACCGGTACTATAGTGTATATGCACAGCGTGCACTGTATTCATAGAATCAATCTGACGAGGGGAGAAGCCAAAAACGGCTAGCTGTGTGAAAAGCAGCGCCCTCCTACTCAGATTGAGCCCCCCCCCCCCCCTACTCTTTTGTCGATTTTTGTGTTTTCCATGCCATTCAACGAAAATGCATTCGGTCGTCAGACTCGTCACTACTGGAAGGTTCAGAATCATAAAGGCACATTTGTTTGGGGCGAAGTCGGGGGTTCGCCACGTACGTTGCATTTTGCATGGCAAGACAATTTTGGAATATGGAAAAAATGGGTTACTGGGTACCGGTAACTGTTTCCTACGCCCGCCTACTGCAGCAGCATACGTACCTCCTCAAGGTCTTTCTGCAGCCATGGTGGCAGCTCGTGATCCTCCATCAGTCGAGACTTCCCTGACCAATAGTGACCCTGCGGGACACGAGCACAGCATGCACCAAACGTATCAGGTAAAGTAAGTACTCTACTTTCAGAAATTGTAGGTGCTCAAAATTTTCGGTATGAGGGCAAAAGGCCAGGTTAGGTGAACAGAACTTTTAGGTGCAGAGAAGCAGTTCCCTATTGGATTATGTGTGTTAGTGTTTGTTCGGTGTATTGACATTTTAGGTATGAAACAGACGCACCGAAAGTACCGAAAATAAAAATTTGTGAAATTACAGAATGTCATTGTCCTCATTGATAAAGCCTCATCAACCTACAACAGGAGTTAGTCCTCTAGACTGGGGGTCTGAAGGCCCAAAAGACAAACAGTGTGGGACAGTAATGGTCAACCAGACCAGTGGTATTGGGCTAACAGAAAAGAGTAGATGAGTCTGCTGGACTGAACTTACTGTCTTTTCCCTCTCAATGCGTTCAGTGTCCATGATCTGGAAGCACACACGCGGTGCACAGAACACAAATAAGAAGTAGAACAAACGGGAATGTTGCAATACTAGTGTACACAGTCCATGGACAGTACTGTTTCACACTTTGCACATTAGTCAGTGCAGCACATAGAAGTGAGACGGGACCTGGTAGCAATGGCAAATAAAAGCTGTGAAACCTGTCTAAGACGACCGCTCTGGAGACCTTCAAAATGTGGTCTCCTTATCCTGGGGCATTTGACCGAAAAGAGCATCTTTGGTCCTGGTCGCAGTGGTCTTCCGGGACAGGTGGTCGCCTTATCCAAGCGGTCGCCTTGACAGCTTTTACTGCATATCAAAGCCACCTTCATACGTCAGACCATCATCACACAGCTCAATTGTGAGAAGCAATAGAGAGCTAGAAACTGCCTGTTATTAGGAAATCTCGACACGCTTTCAGGGAACACGATAAGATTTCGAAATTGCTCTGACACAATGTCCTGCCACTTCTGGAAACAGTCGGACATGGCCGGACGCTGTGATTTGGCAGATTTCGTGATACATGTATATGTCTGGGACTCTTATATTTTTTCACCACTTTCATACACGACAACACTGCACACGTACATGCTACCAAGAGCGCATACACTTGATGCTATTATTATTAGACTATTAGTATTTCAGTGCGGTGCTACAAGTCACATCCGTGACACAGATCATTGGTAGATGCAACACTGATTCAAATCTCTGTGCACTGTGCAGCAAACACAGTAACTGGGACTGTGTGACTGTGTGACTGTGAGCGTGCAGTGTTTCTGCACATAATCGGATTTGAGCTGGTTTTTCGGCGACAACGTTATTTTTATGAAGTCAGCAAAAGACAAAGTGGGCATTTGCTTGCACGTTCTTGTTACCAGCTCCAAGATCCACATCATGTCACTACGAGTACTCGAGTTGGCTGAAGGCTCCCATCTTTGCAAACATGATGTGCTCTTTGAGCAGCAGGTAGATTCTACGCGACGTTGAATTTATGACTAACTTTCGCTGCTGTTGCTTCATCGATCTTGCACCGGCAGCGCTTTTTCGACAGGAGCATACTTGACTGGATTGCCAGAAGACTGCTCCTTTCGATAGAGGCATATAACAAGCTGGTACATTTCTGATGCCTCGTTTCCCCTGCAACATGGATGTGTTCAATTTTCGAATCGTACAAGCGCATCGCGGAATAGTTCCTAGCTTCACCAGGAAGCGAGAAAAAAATTCATTTCAAAACTCCTTCTCGATCGTTTGCTACGCTCAAACTGGAGCTACACTGAAGCGGACAGCTTCCTGCCATGCTGCAAAACCCTCTTGTCACAGATTGCTGCTCTAACTTCTTGAGATTTCTTCCCAGCCAGAGCGCCACTGTCCTTAGTCGTTCTCTTTCCCAGCGACGCTATTCAATTATTTCGGTCGGACAGATTGTTCGTTCAAGTAAATAAGCGCCGGATGTGAATCGAAAATGATCGGAAAATGTCCGATGTCCGACCGTTATCGTGCTCGCTGCGCTTTGCTTACCACCACATCTCCAAGGGGCCAAATACACATACTTCTCAAAGACACCCCCCCCCCCACACACACACACACACATTAGAGAGGTTAAGATGCACGTTATTTCCAACGTGACGCGCAATTTCACGCCTATTATGGCGTAAAAACTCCAAATTCGACGTGAACCGCAGGTCACTCGCGTTGCTTTTCGAAGTGCGAGCCAAATAACGCGAGCTGAACTTTCGCGTCACGTAAGAAATAATGTGCATCTTAACCTCTCAATTCAGGACAAGTTTGCTCAGTGCCAATTGTTCCCAATCAGGTTGAAGTGGATTTGTGCAATCAGGACCTCTAGTAATACAGGACGGATACATGTACACGTGAAATCCCAGGGCGCCCGGGTGTGATTGATCACTTTTACAGCAGTTAGCTACGAACGGTGGCTGCCAAGGAGCAGCAGACACTGGATGTACAGTGCTGCTCAAAGAAATCCAGTCCTGAATCGATGCACTCATGTATGCGCCGGGCGTTGCGCAGCCCTAGACCTGCGTACACCAGGATTCGAAAAGGAGCAAGGTGCAAACTTGAGTGCCGCGACTGGGTTTCATTCAGGAGGACTGTAGCACAGTGCCTGAAGAGATAAAGCAAATTATGATGACGTGAACACGCGAGACTACTACAGTTTAGCCTAATCAAACAGTGTGTGATTAGGACAGCAGAGCAATCTCGTACCTGGAAGTGTGGAAGCTCATTTTGACCGCGACTGATCATTTGGTTGATCACCTCATCATCCGGAACATCATCTTCTTCCTAAAATGCACACACATACGGCCATACACACAGAGAAAATGATCCGTATCTCTCAGCTTGGTTGGCGGTCTTACAAGATGCAAATTACGAAAACTCCCTTTACCGATCTCTCTACTGCGTTTGAAAAAAACCCAACCAATACGTTCGGCCTGGGGCCATTATCACCATTCATGAGAAGCAAACAGTTTAGATGGGCCTAGGTTACAAGATGGCCGGTATTTTCGCAACACTTACGGAGATAACGTTCTCGGTCATTTCTCAGAAATCACCAATCCGTATGCTGCTAATCGCAGTAACCATCTGCCTATACTAGTAGATACTAGTAGATAGTACTAAATACAAACAACATGAAGGTTGACTCCAGCTGCACTGACTCTGACCAGCACAAATTGATGTCTGCCCCCAAAATGGGTGTATTCAGAGTAGAGCTGTTAAGCACCGGACTGTACACGACCAATTTGGCTACAACATGTTCATGGTAAACGCACAACAGAAAAAGGGACCATCTGCTTAGGATAGCAGAGAGAGAGAGAGAGAGAGAGAGAGAGAGAGAGAGAGAGAGAGAGAGAGAGAGAGAGAGAGAGAGAGAGAGAGAGAGAGAGAGAGAGAGAGAGAGACGGAGAGAGAGAGAGAGAGAGAGAGAGAGAGAGAGACAGAGAGAGGGGCGTTTTCTTTCAGGATAACTCACCTCATTCTCCTCCTCATCGAATAGCAGTGCTTCCAAGAAAGCTCGACGCTCTACACCGGTAGACTTCTGGTCAAACATACCGGCTTGAATAACCTACACCCATATACACACCCATATACACACCCATATACACACCCATATACACACACACACACACACACACACACACACACACACACACACACACACACACACACGCACACAAGTACATACAAAATACTGTCAACCGGGGAGCCTTTGCGACCTGGACACTTTAACGATTTACGAGAAAGGTATGCAACAAAGGCAGCTAGAAAGTCACCCTGGGGTACCCTGCCCAGAGCACTGCAGCCCTGCAGTGTGCGTGTGCCAGAGCTGCATGAAAAATCACGACCGCCATGCAGCTGTATTAAATGAGGCCGATCTTGTACAGTATTGGACAATAGCACATACGCACCGGTAGCATTCATAGGACATGACATCGTACAGTCATGTACTTCTAAACTGGACTCTTACTTTTTCATCCATGTTGAGCTTGTAGCGAGCTGCTTGCAAGATCTGCTCCTCAACACTGTTCAACGTAATGAGGCGCAGCACACGTACTTCATGCTTCTGCCCAATACGATGGGCACGATCCTGAGCTTGCAAGTCCTGCACCACCGCATTATAACACAAGAACAGAGGGGATTTCCCATGTCACTACAACCCATAACAACACAAGAACAGAGGGGGATATGGCGGAAATACAGCCGCTTGGACTGCATGTGCCAGGCCTATACGTAGACACAAGTATTCCAAAGATAATGTTGTGAGACACGCCTTCGTAATTCGTACACACAGACACTCAAATACACCAAACTGAGCCGCAGCGCCTGCAATGATCTCCAGGAACACGTAGAGACCGGCTCCCTCCCACAACATACACCCCCCCCCCCCCCTCTCCGTCTTCTTCCCTAACCTGGTGGGGATTCCAGTCACTGTCAAAGATGATGACCGTGTCAGCTGACTGCAGATTCAGACCCAAGCCACCAGCACGGGTACTCAGCAGGAAGAGAAAGTAGGGCGACTCGGGCGCGTTGAACAGACTCAGCAACTGACCACGATCGTCGGCTTTCGTGGCGCCATCGAGTCGTAAGTAGCGCCAGCCTACAACACACATCAGCATACCAACAAAAACAGGTTTACAGATGTGAGTACACAGTGGATCACGCCCTTGCTCTTCCCTACTGCAGTACAAAGGGCAAACACGTGACAATTACAAGAGCAGAGAGCATGGCCAGACACTGACCTGCTCCAGCCAAGTAGTCCTCCAGTACTGTCATGCACTGCGTCATCTGACAGAACAACAGCACCCTGAGCAGCAGTGGAACAGGAACAGAAACACACACACACGCACGCACACGCACACACACACACACACACACACATGGATTCGGACACAGAGACCAGGTAAGCAGCGAAAGATCCAAGCACAATTTAGCACAACATGTTGACCTGCATAGTGTTCAATGTGCGGACACCATACACACACAAAGTATATACACATGTCATACTCTCTTCTCACCTGTGACCAAAGTGGTACAACTTTGGCAGAATACGATCTAGTAGCTCAAACTTGCCCGACGTACGGAACAGATCTGGCCTAAAGCAGTAAACAAAAAGAAATACACAGAACAGTACTCTCTTGCCTAATACATGGTCTCACTCTATGTTAGACAACATTTATCTACGGCACTGACCTGGACTTGTGTCCATTGGCCACACAGTTGGCCAGCCTTGCTGCAGGGTTTGAAGGCAAAGAAGATCTCTCCCTCCGTGCTCGCCTGAGTGCGGCTGCCTTTCAGGAAAAGCCGGCTGCCCAGAAGGCATATTTTTTAGCCAAATCTGCATCCCGGTGAGGCTGGTCATCGTGGAACATACAGTGGAGTAGTGTACCTCAACAGTACAGCTGAGTGCTGTACACAGCACACTCTGGGTACTGAGTGTGCTATGTACAGCTGGAGTGCTGTACATAGCACACTCTGGGTACTGAGTGTGGACTCGGTAAGTATGTGGCTTTGTTGGTCCGGAGAAGAAAATTTCTTTGTGCAGCGTGGATACACTGTTTTATATTGGACTCATTGCATCTCGCTGCTGCTCAAGCGCAATGCATGGAGATGGGCTGCTAGACGAATACACCAGCTGTTATGATATCAGCTACGGGGCCACCACAAACCAGAAACACTGCCCAGTTCACACCCTGACCCCCTCCTCCCCGCCCAAGAGAACAGCATTTGCCCTGCTGGATGGCGTGACTCCAGAGTTGGTCAATGCTGCGGCGTAACTAGATTGTCATAGAGTGTTTAGAACGATTCATGTCACTTACCCTTGAATAGCAGCACCGTGTAGACCAATGTGTTCACTGTAGGCTTCCTGAAAGCGGAAAGCAAGGAAAGAAAAGGAGTGAGGCGACGTCACCACCAACACCAACAGCACACAGAGAACAACAACAGCAGTCATGTACAAATAGGCACACCAACTTCACCACGGGAAATGCCAAGGATAGTTATTACCAATTTTCTATTGCACAGCGAAGAACAGCAAACAACAGGTGAAGTGGAACAACCATGCTTCCCTCTTTCCAGTTCAAGTCAGCATGTTCATTTCGCTCCCCAACTCGTTGGCCCAACTCGTTGGCCTTTATCTAAATTTTACGCGGCAGCCGGCAGAGTCTTCACTGAAGCTGAATAACAACGAATACCAGCAGATGTCGAGGGAGAAAGACAGATAAGCGAGCGAGAGAGAGAAATAGAGAGAGAGAGAGAACGAGAAGGAAAGAGAGAGACTTCACACAAAAGGAAATCAAGCCATACCTCCATTGCCTGGAAGAGGAAAGGATGATTACAGATCTTCCTGAGCTGAACGATAGTGTTCATGAGTGTCTTTGTACCACCCTTGCCCTGGAGAAGACAAGCCATGACAAGCCACAAAACAAAAACAGCAAAGCAAGTGTTGAGCAGTATATTCGACTGGCTCCTTCGAACACAACACCTTTTGCAATCGAATCAAATAAAAAGGATTACTTTTGGCAGTGGCACAAGACTCAAGAGTTAGCCCCCAAACACACTGTACTATATATTTGTACTGTGTGTTTCATAGTAATGTCGTGCGAGGTATGCTGGTTTTACACCTTTGTCTATCATACAAAAGATTACAAAGAAAGTGAGCTATACAGTTATGATACAGGTTGTAGTGATCATCACCACCAGCAGCACTGCCACCACCAGCAGCACTGCCACCACCAGCAGCACTGCCACCAGCAGCACTGCCACCAGCAGCAGCACTGCCACCAGCAGCACTGCCACCACCACCAGCACTGCCACCACCAGCACTGCCACCACCAGCAGCACTGCCACCACCAGCACTGCCACCACCAGCACTGCCACCACCAGCACTGCCACCACCAGCACTGCCACCACCAGCACTGCCACCACCAGCAGCACTGCCACCACCACCAGCACTGCCACCACCAGCGGCACTGCCACCACCAGCGCAATCCAGTGCAGTGCTGCAAATAAAGAGGTTATGTTGAGTGCTATTGAGCGCCTGCCTTTTTTATCTTGTTAGTTGTAGATCGACTCAAACAAGAGCGTGCAACTCCACTGCTGGTCTGACACCTGGCCGGATTTTTGTTGTTGAAGTAAAGTTTTGCAGAGACCTTGAATCATTACACCGAGTTGCACACTCTTTGGGTCCTCTTGTTGAAAGTTTATAACACTCCATTGCAATACATGCACGAATACTTGAGTGACGATAACCGCTGATGAAAGTCACAAGAAAACGATCTGGTTAGCTATAATTGGACTTTGTTGAACTTGCGTGTGACGGCAATGACGGCACAACAGTTACTGAAGTACTAATCATATTCATAGCCATTAACAAATACTTGAGTTAAGAATTACGAAGGCATGTATCTGGCTGCGTACCTTCTTGTTCTGTTCTGAGCCATCCGTCAAGATCACACCCTTGGACTTCATGTGTTGGTACATACGCTTCTGCAGCGCTGACATGTCGCAGCGCAGGATGTACTCAGACTAGAATAGCACACAGGACAACCATACAACACGGCACGACCGAATGAATACAACGGGTCGACGGCACAAATGCAACCGTATGCGGCTCACATGAGGAATCACGGGCATGCTAATACAATGTAGTAACAACTGGAACTCGACATACTCTGTGATGCCCACAGCTCAAACTATAAGCCATGAATGCTTCAATGAGAATTAGCCGTGCTCCAAACACAACCACTCACCACGATAGGACACAGGCAAGTACACGCACCAGTGTCTATGTGCAGTTGTCTCATTGACGCACGGTGATCTACAGGCTGCTCACAATGGGATGCACTGCTGCAGCAGCAGCAGCAGCAGCACCAGCAGCAGCATGTGGAGTAGCAAAACTGCTTAACCAGATAGACTAGGTGCGTACTGTTTGGATACACATCCATGCTTAGACATAAGACTGTCATGATATAACTCTACCTTCTCTGGCAGCTGACTTTCCACCTCCCTCTTGAGCCGGCGAAGAAGGAACGGACGCAAAACCTGATGGAGACGGCGGATAATCAACATTGTTTCTTCCTTGTTCAGCTCAACCTGCGGTGAACGAAACGAGAGGTCAGTGTTATGCACGGGGAGGTTAGTGTTATGCACGGGGAGAGGATCGAACATGTTCAGCACAGCTCTATTATTCGACATGTGGCCACTGTGTGCCGACGGAAAGCAAGCATGTGTCAATGTCATACAGCCCAGAGCACAACAAGCCCCTACCCACCTACACTGTGATGCATGCACAACATCAGCCACGGACCTGCTATGATAATAATACGAACAGGTTGAATATTGCCCGAATAAACAATCATACGGGGGTCATGCATCTGTCAATGATCGTTAACCAGAGTTGCTTGTTGGTGGCGAGGTTGAGGCATTCCTGAATCGTTGCTATAGGAAACAGTCACATCACGACAAACAAAACCAGCTCTCACCTTCTCGGCCATGTTGGCAAACGGCGCATTGAACCACTGCTCGAATGTTGTCACCGAGTGAAAGATAGACGGTAATAAGAAGTTGAGCAAGGCCCACATCTCCGGCAGAGAGTTCTAGCAACACACACACACACAATTGCACAGTACGGTTTGAATCCACTTCTGGTGTACTTGTGTGCGCGTGTGTGTATATACATGTGTGTGTGTGTGTGTGTGTGTGTGTGTGTGTGTGTGTGTGTGTGTGTGTGTGTGCGTGCGTGCGCGCGCGCGTGTGTGTGTGTGTGTGCGCGTACGTGTGTGTGTGAGTGAACATGTGCAATGTACTACAAGTAGTACATTGATTCAAAGTGTCAAAGTGTATGTACATGTACCTACCTGCAGTGGAGTTCCACTGAGAATAAGTCGGTGAGAAGTCTGGTAATGCTGATTGATAGTGGTGGTTAGCTTGCAATGGTGATTCTTCATACGGTGGCCTTCATCGATTATCATGTGCTTCCACTGGATCTAGTTCAGCAAACCAGTTCAATCACAACAACCTATCAAAACCCGATATTTAAACAACGGGACAAAAGACTAGGAATTTCTTTTGCCCTTTGCCAGTCTCACAGAACCTAATTCCAATATGTCCTCGTCACCACCACCAACTCAACTTTACCTTTGCCACCAGACGAGCAAGAGCACGTTGGCCTTTTGCAGGAGCTGAGGTTTCCCTATACTAGCACCGGTCAGACCGCACTATAACGTACGGAATGCACAGGTCCCTGTCAACACTGCACATCATCTCTATACATTTATTTATTTTATTCAGACTTTTCCCGTTTATGTTTTTCCCTCAAACTAGTCAAGATTTATTTTATTGCAAGCAATACATGGCTGGGGTAGCCAATGACCACTTTGCATGGCGATTGCAGGGGTTTTACAGCCAACCATGGCGAACAAGGAAAAGAGCATGTACGTCCCTCTCTATAACATAACCCGGCATGTGGATGGCAACACACCCGTCACCCTGCATATACCAGTACACCCTCGCCGGTACAGTACCTTGCTCAAGATGTTCCGGTCCTTCATCACGTACTCATACGTGGTCAGTAGCACGTTGTAGCGAGTGGTCTTCACCTTCAGCGCGAGCGCCTTACGAGCAGCAGGTGCACCCTGAGCAAGTGTAATAACGTTTGCAGCCACATCAAGACAAAGCAAGGAAGTATTGCCATCTCATGACATAGTGTGTACCGCTACAAGTACTCTGGTTCAGGCTGAAGAAGGCCAAGACAGAATGCTGTGCCATGTCGGCAGCGGTGCTAGTCAGTGACACAGCACAGGCATCTCGTTGCTCGTCGTTCCAAGGCTCACAACACATGGCAGCGCAGTACAGTTTGGTTCGAAGGCACGCAAACACAGCCTGCAGTCTTCCTAATAGCCACGCTGTTCTCATTACCCTACCTAGATGTTCCCATGCAAGTACCGTGCACTCCTTCCCAGCTACTCTCAAAATGCAATACCAAATTTTCAAGCCTGTTTGCTTGCACGACTTGCTCAAGCAGCAGCAATAGCAGCAGCAGCAGCAGCAGTAACAGCGGTGGTAGTAGCGGCGACAGCAGCACGCATATTCACATCTTGGCCACACAGGAGCAGTGCAAGAGCATAGCAACTCAACGCACATCAAATGCTGCTATATTGCACGTGTTACTGATAGCAAAGTAATACGCACAGAACCACTACCCCCCCCCCCCCCACACACACACACACATGGCAGGGGGGGGGGGGGGAGAGGGGGAAGAGGGGTAATATGTCCTCACTTTGTAAAGAATCTTCACGATGGCAGGTGCCCACTTCTCAAACTCCATAGCCCAGTTTGATAGCGTTCTACACGACAAACAAGAAAGAGAAGCGGAGAAAATGAGTCTGTAAACTAGGCACGTACATGTACAAGGAAACAACACACCTGCTGAATAACCTGAAAGAGCACCACAGGCAAAAGTAGCAGAATACCCTTGCTGTGATTATAGCATCCGAGCTCAACACCCCAATCAGTACAACAAACAGATAGCGACGGCACCGACCGGAAGGAGGACAGCAGTTGATGCAACAAACAGCATAGCCTCATCTTAACAGGGATTCACATATCCAAAGACCAAACACCAGCCACGGTGCCACCATGATGTGTTGCACATGAATGTATGAAACTCACGATAGCGGAACGATGATCAGGTACGGGCCAAAGTAGTTCTTCTTCTCCACCAGGTAGCAGATAGTGGCAATGGATTGGATTGTCTTTCCTAGCCCCATCTCGTCTGCCAGGATACCGTTCAGGTTGTTGTTATAGAGAGACACGAGCCACTCCAGACCAGCCATCTGCAAGGAGAGTGTACACACATCAATCACGAAGCAGGAACAGGTCGATTGTCAACGGCTTCCTTAGGTTTAGTCAACATGGACAAAAATGCAGTTTTAGAATTCAGCTATTCTGCGCGGATCAAGTAAACTTGGCCTAGCAATGTGCTATAATACAAATCCTGCAAGCAGCCACTGAAAACAGGGCTCTCTGTTCAAGTAGTATTCACTGGCATCGCACCATGTCCAACACCAAGCCATGTACAACACATACACATCAGTACACAGCTCCGAGCACAGACACCACCATGTACGCCCGTCGCAAGAGAAGCCCGCAAATCTGCAAATGCACTAGATGTACACCCACAGATTTTCTCTTATAGCAGCGATAGCGGACACGATCTGAATGAAACAGATCAAGACTATCGCCAGATTGGGCACAGACAGACACACGCACGCACGCTCGCACGCATACACACACACACACACGCACGCACGCACACACACACACATACACCACACACACACACACACACACACACACACACACACACACACACACACACGGAAAAAGCTCTAGCTAGGCAACAACACTGACCTGATACTCCTTGAGCGTTCCGCCGACCAGCATGTCCGGCTGCTTGGTGATCTTCTCCTTGTGCTGATGGGCAATACGGAAGTATGTACTGTTCTTGTTTGTTTCAGAGTTGCCAGGCTTTGCACTGTCTTGGTACTCATCGACAACATCCATCGTGCCCACTGCAGCCCTGGGTAGCACATGCAATTCAATACAAGTTCACAGGTGTACGTAAGATCAGCTCACAGTATTGCACCACTATCACATACTTACGCATAAGCATAAGCATACTCGTGGCCTGGCATGAGTAATACATGGATGTGGCAAATGGGATCGAGGCCTTTGGCCTCTGGTTGGTGGATCTGATCTATCCTCCCCCACCGTTTAGGAGCCGCATCTGACGCCTGATCATGGGGTGGTGGTGTCCCACGGAAGCGGAAAGGTGGTTCTTGACCAGGGAGTTGTACGACTCCTTGTTCTTGACCTGCCCGGTACGCGAACCCCGTCGAATTTATTTTTAATTTTTTTATAAGCATACTTGCAATATAATCAAATTCACGCTCCAGACATGGATGCGCTGAGTGGCCACAGATTGTGTAGACAGCTAAACTTTAGTATGAAGATTTATTTTTGCATTGGATATAAAGTACTTTTTTTTAGGACCCAGCATATTCTTTTCCAGTCTTTTGACCTGGCACATAGAGTACCTTAGTAGTACCAGCAGTAAAAGCTATAATAATACATCAAGCACATGCAGCAGTCAACAGCCACAGATTTGCCTG
This sequence comes from Sycon ciliatum, assembly GCF_964019385.1. Taxonomy (NCBI): domain Eukaryota; kingdom Metazoa; phylum Porifera; class Calcarea; order Leucosolenida; family Sycettidae; genus Sycon; species Sycon ciliatum. Next base: position 2,658,065 of record NC_088646.1, read on the forward strand.
GAACCAACACTACAACTACCGTACACTGTGCAGTGAAGCTTCTCTTGCCCGGGCGTCTCGCAGCCGAAAGCTGCTGGTAGCTCAGAACCGCCCGTAACTCGGAAACACATTACAACCATAATGAATAGAATGCATCCGTCTCCCATCACTCGAGGAGCTACATGTGCGCCTTGGTACTTGAGGGTGGTGGTGTTCCTACGGATGCGGAGAACTAGGTCTACCCAAGTCTCACGCTAACCGTGCAATTTTTCTTCTTTCTCTCTTCCGTTCGATTGCCGACGATTGGGCTCACGGAACTAAGATCTATAACATTCTCAAGCACAAAATGTTTAAAGTCAAAACAACATGTTTCCAGCTTACTTGACTGCATCGCTTTGCTCACGGCTCTTGCGCAGGCGTTCGCGCCGGGCACGTCTGCGAATACCGAGTGGTCCCGACGGCAAAGCGCACGCCTGATCGCTGCTGGTGGCTGAAGCAGCGGCGCTGTCGGTGCCTGGCACTGCGCCACCCTGCGCGTCGGCCATCGGTTCTTCCCCGCCATCGTCAGAGCCCTGAAAGTCACCCAACACACATACGCACACAAGTAGCCATGACTTGCCAGTGGCCCACATCAATACACTATACTGCACCATACTAGTAGATGTACAAGGTAGAGGTACAACATATCTCCTACATTGATTGTACTCAACTTCACATCTTTCTTATGGACTTTTTAATGATGACGGCACGGTTGTCACGGTTGCAACAACAACGACAGCAGCACTAGCAGAATGCAAGCAAGTAACTGACCTCACTATCCTCATCACCAGACAGGTCAGAATCCAAATCACTGACAGTGCCAGTATCACCATCAGCCTTCCCTTTGTCACCGGGACTATCTATACTCCTCGAGGATCTCTTCGCTGGACTGGCCAGCCGATATCTGCATAAAAGCCGTGGGGGAAACAGCAGGGAAGAACAAGTTTGAACACTTTCTGCAGCTTCACCACTAACAACGGTGAATACATATCAGCGGCATTGGACACACGTACACAGTTACAGTCACTACAATACTGACCTTACCACTTTTGCCCAAGATACCCGTCACAATGGGTTCACCAACATCAAAGACTGGACCAATGAATCTTACTCTCTCTCTCTCTCTCTCTCTCTCTCTCTCTCTCTCTCTCTCTCTCTCTCTCTCTCTCTCTCTCTCTCTCTCTCTCTCTCTCTCTCTCTCTCTCTCTCTCTCTCTCTCTCTCTCTCTCTCTCTCTCTCTCTCTCTCTAGGTATAGGCAGCTTGTTTATCAGTGTAGTTAGTTTTTTTCTCTGGTCTCTTGATGCTGCTGCCTTATGACACACATGGCGCCCCTACGACCAGAATTGTTATGGGTTATACGTACAGTAGTATATATACAGTAACATACCCGCTAGAGAATAAAATGTAATGCTTTTAATTAAAGGAACAGGGGGTTCGTCAACTGACAACCTCTCTATTCTCTAATCAGTTGCTACTCACTGTACTCAATGGGCTAAGCTACTTGTCATGCTTTTCACTCTACATTGGCAGGGATAGGCTACACTACAGGGAGGGGGGTACTTCAGATGAATGACTGCAGCACCATAAAAAAACTTTCCAACACCCCTCATATGCACACAATCTTAAGGTGGCAGTCTGGGTTCAGAGGGTCAAAAAACAAAGTTTCGATTTTCTGTATTTTTTCACTGGCAGCGTCTTGTGTATGGTCCAAAGGGTTTATCCTGAAAATTTGAGCGTAATCGGGTGCTTCCTTCCGGAGATATAGCCGCGCAAAGTCTGCACAATTTTTTTTGAAATACTGAAATATCAGCAAATTTCTACAAAATTTAGGTTTGCACACTATTCCGATTTTTACCGTCAATCTTTGAGCGATTTCATTAAAATTTTCTGGAGCGACTCCTGGTACTCCTCTGCGCTGCAGACTGACAGCCGCGCACGATGTTTGTCACCATGGCAACCAAGATAACTTTTGCGCATGCGCAAATTCAAAAAAATTCAAATTTCGACTCTCATGATCTCAGCTGATCGCTCTGCTGTTGAAACTTTTGGAGTAATTGTTTCTTGGAGCTAACCCCTTCGTTGGCTACTATGGGGAAGTCTAGAGCCAAGGGAAAGCCCGGACGATCTAAGAAAAGGAAAAGAACGTTCTATGGAGTGTCTCAGGCGCCGAAGGCTCCCTCTGGTGAAATTTTGCCTGCAGAACAAATTCCTGACTTGCCACTGTCTGATGACGACCTTGAAGTGTCAGCTGAAGCCACGTCTTCAAGCAGCGATAGTGATGGAAGTGGCGGTGAAGTCGACAGCAGTTCCTCCGACAGTGACTCGGATGAAGAGTGTGAAGAAGAGGCGCATGGATTTCGCCTGATTGATCTCGAGTGCCTTCAGCAGCTTTTGTCAGTTGCAGTTTGTTGCAGTGGCTGTAATGGCGCAGTCACGATCAGCGAATCGCAACGGGGAGGCCTTGCATCATGCCTGGAGCTTTCCTGTGTTAACTGCGGCGACATAGCAAGCGAATTTATGTCCAAGAAGTTCAATCGGGTCTGGGAGGTGAACAGACGAGCAGTATTCGGAATGCGACTGATTGTCCGTGGACGTCAATCAATGGTAAAGCTGGCGGGTGCACTGAATATGCCATCACCTATGAGTCGGTCGACATTTTACAGCCATGCTAAAGGCCTGCATTCCGCGTCCAAGAGCGTCGCTGAGCGTAGCATGACTGAGGAAGCTGAGAAAGCAGTGTCCGCAGCAGATGGGGGTAGCGATATCGCTGCTTCCTATGACGGTACCTGGATGCGCCGAGGATTCACATCGCTCTTCGGAGCCTTCACTATAATTGCATATGATGTCGGCAAAGTGGTGGACTGCGAAGTGCTTTCAAAGTTTTGCCACAAGTGCACGCACTTGGCGTCTAGAAAAGAGAAGGGAGAGCTAACCAAAGATGACTATGATCGACAGATTGCCGAACACGATTGCTCAGTCAACACCACTGTATCAGCTCCTGCCATGGAGAGTGCAGCCGCCAAGACTCTGTGGGCCAGGTCCTTTGAGAGCCGCAAGCTGAGGTACACCACCTACATTGGTGATGGAGATACCAAGAGTTTTAAGGCTGTGCGTGACGCTTGTCCGTATGGGCCCGAGGTGCCTGTAGTCAAGGAGGAATGTGTCGGCCACGTTCAAAAACGCATCGGTACCAGCCTAAGAAAGCTGAAGAAAAACCTTGCGGGCAAGAAGCTTGCTGATGGGCGCACTATAGGCGGACGTGGTCGCCTCACGGATGCCATGATCGACAAGCTGCAAGCCTACTATGGCATGGCTGTGCGGAACAACAGCGGAGACTTGCAAGCCATGGCCAGGGCCATATGGGCATCCCTCATGCATCGTGCATCCAGCGACAGTAAACCTCAGCACCAGTATTGTCCGCCTGGAATTAACAGCTGGTGTAGATGGCAGCAGCAACAGGCAGGTGGTGATGTCTACGCCCACCACAATATCCTGCCAGAGGCAGTATGGAAGGAACTGAAGCCGGTCTACATTCGGTTGTCCGACCGGAGTTTGCTCGAGCGCTGCCAGAAGGGTGCTACGCAGAATCGCAACGAAGCGTTCAATGGACTCGTGTGGCAGTTGTGTCCAAAGACAGGCTTTGCATCCGCTCCCACTGTCCAGATGTGCGTCTACCTGGCCGTGGCCTGGTTCAATGATGGAGGTGTGGCAGTGAAACGCGTTCTGGACGAGATGGGCCTCCCTACTGGACACCACACGACACGTCTCATCAAGCTGCACACAAATAATCAACATGCTAGTTTCATTATACAGTGCCAGCGTGCCTTCAGCCCAATTTCAGCAGTGGATACGTGGGAATGAAGGAAAGAAAGTAGAAATAGCACATCTGCTATATGAACAGTGATAGAGAGGCACCTGATGGCATTTGCCACTAACAACAACCTATCACTCGCTGTAAAAAAGGCAGAGTGAGAGGGGGGGAGAGAAGAGAGAGAGAGAGAGAGAGAGAGAGAGAGAGAGAGAGAGAGAGAGAGAGAGAGAGAGAGAGAGAGAGAGAGAGAGAGAGAGAGAAGAGAGAGGAGAGAGAGAGAGAGAGAGAGAGAGAGAGAGAGAGAGAGAGAGAGAGAGAGAGAGAGAGAAGAGAGAGAGAGAGAAGAGAGAGAGAGGGAGATAGAGAGAGATAGAGAGAGATAGAGAGCGAGAGAGACGAGAGAGAGAGAGAGAGAGAGAGAGAGAGAGAGAGAGAGAGAGAGAGAGAGAGAGAGAGAGAGAGAGAGAGAGAGAAGAGAGAGAGAGAGAGAGAGAGAGAGAGAGAGAGAGAGAGAGAGAGAGAGAGATGCACTGTCTGCATGGTCCATGCTAAATGTTATCACTTGCCTCTATGCTGAAAAATGAACTGCTCTGAGTATCTTTAGTTCTTTTACGTCATCTCCACGTATTCACTCATGAGAATGGTACGAAGCTATTGGAAAATCTTCTTGACAGTCGGTTACGGGCGATGAAACTACATGCAGCACCACTATTGCTTTCTGTGGTTAAAATCTCCTCTACTAAACCTTTGTTCATAGTAACTTCATACACACATGTGTTAGTATAAATACGCTTATACAGAGTTTGGTCGAGACCACGCTCTGCACTACCCTGCAGTTTGGGTATTATCTCACGAGTCCTTCACTAGCACATGTGTCATCATTATTACTCACCCTGGATTGTCATGTAACCATGTGGTAAGTTCTGACTTCAGAGGCGCTTCAACACCGACCAATGTCTTGCCTGTGGCTATCTCCACAACTGGCGCGTGCATATCCAAGTCATCCTCCTTGGCCAGGTCCTGGCTGATGTCGACGTCAACATCCAGCAGGGAATCATCTTGACCTACATCATCATCGTTGCCAACACCACCCAGGGTGTTGCGTCTCCGCATTGCACGCTGCTCCAGCTTATGCTTTTTAACCAGGTCGGTCAGCTGCTCGATGAACTCATCCGTCTGGTCAAGTAGGAATGCCAAGCGCTTGTCCTTTTGCTGATCGATAAGTTTGCGGTAGCCTTCTTCATCCTCAGCCTGTAAACAGAACAGCATGCCATGATATGTAAGGAAGAGAAATGCAAGAGAGAAAGTGAGAGTGAGAGTGAGAGAGAGAGAGTGAGAGAGAGCGAGAGAGCGAGAGAGCGAGATAGAGAGAGAGAGAGAGAGAGAGAGAGAGAGAGAGAGAGAGAGAGAGAGAGAGAGAGAGAGAGAGAGAGAGAGAGAGAGAGAGAGAGAGAGAGAGAGAGAGAGAGAGAGAGAGAGAGAGAGAGAGAGAGAGAGAGAGAGAGAGAGAGAGAGAGAGAGAGAGAGAGAGAGAGAGAGAGAGAGAGCGAGCGAGAGAGAGCGAGAGAGAGCAGAGAGAGAGCAAGAGAGAGAGAGAGAGAGAGAGAGAGAGAGAGAGAGAGAGAGAGAGAGAGGGAGGGAGAGAGAGAGAGAGAGAGAGAGAGAGAGAGAGAGAGAGAGAGAGAGAGAGCGAGAGCGAGAGCGAGAGCGAGAGCGAGAGAGAGAGAGAGAGAGAGAGAGAGAGAGAGAGAGAGAGAGAGAGAGAGGGGGGGGGGGGGTATGAACAACACTGGTTCAATCCGGCCGCATTCCTTCGCACCACCAGGTTAACCACATGCAGACTCTCCTACCGTCGCCTCTGCAGGAACATGTTCAAGCAGGCTAGAGACAACACTATCTAGCAAACATCAGTGCCTCGCACTGCACTGCCTTGCACTGCGATATCTACCGGTATACAGCAAGGTACGCTACTAAGCCCACGAGTTAAAAACCTGCATGAAAATCAGTTACAAAACATGTAGCTGAGTAGTGGTAGCTTGCCGCTTATAATCAAAGGGTAACATCTCCGACATGTCAACAACTCCCTGGTGTGAAGAACATGGGATAGTACCAGCACATCATAAGTTAAAGTAGCTGCTACCAACCATCAGGCGGCGTATTCTCTCCTTTTCCAGCCGATCGGACTCCTTCTTCTGCTCGCGTTCGGTTGTGGCGTAGTGGACGAGGACGGACTTGGCGAGCTTGGTTATGCGAGCGCTGACATTTCGATGGAAGATACGCCATTCGGCCCCGTGCTGCAGGATGGCCGACACGAATTCCTGTACAAGCACACAAGAGGCATTTACAAACATATTCGAAGTAGACTGAGGATTGCATCCGGCTCCGCAAACACCAGGGAGTCTTATAATGTAAACCCAGGAGAGGACACGGCACGCAAAGGTGCGTGCAATGTGTGCCTCACTAATCCTGGAGAAGTCCCTGGATAGGAATTACGGGAACTTCAGAATGCCGCAAATATTTTGCAGACGCTTTCACCGCACAACAGCAAGAGCACAACATAGTGCAATTCTTCCTTGCCACATTTGAGGCCGGAAAAGTAGGGAGCTAGAACTTTGGACAGGTTTTACAAAATTGCAAAGCTGGCCAAATGTATGGAAAAGCAGATTCCAAGCCCAGATTTTCAAATTTAAAGTGGGTTTGAGCCTTAATTTAGCCAAACTTGGGACTATTCTATCTGAATGGAGTGTTGTAGTAGTGCAACTGACCATATGTTGCTCATGACCCATGCGCTGCTGCTGTAACTTCTCTTGAGCCCTGGATGAAAACAAGACAACAGCAATCACTGGCTTGCACATGAAGAGGTCTGCCGCTCGCAAATAGACATTACACACAACACATAGATTCTTGGTTGGAGGACAGCAGATCATCAGCACACGAAGCACAGAAGCCATATAATTTCAACTAGGCCTTGGTGTACTATTACTTTTCAAGTCGAATACAATGGTGATTAACATGGCAGCAAGCAAGTCATTATAACGGGCACTTTGGCGATCAGAGCAGTGACAAAATAGCACCTTAAAGGATAGCGCTAGTGGCGCCAACTATATAGTGAAACAAACAATATTATCAAACAACAGTGGGGTACTAGAATGTCAAAATAGTGACAACTTTTGCACATACTTGAAGTACCTGTACTTCTTTTGCACACACAGTTCAGGTTTTAGCTTGCCTATGTACAGTAACACTGCCGCCAGCACAGCACGGTGAGATTTGGTGCGCGCACACGCTTGAATAGTGAAGTGAGAGTGAGTGCCGTGTTCGCAGACTGCACTCAGGCAGGCCGGTGACGATGTCCAGTGACGGGGTATTGCCGAGTCCTTCTCATTATTGTCAGTGTCCGGTGGTCCATTTACATGGTTGCTATTGTGCAGGGCAGTCGTACCGCTGGCGACTTCTCTGCCGGGCGAGGGGTCGCATACTGTTCCACATGTCGATCCTGTATCGGTCGCTTTTTGCGGAGCGGTGTTGCGGACACGCAGCCGTTCACTTCGTCTCGTGACAGTTGCTGGTGGTTTGATCGGTGCTGATTTTTCTTCTCCCTTTGTTGACGGTGACGGTGATGTTCTTGACTGGCCGGCATCTCCCTGTCCTAACCGGTGTTGTATCATCTTTTAAAGTGCTATTTTGTCACTGCTCTGATCGCCAAAGTGCCCGTTATAAGAACTTGCTTGCTGCCATGTTAATCACCATTGTATTCGACTTGAAAAGTAATAGTATGCTAAGGCCTAGTTGAAACTATAATGGCTTCTGTGCTTCGTGTGCTGATTTAGATACATCAAAGAAACACATATGAGAACTGGTAGGAACTGGGTTTGGAGCACACTTCCCATTCGAGAACCTGACAGATAAATGTCGCAGCTACCGGTGGTATCTGAAAAAGAGCTGTCAGTCGCGACTATGGAATCTACTGACGCACATTCATACAGCCAGCTACTTTTTTAAAAGAGTTCAATAGCTGTGCACAATATGAAAATCACTCACCTGAGTTGCTGTTTCTTGGAGCGGCGACTGGACTTTTGTACTTGAGCATCCAGACCAGGCTCGTCGAGTTTCTCTTGCCGAACTTCTTCACGCACCTGGAGAGCAGCAAAGCATTCATGACGTTCACAAACCCAGAAACATACATTTCCACAGCAGTGGCGGCTAAACACGATTACGCAGAATGCTGCATAGGCTCCAAACGCAGCCGACTAAAAATGCCAAATCATCCGGTACAGCGCTAGAAACCCTGCGTAGGGCTTCTTGCCACCTGGATGGAGCCAGCTATCAACATGGGGACAAAAAGCTGGCTCCGCGGCATGCCTCCTCTTCTGGGGCTAATACGACCACCTGAATGAAATACATGAACATATAACAGGCACATGCAGAGAAAGGCAAACAAGAATTGTCAAAACACAGTTTGCTGTCACTCTGAGCGTAAAACTCCGAGTCACAGCTAAACTGTTTCTGCTCTTCCCTGTACATGTTTGTACAGTCATGTATGTACACAAGGAAGGCCCAGCACCCTTATGTATTGAGCACTCACGTGTGTATGTACATAAGGAAGGCCCAGCACCCTGATATATCAAGCACTCTCGCGGGCTGCCACAACTCGCTTCAAGCAAACATGCTACAGCTAACATCGCTCTGTACTGGATGAATGGCAAAGAGAAATCCACCTTCCCCTATTTGAGAAGCTACTGCAATTTGTTCGGTGTCTTGGAGGTATATTTACTGCAGAGCAGTACACGCATGGGGTGAGGCTGAAGTCGAAACCTAGAATGCTAATATCACCATCATACATGATTAAGGTAGCTACCTTCTGCTGTAGATCTAGAAGTTTCAGTGCCCGGAGTTCCGTCATCAACTGGATATTGGCACGGATGGGCTCGTCTTGTTCTTCCAGGAACGCAATACGTCGCTGCATTCGTGTCGCAAGAATGTTCTCTCTTTCTTTCAGCACGAGCGCACGAGGCAGAGGTTTTGGGTTGTCTGAAGGCAGAAGCTTTGGTGGCTTTCCTTGCGGAACTGGCTTCTTCCTTGCAGCTTGTGCAGCCGGTGACAGTGGCTTGGCAGAGGATTTCGCTTCAGCTTTGACAGGCTGCGGTGAAAGCTGCTGCTGCTTCTGCGGCTGTTCGGGCTGAGCTTGTTGCGGCTTCAGTGACTGCGTCGGAGTTTGTTGAGAAGGTGGCTGCGTGGCTTGCGTTGATGCAGTTGGTGGCGTGGGAAAGGCAACAGTCAAGGCACCAGTAGCACTCAACAACTCCTGCGATAAGGTGTGCTTGTTAGCCAGTAACTGATAAGCTGCAATCTGTGCTCGTAGCTGTGCAACCTGCTCTGGACTCAGGCTAGACGTCACCGAGTGAATGTTTACAATACTGGAGTTGGAGCTGACCGAAGCCAAAAGAGCGGCATAAGCGTCACCATTCGCTGCTGCAGGTGCAGGAGCACCAGCAGCAGCAGTAGCATTGCTTGTACTGCCACTCTCACTGCCTTGCGGTGCGGGTGGGGATGACGTATGGCCACTCTTGGGCGGCGCAGCGTCTCCACTCGCTGTCTCGGTCTTCACGCCAGGCTTGGTTACTTCGGCCTGCAGCTTATTTGCAACGGCTGATAGCAGTTTGTAGCGGTTGTCTGACTCCAAGCCCTTCTCACGCATGACTTCCAAAGCCTACACAAACGTGCACAGACGACACAAACACGTGCGCGCACACACACGCACACACACACACACACACACACACGTGCACACACACACGTGCACACACAAACATGTGCACACACACACACACACACACACACACACACACACATACACACACACACACACACACACACACACTCTAGAATACAATGTATATGTACATGCGTAGCCAAACCGTACACGTTGTAAACTCAGCACTTTCATTCTCGGCGCCAATGAGGCCATGGTCATGCAGTACTGCTGGAATGGAACGCACTACTTGCTAGTACTAAGCATAGTCCTGACCTCAACCTGAAACTGGTGTGATGTACTACTGTCTACACAGCAAGTGAGTGACTTCCACTGCTCGAAACCGTGTGATCAATAAATACTCAGGGGCAAAGCTATCTGACACAGAAGTCAGAACGAGTTTCTGCAATTCGGAGTTTTATTTTTTTTTTCTACCAATCCATGGTCTTTTTTTCTGTGGAAGAAAGAAAAACAAACTGTGCTGCACTGACTGACGTGACAGTCTGTGCTGTCAACAACAAATAACTCCAAAGCACGAAAAAGGCCAAAAACTAAACCAAGAACATGTGCAATAACATGTTATTCGGAGTTTTATGCCAAGCGACCTTTATGCAACACAGAGGTCTACATGCAACACAGAGGTCTACATGTAGGACCATTTCACACACAGGTCTACATGTAGGACCATTTCGAGGATCAAACTTTGCCAAAAACTGTTCTAATACACACTTATAACACATTATCGACCCCTCGTATTATTACTTTAACAGAGTAAATACTTTGAAGTATGTGTACTTCGAAGTATAATGTATGCACTTTGAAGTATGTGTATAATGTATGCACTTCATTGGAACTGATGAGCAAGAGCTAGAGGACATTCGTGATCAATGTGCCGACACCCTCCCAAACCATAACCTCACCGGTAATACCTCCAAAACTGAACGAACAAAGATATACCTGGCTGATGATCTGGAGGAGCGTGGTTCCGAAGCATGGAGAAATGCGAAGTCGCTGGGATCACGGCTAGGCTCAGCGCAAGATGTCCAAGCCAGAAAGGCCCCAGCAACCCCGGCATTCTGTTCGTTGTACGCACTCTTCAAGCATCAATCTACCTCACTACTGCTTAGAGTTGCGCTGTACAATACCTATGTGAAGCCAGTGCTGTTGTACAACTGTGCGACATGGGGTCTCACAGATGCCACCATCAGAGGGATTGACACCTTTCATCAAAAGCATCTGAGAACAATGGCTGGCGTTAAGTTCCCAAACACAATTACCAACAAGCATCTGTATGACATCTGCGGCTCAGCACCGATTTCGCTCGAGATTGACCAACGGCGTTGGGAGTTCCTCGGTCACGTACTGAGAATGCAGAAGAGCTCTCCCCCACAGCGCGTGTTAGAGTTTTCAGCCACCACGAGCCTGCGCGGTCGACTGGGCCGACCCAGGACAACTCTCCTCTCAGCTCTTTTTCAGGACTGCCTAGCCCGACTCGTCATTCGCCTGGGCACGCTTAGAGGCCTTAATCAGCTGCGGCAGTTGGCAGGGGATAAGTCACTGTGGAATGGCACCCCGCGGCACCCATCTTCCTCTGCCGAGCCGCGTCCTTGACTTATCCCCTGCAGGGTGAACATCACGAACAGTCTACCGTCTTTCTGACATTGCCACTCGAACTTGACAATAGAAGCAGCTTTCCGTATGTGCAGTTACATTGAGCCATGGTGTTTTTATCTTATTTTCGTGAATCCTTCCCGGAAGCAAATGCTGGTTTTTATACATTCGTGTAATTACTCAGCGTTATTTGCAATAATAAGTATAAGTATAATGTATACTTTAAAAAAATATTTTTTTACCGCCCACGGCCGCACAAAGTCCTTGGCTACAAAAAATAAAATTAAAATCTCTCCAAATCTCTCCAAACCAAACTTCAAATTCCTTTCCAAATTTTCGCCCAAGAGGGCATCTTCAGGGATAAAAAAAAATTTAAATCATGACAAGGCTACAGAGGAGTTACGCCATTCTTATTATAATGTATACTATACTTCAAGTATGTATACCGTTAGCTCTGTAGGTATCAACTATTACATGTACATCTACTCTGGTACAGATCACAAGTGCAAAGTGAGGCATCCCTACCAATAGCACAGTATTATATTCCAAAGAGAACTTGATAAATAATCTCTCGACTACATGTGGTGGGCACTAATGCTCGGACCGAGGGAAGTGCTATGTGTCATTCAGCGTTGTGTTGTGTACCAGTATTATCCACTTCGCACCGAACACCATCATAACTGGCAGGCATTAGAGAACTGCTATTAGTTCTATCAGGCACACGTAGGTTTTATGATTACTTTTATCTATATGGGTTCGAGGAGTATCAGTGCTGGTGTTATTATATTGGCAAATGGATGGTGCGTAGATCTACTATGCATTGGGTGTGCTCGCGAGGCAGTTACAGAAAGTATCGGCACCATACCTGCATCAGCCCAGGCAGCTTATCCAAGGATATCGATATAGCATTCGCCATGGTTGAGATGTGCAGTTCGATTTTCTGGCTTCCTTCAGCAACCAAATCGTCTTGTTTCCACCCTGCTTCGAAAGAGTCCGAACGATGTACCCAGGAGAACCACCCGTGGTGAACCTCTGGATATAGTCCCACTGCTCAGCATTCTAACAAAGCAGCTGTGAATTGTACACAGATACACAATTTGCAGGCTTTCAAAATATCGAAGAGAAAGTGGAAATGGGATGAATGCACGTAACTCGTTCGACGACTTCACGTTCGTACCAACCAGCAACGTAAGTCGTTGTGCACAGGGCTAGGGTGACGTCATTGCTCAGCCTTCTAGAATTATGTGACCGCGCGACTGGTGCGGCGGACCCAGCGCCGGCGCCCTGGCGAGCGCGCTAGCGGCCAAGCGCTCGAGCGCGGTCATATCAGATTATGTCATATGACTCAGATCATAATAATCATGTCCACAGTACATGTACGTGATGTATGCAAGGCAGCGCAAGCCGCAACACGCACGATACTCGCAACACTTGACTTGGCGCAAGGACCACTGCGCTGACCTACCAGTCAGAAAAGCCACAGAGTCTTTTTCTGGCGCATGGCCAACCATGCAGCGCTGCACGTGCCTGACCAAGAGTCAGCTGAGTCATAAAAATACTCTGTGCTTTCTTTGGGCGTTCAAATGGGCAAACCCTATTGGGTAAAACTATGGCGATGACCACGTGACAAGACAGCAGTACCTTCTTGTCTTGACTTGACTTGAGTCTTGAGCTTGTGGTCACAGGGCCTAGGGTCTAGGAAAGTCAAAGCTGTTTCGACATAATTATCATAATCTATTTCCGGAGCACAGTACAGAGAGAACCTACAAAGCCGGAGCGAAGCCAGGGAGTGGATTGCTCCCTGGTCGTCAGAGACTGCAGAAGCGATGGCGAACCTAGGTTTCTGCAGCTCAATTTCCCAGGCCGAGCGAGAAAGAGTGACAGTCTCTGCCTTTCTCAAGGAGACCCAGGAGGATGTCAACTCCCCGTCGACTTCAACGTACCAGAATCGCATGGAAAGTCTTCGCCGGGAATTGGCCAAGATCGATGAAAGTTTGGACAATGACAAGAAGCAACTGAAAAAGTTGGTTTCTGGGATGCAGAAGATGGTTCACTGTGGCGAGGAGCACGTCAAAAGCAAGTATGCATTTTCTGATGCAATGGAGAAGCTTGGAACAAACTTCATGCCCTCGCAGCCAAAGATTGGCACTGCGTTTCTGAAATTTGCTGTCATATTGAAGGATATGACGTTGTCATTGGAGAACCAAGTGAAGAACATGAACAACATTGTGTTGTTTCCTCTGGAAGCACTTGTGAAAAATGACATGAGTTCTAATATGAAGAAACCATTTGACAAATCCTATGCTGAGTATGAACGTGCACGTGCACGTGTCGAGAGAGAGAAACGCCGTCAAGCTGAAGCATCGGGTCTTCAACGCACAGACTTCCGGCCTGAGGAGACAGCACAAGAATTGGAAAGGGAAAGGCGAGCATTCCAGCTGGCTACGTGCGACTATTTCCTGAAGAACAATGAAATTGGCCTAAAGAAAACATCTGACTTTGCTCAGCATCTTGTTGAGTTTTATCACTCACAGTGTAGTAACGTGAAGGACGGGCAACAGATGTTATCTACTGTGTCATCATGGGTAACAGAGCTTGCCAACGACGTAGCAGAAATTCGAAAAAGCCGGTACGAAGAGGAGCGCAATGAGCTAGTGGAAATGAAGAAGGTACTGCAGGCTGTGCTGTCACCGCAGGACCAAAAGTCTGCGGAGGAGAAGGCAACCAATCCCGGTATGAAACAGTTTGGTGACAAGAGAGAACGTGAACGACAGCTTGGTTTATCCAAGGCCGGTTGTCTGATGAAGCGATCCGATGGTATCCGGAAGGTATGGCAGAAGAGGTACTGCACCATCTCTGATGGTATGTTTACAATCTCTCACTCACAACGCGACCCACCAACTGTAACTCTACCGCTTCTGACATGCCAGTGCAAAGATGAAGTGGACCAATCGAAGAAGCCATGCTTCACACTCCATTCACAGAATCGTAAATACGTCTTCCAGGCTGAGGACGAGCAAGAAAAGGAAGAATGGGTTGGAGTACTGAACAACACATTGGAGCACTTGTTCAACAGTCACTTGGCACCGCAGAGCAATGACGAAGAGTCCCAGGATATCAAGTCGATGAATGAGCTGATCACAAGAATCGTCAAGTCCATCAAATCCCTGCCTGGAAATCACCAGTGCTGTGATTGCAGTGCTCCGAATCCACCCTGGATCTCCACCAACTTGGGAATCCTTGTATGTATCGAGTGCTCCGGCGTGCATCGGGAACTTGGCGTGCAGTACTCACGTGTACGGTCACTTGTCCTCGATAACCTGTGCACCGCCGAGTTGCTTGTCGCGCACCGGATGGGCAACTACTCGTTCAACGAGGTCGCAGAGGAGAACCTTTCAGTGGAGAAGCTGCGGAAGGATGCGTCTATGGTCGAGCGCAAAGAGTACATCCGCGCAAAGTATGTTGAGCGGAAGTGGGCAAGGCCAAGTGGTCGTTCGAGTGCAGACATTCGAGCTGATCTCTCCACCGCCATCCTAAGCCATGACCTGGAAGCAGTACTGCACGCGCAACAAGAAGGAGTGGACTTCTCTGCACAGGTCCCAGAAGCGCCCGAGGGCGGTAACGCCATGCATCTGTGTCTGGACAAGGAGGAGAACAAGTCTCTGCACATTCTTGATTTTGTCATCAACAATGGTGGTGATGTGAACCAGGTGGATGAGGCGGGCCGTGCACCGCTACATATTGCAGTTCAGCGTGACTTACCACAAGCAATCAAACTCCTGCTGCGTGCCGAAGCAACGAGCACGGCAGAGGACACGGCTAGCAAGACCCCGTATCAGCTGGCAGTCGACCTAGAGCGCCACGAGTGCGCTGAGCTACTGCAGCTATACACGAAGAAGAGAAAGTCGCCTCGTTTCAACCAGATCAAGATTGAGTGGGGATTCTTTGGAGATCAGAACGAGCAAATCTACACTGATTCCGTAAGTTGGGATGCATCTTAGTGTGTGTGTGTGCGCGTGTGTGCGTGTGTATGTGTGTGTGTGATGCATGGTGTGTGTGTGTGTGTGTTCACATGCACCCTGAAGTACCGCCAGAGCGCCCCACCCATCGTCCTTTCGTGGTCGCTCTGGGGAGGCAGGACAGCCACGAGTGTGCGAGGTGGTCTGTACTGGGCCATACACACACTTACGCAGTGACTGTCGCAGTGAAGCAACAGCAGCTTGGTGAAGGTAAATTCCATGTTGTTCGTGCTGGCTGCAGCTCTGGGCACTGCAGTTCACATGACTCACCGTACAAGTAAAATGCGACGCAGCCCCAATGTTGCAAAAACAGAATGAACCCCGTGCGACTTCAGTCGCACCAGACCATACGACGTTCACTTCTATGGCCGGAAACGAGACTCCTCTTTCCGTAGTTCAGGGTGGGGCGCTCTGGCGATACTTTACGGTATATGTATACTGTGTCTGTGTGTACACATAGCACACTGCAATGCCAGGCTAGAATAAGCCTTTTGCGCGTTGTACAGATGTACGAAGTTCAGTACTAGGGCGTAGGTGTGTACAGAACGGATTGGGTGTTCATTGTGTGCTATGCATGCGCAATTGACCAATTTTAGCCTCATAATTAAGGGCAGACAATCCCTATTCCAGCTTCTTCACTTTGGTTAGTACTAATGACTACCTAGATCTTTGTCAGAAAAGGTTTTCGTTTGAAATGCTTTCAGGGCCCATTTCTTAGTGGAAATAGCAGAAAACACAATAGGGTCCTGCACATTCAACACCCATTAGGTTCTACGGTATTCTACGGGATTTCGTGCATCTGTACAACGCGCAAAAGGCTTATAGCGGGACTCCTCACAGGTCCGGCTCCTGTGAGGTGAGGTGGATTGAAATGGAGCCGGGGGCCACTTCATAGGGGGTTTGATAGGCTATGGCTGCCTCTGTGCTGCCAGACATGCCTCAGTCTTGCAAGCTGCTGAATGGTGCATTGAAGACCGTCATGGTCTTTTTGAGGGGCAACTTATCCATATTTGGCAGGTACAACCCCGCTCTAGTGCATTTATGAGTATGACCTTACAAAGTTCATGACCTTTGATGCAGAGCTGGGATCACAGTGTGTATGGTTGTAGTCGACTTGCCCCACAAAACCTACACATAGTTGTATTAGCGTGGAAATGGTGCATACGCCCCATTCCGAGTGGGGCAAGTTACAATAGGGAGGTTCTGCTATACGTGAAACATAGAGAAATCACGTATAGAGCAGGTGTCTGGGTTAGAGTCTACAGCTTCGCGTGTTTGGGGTCCAGATTTCTACGCGTAGATGAGGTTCTCTACGTTGTGGCACACGCAAAGAAATTGCGTTCGGATCTGCTGGATATCATTCGAGGGCAGGCAGAAAACTGCCAAATATGGAAGGGGAAATTCCCAGTACACATTCCACGTGACTTCTCTACGTGAACGTAGAGCAGAACAGGATTTCTGTACGTTACCGGAACGCGAAGAGAGTTCACGTGATTCTTTGCGTCGCGTTCCCATAACGTAGAGCAGAACCTCCCTAATAGACACCCTCAGCAAACAACGTTGTGTTGTACAGTCGACCTACCCTTATAACGATAACCTCTATAACGATATTTTTCTGCCAAACCAAATCACTCCATTGACTTTTGTATACAAAGGCTTACCTCTATAACAATATTGCTATAACGATATTACCCCTATAACGATATAAAATGGGCTGACCAATCGACATTTTCCATTTTATAACAATATCTAGCAGGGAATATTTATAGAGCCCACTAACCTGAGTAACCAGATAGGGCAAGCTTCACTTGATAAGTCGCTGGGACATGTTGAAATACAATGGGGGCACCAGTGGGCACCTTGCTGTGCATATAATGCGCATGTACGTCAGTTTTTTTATGCTATGAAGAGTGTAAAAAATGAACAAAATCCATGCATTATGACGTACATGTATGAAATGAACCAGTTACCCTTATAACAATATTACAGTCGTCCCTCTCTAATCCGGCATTTGTTTATCCAGCACCCTTGCGAACCAGCACATTTTCTGGCAAAACGGATTTTTTCAGTTCATTTTCTACACTTTAATCCGGCACTTGAATTCCGCCTCCAGCAGCGATTTTCTGCAACAAATCACTCAAACGGTACATAATTCGATTTTCTAATCCAGCAGTTGCACATTGCATACTGTCAGGGACCATTGAAACATACACTTGGGAATATCCTATGCTAGTGCATAAGATATTCCCAAGTGTATGTTATGGACATGCATTCCACAAAGTACTTGGTTTGACACAGAAAATCCCTACGTTTTGATGTACGACACAAACATGTATGATAACATGTGGGCCGGGTTGGAGGGCAGGATTTGATAATCCAGCACCCTTGTTTATCCAGCAGAAAATGCCGTTGCAAAAGGTGCCGGATTAGAGAGGGACGACTGTACCCTTATAACAATATTAAATTTTCTTGGTCTGACGAAAATATCGTTACAAGGGTAGGTCGACTGTAATGGTATTACTGTAAGGGGGAAAATACCGTGATTTGGGCTCGACCTTTAGCAAGATGCACGCTATTTTTACTACGCGGTTGCCACAAGAATAGCTTTTAGTTCGCGCGGTACAACTATTTATGTCACCATATACGCAATACAAGGTGAACTGCGTACGGACTATGCAATATTTGGCCAAAAAACGTACCGTTGGTCACAACGATAAATCAGCCCCCATAACGTTTTTACGCTGCAACTTCAACGCTATTTGGGTGATCAAGGTACGAGTACCGTAAAAAAAATAGCGTTACCGTTGTTTGCTAAGGGTGTCTAATATGTAACAATACATACCCGGGGACGAGTACATCACATCATTACTGCTTCGACGCTACAAGTGTGCGTAGGTGCGTGAACATGTACTCACGTGTGTGTGTGTGTGTGTGTGTGTGTGTGTGTGTGTGTGTGTGTGTGAGCGAGTGAACGAGCACGTGTGTGTGTGAGCGTGTGTGTGCGAGCGATTGAGTGAGTATCTGTGGGTATGTAGTCCATGGGCATGTGGTCATGAGTGGGAGCCAATTGGCGGTGCGTGCGTGTCTGGTGTGAAACATGTGTGTAAAAACAAAGAAAAGGAAGACAAAGGCTGACAAGAAAATATTTATTGGTCAAAAGCCATGTGTGGTCCAGCCCGGCTATAATAGTAAATTATCCAGTGGTGCCACATCATCCTGGTGAATGGTGCATTCTCAACACAATGCCTGGCACTGCGTGCTGTAGTAATGCCCTTCGTCTATAGCCTTTAAGCTTGGTTCAAATACTGTTGGTATCCGCCAGGGATGGGGTGCCTCTCCCAGCCTGGTCCGCAAACGTGAACCTGTGTGATGCGTATCAAAAACATACTGTAGATTACAACCAGTCTGGGCTGTGAAAGTTGACCAGTGTTCAACTCCGCTGGCATGCCCCAGCCCTGACCTTTATACTTGTGAGCAAAATTGCTATGTGAACTGTGGATGCTGGTAATCGCTGATGCTAGAACTCATACCTTGTCAATTTGTCGATTTAATTCTATCACGTAAACGTAAAGCTCATTCCAAGTTCCCTGAGTGGAAGGAAATGATCAGCTTCGCCCAATGTTCTTGCTGTTTCATGATAGAAAATCGAGTGGCATGACCATTTTTTTTTCCACGGGTATGGAATAGTGGTTGCACTATGATGGTCTTTGAGAGTTAGGTGGTCCCAAGACCTATGTTGCTACCTGTAGACTTGTATTTGATTTTTGCTTAGAATGTATCTCCTTCTAGCAGGACTGTCTCCACTACTGAGTGCCTGCACTGACCATCAACTTTATGTTTGTCTGTGTGCTGGACCTCTCTTGCAGGGCTACACAGAAAAGACAGAAAAGAAACCGCTTGAAGAACGGCCGTCTCAAACGGTTTCAAGTGTAAGGAGAAAATCTGATGTACCAGCTTTTTCTTGTTTTGTTGGCTTTCATGGGTTTTGCCTGCTTCACTGCCGGAATATGAAATCTGTTCTGCATGGGATTTCGCTGACTCTTGAAGCAAAAAAGTTCCTTTGCTACCATAAGCTCTGGCCAGCTCTCTGAAGCATTTGTGTGGAGAAAGGACAGCAGCTACAATTTTGAGTTTGCTTGTCATTGTCATTTCAGACGAGACACTGTACAGTCAAACCCCCGATTTCTGGAAAGATTTCTGTCTCATAACCTTTGACACGACTTTTCGAAAAACAAATGGTCACATTTTGTGCACATCAAGCTCAATTACTCAGCACAATTTCATGCACAATGTACGATTTTCCTGATTTATCCATGGCGACATTCAAGCCGAGCAAAACACAAGGTCCACAACACGTGGAAAACAAATGGAGAGCGTGGTTTAGGTTTGTGGTGTCAGCGTGGACGCGTGTGGTCTCGCAACAAAGCATGCTTAGCAGCCATCGAGAAATCACGTAGCCTGTGCCGATTTTTACAGAAGAGAATCACGTGCAGTTCCAACGTTATAATTATTCTATTCATACGTAATCATGGTACAATGCATTTACTTTGGGCGAATTCTCCCTAATAACTGTACGTTATGCACGTGCTACTGTAAGACATGTATATATAACGAGGAAGCAAATCTAACGTGTTAACGGATGACATTTCTTCCTTATAATAAGATCCGTTGAGGCCGTACTGCTTCATATATATGCAGTGTGTGGATATGGCAGAATACTGCAAGACCGTTAACATATCTTCTCGTTAACCTATGAATTTTGGACAGTCGTTAAATTTGCGACTCGTTATAATAACATGTCTTACAGTATGTCATTCACTATCCTCCCCGGGCCGGCAGAAAGTAGTCTGTACTGTGTGCATGGTTGTAATATGCACTCTTTGAGCACATGTCCACTGGAACTGTTTTGTCATGCTGTGTTTATTCCTGCAGACTACAACGACTCCAACTTGCGCGGCCTCCCAGCTCGCACGTTCAACGTCAGGTGCGCAGGAACGGAAATCGATGGTCAGACAAAGCCGCGCAACTGTATCGTCGCCACCCGAGTCACAGGCTACGACTCCCGGCAGACCGGCCGCTCTGCCTCGTGGTGTACTGCACTGTGTAGAAGCACAGTTTGACTGCGAGGCAGATAACGAAGACGAAGTGTCGTTCCGCGAGGGCGAGCGGATATACGTGACCCAAGAGACGGACAGTGACTGGTGGTTCGGCTACATCGACGCTGATCCAACACGCTACGGTGTTTTCCCGGTTTGCTATGTCAAGGTACTGTAGTAGCCGCTGCTTCACTCACTTGCTTTGCTCACACGCTTTGAATTTGGCTCTCTCTCTTTTCGTTTTTGTTCAGTTTTATCGCTTCCTCTAACTACAGCTCCCAGCACCGACTCACACCTGTCCAAGTCACACTAAGACATACATGTAGATATAGAACTGTCCTATTCATTTCATCTCCTCGAATGGAGCAAATGTGCTGTCATGCTAACGTCCTATACATTATATTTCATTCAGAGAAATATCCTTTATTTCCACCTCCATATTTTGTTTCCAACCTCCCGCTCACTCTGTGTCTGCACATAGTTCTTTCAAATGGTCTGCATTCTCTCTGACTTTTCATGCTCTATTTAATCTCCATTTGCATACTAATATTTATACCGTACAAAGAAGATTAAAATGTGTCTGCGCTTTGGTGTGCAAACACTTCACCATCATCATCATTGAACGAGGTAAATAAAAGTTTAGTTCGACAGTGATCAATCATTACCATGAACTTGATGATGAAGAGCGGAACTTGGTCTGCCAGCATCCTCAGTTACTATCGTGCTCTCTCTCCTTCCCTCTCTCTCCTTCCCTCTCTCTCCTTCCCTCTCTCTCCTCTCTCTCTCTCTCTCTCTCTCTCTCTCTCTCTCTCTCTCTCTCTCTCTCTCGCGCGCGCGCGCTCTCCCTCTCTCTCTGTAGCCATTGCAGCTCTCGGTACGGTGGTGACCGCTAGCTTGGTACATGTTGCTGATAGCTGGCAAGCCAGGTTCTGCATGTTGCTGTTGGTACACACATACACACACACACACACACACACACACACACACACACACACACACACACACACACACACACACACACACACGTGTGACATGTCCAAGAGCTATGCATACCAGGGAGTCGTAAATTACTTTACGTAAAGTATTTTACGACTCCCTGATGCATACCATATACCCCTACTCCTGGCCCTGTTGCCGAGATATCACACAGTATTGCTGTGACGGTGACCATTGGCATTGTGTGACGTTCGGTGGTTGGCTTGCCCAGTCTAAGTGCCGCCCAAGAAATGCTCGACAAGTGAGGTCGGCGGTGTGTACGCGTTTCATTAGTTATTTCTGCAACTGTGAGAGGGAGAGACTGTACTGGCAGGTATCGCATCGTGATCTTGTGCTTTCTGCACGTCAGCAGTGCATAATGGATCAGGGAGAAGTGAAATTGATTCTATAATTATTACAGTACCCTTGGTCCCTCGTTTTCATTTTGATGCAATGTCTTCATGATCATCATCGATGCATCATGGAGTGAAGTGGACATGGTTTTGATTGGGGAGTTGTAGGCAAAATGTAGCACACATGTTTTTGGCTTTTTCTACAACTCCTACAAGATCCTTGGACCGGGAGTCGTAAAATTACGAATGGGAACAGACAAACACATGCTGGACCTGTATGCGAATATCGAATGTACATGTTGTGAACTTGTGACCTGCAGGATCCTCGGGACAGTCGGGAGTGCTTTTCAAGACGACAGATCACAAGCAGTTTGATTTTTCCATACGTCTGTTTTATTTTTCAGATCCTAGATCTACGATGTATGAGTAGGTTACGACCACGAAAGAGAAAAAGAGAGAGAGATCAGCTTCGTTGTTTCCGCTTGTGCGGTTTGGGAAGATGAGCTGGCCAGGGGAAGGTGAGGCATATCTTTGATTAGGCAGAATACTGGTAGATCTTATCATATACGATGAAGTGAGTGTGCCGTTGCTGTGAACATGCGGCGGAGGTGAAGGAAGAGGGAGGCGAGTCATGATGAAGACTCTTTATGAAAATGACCACCCACTTCCGTACATAGACGTTGATGATTAGACTGTTCGGATTATGGACCAGTAAGTAATTCACAATGTCGAAGTCAACGCTGACTCTTCGTTTTCCTCTGTGTTCTGGTTGTTTGCGCACCAAGATCCGGCAATGCTGCACAGGAGTAAGTCAAAAGTGTGGTGGCAGCAATTGGTATCCTGAACTGAAAGAGATGTTGACCAATGATGTGAATATTTGTACTGTCTGTCTTCGTCTGAAGGTCACCCTACTCCCGATGAGGGCCAGGGTGGCATGCCTGCTACGCTGGAGGAGGCCGAGTGGTACTGGGGCAACATTTCGCGGTGAGTAGCCTGGCATCTCACAGAGGAAACGTTCTCCTATGTACATGATTGTACAGCATTCGATGATACCTTTCCTATGTGTGTGAGCTATTTCTGATACACATACATGTAGTAGTTGTAGACCATGCAGACACCAACAGGAGGGGCATTGGAAGTGGTATGGTCAGCCATCAGAATAATTCTAGGGGGGGGGGGGGGGAGCTTCACTGAAAATTTTCGAAATTTAGAGCCCACATCAGTGCATTATATTGATTCACACGAGGTACCTGTGGCAAAGAGTGGTACAGACAATATCGTAGCGACCGTAGTGTGTCCAATGCCCATGATTATTTAGTAGTAGTGAGGCTGCCGGGGCGTTAAAGAGCGGCTAAAGCAGATGTACGTTCGGGATGTCAATCTCTCATACATATCCCCTAACAATGAAGAGGTGACCAGGTTGGTAAAATGCTCACTAGCAAGGACGATCCAATGCCAGCACATACCAGGGCTGGACTATCGGTATAGAGAAGTGGACATTGAGGTTTAAAGGCAATGATTGCAATCATTGCAATCATTGCATGCTATGAAATGAAACTGTAGATCAGTTGCCTGGCGACCGTGACTTAACGTGAAACTCGGATTCGTAACACAGCTTCCTCTGTTTCTGTCTCTCTGTCTCTGTCTCTGTGTGTGTGTGTGTGTGTGTGTGTGTCTCTCTCTCTCTCTCTCTCTCTCTCTCTCTCTCTCTCTCTCTCTCTCTCTCTCTCTCTCTCTCTCTCTCTCTCTCTCTCTCTCTCTCTCTCTTGGCATTAACAGTGAGGATGCCACTATGAAGCTGAAGGACACTCCAGATGGCGCCTTTCTCGTTCGTGATGCTTCCCGTGTGCCCGGCGAATACACGTTGACATTACGGTAAGTTGTGTGACCTTGTGGCTGACCCCATGCGCGGCCCTGAGCAATGATGTCATATGCAAGGGTGTACAAATCGGCTCTGCCCCAAGGGCTGCTGGACCTGGCAGCCCGGGGTCGAATCCCACATTGTTCACGTTGCCTTCGCCCACTTCATCTCCCTATAGATGCTGCAACTCACTGGTTGACATCTGGTTGACAGTGAAAGACCATGGTGGTGAAGATGTTGAGATGGTTGATAATTGATATCAACTACAACTATCAGGGCATAGATTAACGGCCGGACATCGGACATTTTCCGGCCATTTTCGGCCACTGACCGGACGTTTTCAATTTCACCGGACATAGTGTCCGGTCAAAAAAGGAAAAAAAAGAGCAGCGGCCTTTCGACCTTTTTAATTTTTATGCGGAGTTGGGCTTTCTTCGGAGCTTAGGCCAAATGCGACTTGCATATCGTACAACTAACACATCTACACCGTAGCCTCGATCCCTCAGCCTCAGGCGTAGACTTCACCATAAATCCGCCTGTAGCAACGCGGTTGCTACAGTCAATTCACACTTTCGACCTTTGCCTTTGGTACATGCCTGGTGCATGGTGTCGACTTCGCACCTGAGCTGAATCTATGGGTTGAACTGCGTTCGCTCTTCAAGAGGAAGATGTCATCTTTTATTTTTCACTCTTTCACTGACCAGGAATGCAGATAGTCTTTTAGAATGTCTTCTGGAAAGCGAAAGGGAGATTCAGAGGACTTGCCGAAATGCCCTCGAATTCGGTCCAATTGCGAAGGCACTGTGCGAGATGGACGATGGTGCTGCCGCTATTGCATGACGCAAATTCGAACTGACTTACCTTCTCTGCAAGGAGCATATCGCGTTCGCAAAATTCTTGACTGCAACGCTTTCTTGTACATACATTTGTCGTCAGTAAATAGTTCAGTTTCTAATACAAATAAATTGGCGAATTGTACATAGTAATGTGTGAGATACGTCCACATAATGAGTCATTGACTCATTGTGAATATACTTCAGTACTACTAAAAAAAGAAACACCCTGAAAATGTGTTGTGGAAAATGTCCGGGCATGTCCGGACAGATTTCAAAACGGAAGGACATTTGTCCGAGCTAAATGAAATCCTTAAGCTATGCCCTGAACTATGGTCTTAACTTAGCACACTGCACAGTGCCCTGTCTCAATACAGATTACTTTGATCAGATTCAGGCAAAGGATTGATAGTGTACACCATCATGTTCAGCATCATGAATATCACACTACATTCATGAATGCGCATTAACCCTGGCCATGCCAACATCTACTCTGTACCGAATGTGGTACCGTGTAAGTGTCCCTCCCCACCCTCATCCTGCTACACACACACACGCACACACACACGTCACATGTACATGCATAGTCATGTCTCTCCTGCTTCTGCTTGATCCGTTGTCTATATGTGTATGTGTGTGCATGCACGCACGCGTGCACGCGCACACACACTCTCATTCTCACTCTCTCTCTCTCTCTCTCTCTCTCTCTCTCTCTCTCTTTCTCTGTGTGTTTAGGAAAGGAGGAGTCAACAAGCGTATCCGAATTTTGCACAAGGATGGAAAGTATGGCTTTGCTGAGCCCATGACATTCTCTTCAGTGATGGAACTCGTTGAAAACTACCGCCAACACTCACTGGCTCATTACAATCCTAAGCTCGACGTCAGACTGCTATACGCGATCTCTCGCTTCATGCAGAAGGTAATTGTGAATGACAGTTTGATAACAGGGTGGTCTGACATGGAGTCTTTGGTCAATGCTGATGCACCACACAGGTGGTGTATTTGAGCCCATGCTTTCAAAGTGCATGTATGTCCCCATATCCAGCATGCATTTGCACAAGCCCTATGTATTCTCCAAGGCTGAGCCAATGGGGCATGTGTAAGGAAAACAACTATTTGATTGCATCCACGAAGGTGTAGATTAGAAAGTCAGGGTTCCAGTTTCCAGTGAATGGACTGTAGCCTGGGTGTAGGGATGCGGAAAAGTCAGTCTGACCGGGTATCATGCAAACCACAAAATGAATTGAAGTATGCATGCTACAGGAAATGCCAAACTTGTGCTGGCTGTAGTTGTGCAAGTGTACGCGTGCGTGTACACACACATACACACACACAAGTGCACCCACGCCTGCAATGGGCCCGTGCTATTCCACTGCTCTTGGCCTGAAGACAGTACCATACAGCTGCGCCAATGCTTGAATCAACAGATTACGTGTCCGTCAACCAGGCTTGTGCCTATGACTCTAATCTGAGTTGCAATGACAGCCTCAATCCTTCTTTGTTCATGCCATGGTTGTTGGTAGTTTACCACCTTCACTGGTGTTGCTTATTGACGTTATTGTTATGCATGCTGCAAATTCTAAACATTATGTACCTGTTTCTGTTTATGCTCTTTCACTGGCTACAAGGATGGTGATGACGACGAGGAAGGCAAGGAAAACCTTATCCAGAAGCTGATGAGAACAAATGAGGAGCTTGATGAGACGAGTCGGCAGTACAACAAACTCAGCCAAGAGTTCACCACGGCATCGGCGGTAAGTGTGTGCTCCACACGTTGATGTACTGGTAGTCTTACTGGTCTATGCAGTACCTTGCAGGGGCAGTGCACCACTAGCTGTTCCCTGCATTATTTAAATGTCCGGTAATAAAAGTGGTCATAGCACTCAGTATTGTTGTGAATGTTCCATAAAGTGTATTAAAAACAAACAGACAACAACCAAGCTGCCACCAATGTGACTGGTGTAAAAGAAGCCCAGACATGTGTGAGTCGGACCATACGTGCAGTTCCAGTGTGGGCACGGCCACTGCACCTGCAAGGGCTCACTGCCGGCTTATCACATCCTCCTTGGCGTTCAGCCCTCGCATTCATCACTCTTGCTTCTCGTCTCACCAATCGTTTCGTGATCGGCTCTCTATGCTTTGTATTATCTTCTTCTTGCTTGCAGAATGCCCAACAGTTTAGGCTGAAGTTGAACGGTATCTCACAGATTGTCGACATTCTCCTGGAGCAGATCAAGCTGAGTGAGCAGGTGCAGGCACAGCAGCATGATCGGACGGACAAGATGAAGTGAGCATGCACACACACACACACACACACACACACACACACACACACACACACACACACACACACACACACACACACACACATGCACAGGTGAAGATAGAAATCAGCATTTTGCAGAATTTCATTTTACCCACGGAAAGAGCTAAGAAGTACACAGTGCTGCACAATGAAATCCGATTGCATGAGTCAAGTACACCCTAGACCTGCAAGTACACCCTAGACCTGCAAACACTGGGCTGTTCACTGATGCAGGGTGCTAAGCTGACTCACTTGATTGGATTTCATCGAGCAGTATTGTACTTTCAGCCTGTTTTTGTTTTGAAAAGCCAGAACAACCGGTAACCCTGGGTGTTCGATTGCTAGGTGGACAGTATGCTGTGCCTAAAGTAAGGAGATGGTTCTGGCATTTATCAGGAGAACTGGTGGTTTGTCATCTGACAACTGCCGTATCCAGTTGCTATGGAGTCCATGCACAATTATCATGGTGATGTCCGCTGTAGATATTTTCTCAAAGAGATAGGTGCTTTGCGGATCTAAAAGCAGTATAACGGTCATTTTTTGTTTTACATGCATACCCCGCACGCTTTGCATGCACTTTGTTACTGTGCACTCAATCTATTTGTAGTTGGTGTTGTTTGATGGACCATCCAGACTCTCATCCAGTCTTTCTGCCTTTTCTTCTTACTAGACTCACTCAAAATGGGCAGCTCATCAAGACGAAAGTCAGCCAGCTCCGCCAAACCAGCCTCGAGTTCAAGGGACGCTTGGAGAAGGCAACTCACGACAGTAAATGCCTCGACCGTCAAATGAACAACGTCAAGCCTGAAATCATGCGACTGGAGCGCGCACAGCGACAGCTCATGATGTAAGTTTGCGACCTTGCAAATTATTTCAGGGTTTACACCGTTCTCATCCAATGTCCTTCAGAGGTCGTGCGAATGACTTCTTCGGGATTTTCAAATGGGCACGAGTATACAGCATGAGTCAGCGGATTCTCTAACAGGTGCTAAGTATGCAGCATGAGTCGCTAGTGCAAGTGCAGCACTGTGGTGCGAGTCCACGACTTTGTCAAAGCATCTCAACTGATGATGATGTAGTCGCATAACCTCTATAGATTTAGGTGGCGTCCCGATGGAAGCGGAAAGGTGATTCTTGACCTGCCCTGTACGCGCATCCGTGCAGTTTTTTTTAAAGATTTTCAGGATATCATGTGGGTACTTCACTACCAGGTCTTTTGAGCTATTGGATTGTCCAGCATTGTTTTCAGTCTGGGTGTTTATTGTGTGTGATGTGTCACGTTGACTGCACTACAGGTTCTTGAATCAGAAGGGCTTATCCAGCGAAGAAATCCACACCCGTCTGGCCCAGCAGCGCGAGGCATCTCGATCACAGGAGGAAGACTCCGGTGGTTACGATGATCGGTCTGAGAAGGCACACTCCGTCTTCGAGGATCTCTATCTCTCGCGGAAGTAAGGGCCTTTGTTCAATAATGTGACATAGTTTCTGGAGCATTGTGTGTGCGTGGGGGGGGGGGGGTGTCTGTGTGCATGTGTGTATCTCTGTGTCTGTGTGAGCGGGTATGTAGGTGTTCAGTCTGAGGGTGTAGACATAGGTAGTACATGTCAGTGATCTTCGTACGTCTTGTTTGCGATCGTCTCAGCCAGCTTACTTCATGATTGTACATTCCCCCCATGTTTTGGCGTCTACCCTATGTGTGCATGGATGTGGTGTGGATTTTACATGCGTTGATAGATGCTTTTTTTTGGTCTCTTCTATGGTTTATTACAGCGAGGTGGAAAAGATCCGACTTCAGGCCCAAGCTAGCCAACCACAGCGGCAGGCCCATGTAAGCATACTGTATATAGAACAGGGTTGGGGACAGTTTGGGGACAGTTTGGGGACAGTCTGGGCCAAAATTTCAGTCATGCACTATCCACTTTATTATGTCGATGTGTAGATATGGTCTTCGGAAATCATTCTGTGAAGTCGAAAATAAATAGAGGGGTCAGTAAAGGCTCTACCAGCCTCGCTATGACTAGAAACGAATATTGGATCTCTGCAATTGTATTGCAAATTCTAAAGCAGCAAGCTATTCTCTGTGGGATACTAACTTGTTATTCTACCAATAATGAACGAATCATTGCGCAGATGAAGCTTTTGGTGAAAAGCAACCATGGGACTGTGTGCCATTGACACAAGAGAATGTCTCTGCTGTGCTTGTATTGTGTGTGGTTGCAGAGAAAACCCCACGAAGACATGAATACTTGGTTTGTCGGTGGTATCTCGAGGTGAGTGAGTTGTGCTTTGACCACCGCTGCCCTGTTGAGGAAGAGCAGGTGTATGTTTCATGGACAGGTGCCGTTTGAAATATTCCGGTTTTGCATTACACTGTATTTCTCGGTGCACGGGGCCCGAGGACTCTAAGTTGATTACAATGGGGTAAACAGCCATAAACAGCCAGTTTTGAATGACGCATAAACTTATCCGATGCAAAGAGACAAGTATGTTATATCCAGGGTACTTTATTGGTGGTTTAGCGTGTGCGCTAAGCCCTGTTAAC
Source organism: Sycon ciliatum (assembly GCF_964019385.1). Lineage (NCBI taxonomy): Eukaryota > Metazoa > Porifera > Calcarea > Leucosolenida > Sycettidae > Sycon > Sycon ciliatum. Next base: position 2,687,242 of record NC_088646.1, read on the forward strand.
GAACGTGGAACATCTACCACTCATACTTAGTCTGATGATCATGCATCTGATTATGATGTCATTGCTATACATGCGCATGCGCAGCGCGCGCCACTCTCCCACGCATGCATTCCAAATCTTGCTTTAGAGAGAGAGAAGGAGAAAAGAGAGACTCCTTTGTCACTTTTGCTTTCTGACGACTTGACTGTTCACTGGTTTGTCCGTCAATGTCAATTTCCCCTTCCCTCCCAACCCCATTCGACTGGGGATCACTATCTCTCCGTCACTGTCACCGTAATTTCCTCAATTACAGTGTCAGTACAACTCTTGTCAATATACTTATATCGGGTGAGGGCAGTCTATCTCCGCAGCTGGCTCATTTCAATCACTACCGGTCGCAGCTCCTGCCCACGGCAGGCCGACCGTCTCTCGTTCACACTCTGTGTGCTCCAGGTCACAGCTCCTGCGCAGAGCAGGCCGACCTGTCTGTCTCTCTCCCACACACACTATGTGTGCACCGGGTCACAGCTCCTGCGCAGAGCAGGCCGACCTGTCTTTCTCATGCACGCCAGCTGCTCCGCCCAATATCCCTGATATGCCAACCAGAAAACAATGTGTTCTGAGCCGGGTGCATGCCTGTATGTGGAGAGTGCGTTAAAGTAAGGTTTCACATACCAGAGTCAGCGGAGGAAGTTCTGGTTGGTTGTAACTCTGAGTGTTCATGTCGCGAGGCAATCATCAGACAACTGATACATGTTTTAAACATGACATTGAGCACTCTCTGCAGCTCGGGGATCAACTTATTGGCGTACTTTTAAGATTCGCTGTATTCTTGTCAGATGTTACCATACTGTTTTCTGGCAACGTGTTCTAAGATCGCATGACCCGGAGACGGCCGTCTCCTTTCTGCATGCATCAGTGAGTGATCTCATCTGTGCTTCATCTGTGTCTTCCTACTCGTGCAGACAAGAGTCGGCCAAGATGCTTCAGGGCAAGCGGGACGGCACGTTCCTTATTCGTTCTCGTGTGCCCAAACAAGGAGAACTTCACACTCACAGTGTCGACATCTAGTGAGTACACTGTAGTAGTAATAGTGCTACTTCTGCGAAGATGGCTGCACTACTCATGCCGTGACTGTTTCTGCAAGAGTCCAGATGTTATGTACTCTTGGTCTCTGATTGTCACCTTGCAATGACCAACAACTAGCTGACAAGCTTGCAAGAAGCGGAAAAACGAGGAGGCGTACTGTCCTTAGTGCTTGAGGATGGTGGTGCTCCTGTGGTTATGAAAAGGCAGTCTCCTTGACTCTCGTGTCCGCTGTGAAAAAAAGTCTTGTGTAGTCTTTGTTGAAATCCGGTGCCGCTGTTACAAAACTCCAGCATGCATTGAACATACCTTTGTGCTGGAGAAGCGTATTTTCATTTACCGTAAAGTCGTGTATAAAAAGCCGCAGCTTATATGACTTTTTGGGGGTAAATTTGTGGGCCTCTGCTTGAGACAGGCTTCCATACAAGACAGGTATTGCATTGCATTTTATTATTTTACTTGGGCATTCCCAACAGACCCTAAGGTCTTCTTACAGGGTGCCCAAGATGAATGAATTTGTTAAGTTCCTGGCGAAATGAATTGGGGGTATGATTTGTGCGAAGGGATTCGGGAAGCGCATTAAAGCGGTCAGCACAGGTATTTCTATGTATGTCAATACTAAAACCAGGCTTATGTGCCGACAGTGTATCTTGAAAATCAGGCTTGTATTCAAAACTGGCTTCTATATGAGACAGGCTTTTATACAAGACACTACGGTACAGTCAGACCTCACTTAACCGCACACATCCTTTTTCCACAAAAAATATCCGGATAGGCGAGGGAACCGGATAATCGAACACCGGCTATGTTGGATGCATCACGTATGCTGTACATCTGTAACCAGCTATTTTCTTCCGGATGGCGAGGGATCCGGATAAACGAGGCCTGACTGTATAATTATTGGTTCTTACTCCATTCGGATACATGTACTCTAAACCTGTGCTGTTTCAATGCCCTCTGTGCTTTCTTCAGCTTCAAGGCACTCAAGCACATCAAGATCTTCCACGATCAGAACGGGTATTTCTTCTCCAGTCCGTTCTCTTTTCCAACCCTTATGGATCTAGTTCTTCACTACAGCGAGGAGTCACTTCTCGAGCACAATCCAAATCTGCCGACCACACTCGCTTATCCACTGTACGCACAGTACTAAGATGTTAGCCAATAGCAGTACTAGTATGTTCCAGTACGGCTGTGTGGGTGTCGGCGAGAGTGTGTGTGTGGGTATTTGCGTGTGTATGGTGTGTGTGTGTGTGTGTGTGTGGTGTGAGTGTGTGGTGTGTGCACGGTACGTGGTGTGCATGCATTAACACGTTTTACTCTTGTAGCGCACAGCTTGTAGTGTAGTTGTACGCACAACATGGCTACCTGGTTGTAACCGCTACAGTCATACTAGTGTTCTTGATTCCTTTCTTTAGTTGCGGCTTTGCTTCCGCTTCTGTTCAATTAGTTCTTCTTGTATATTCTTCTAACAAACACTTCATTGTTCGTTTCAGAATAAGAGTAGCTTTGGATGATTACTAGCGAGAGCTCTCAAACAGCTGTGTGTGGGAGGGGTTGGAGCACATGCGTCTCCTTCTTTCCTGCTCTTTTACTTCAATTGGACAGCAGCTGATATTGAGTCCACACATGTACCTAAAAGCACACACACACACACACACACACACTACCACCATGTATGCCCGTCGCAAGAGAAGCACGCAGATCTGCAAGTGAAGGGTTGAGATGCACACCCACTGATTTTCTCTTACAACAATGTTTGCAGACATGATCTGAAAGGTGCAGATCAAGACGTGCACCAGGAAACTAACTACCCAATCCGCACACAAACACACACACACACTGATCTGAGCTGTCTAAAAAATACTGCAATACTCATGCAGCTGGGTATAGAAGGTTTAAAAATATATAGCAGCACAGTCTGCTGATGACACAAGAAAACAATTCTAAGCGAAAACACAACACAGCCGCCATCCTGTTTAAGATAGAAACCACCAGAAGACTGCTAAAAGGGCGAACATCAACTCTAAATGGTGTAAAGAAGCATTGGTAAAAAGAAAATAGGGCGGAGTATGCCGAGAATTATTCGAAATATGATTTCACACGCAGCACGGTTGCCTAAAGGGTAGGAGAAACAATGGCCATGCAATAAAATGGCATCAGTCAGATTTCAATGTTTTGCTGTCAGGTACGCAGAATGTTAGATCACGGGTCGGAGAAATAGTCCGGAATTTTCTCATTGCGCATCGGGGTAAGCTTTGTCATGCCCGAGGCAGTGGCTGCCTGGGTGCTAGGCTGCTTGGCAGCAGCAGCAGTAGACTTCACCTGGGCTTGGTAATGCTTGATGAGGTCAGTCAGAGGCACAGACGGTCGATACGAATGGCTGAAGGCAGTGACGCGTACACTGCGCTTGGGTTCCGAGTCAAAACTCTGGCTCTCGCAGAGGTACATCTCGGCGATTTCGTGAGCTATGTGCCGATGATCGTTGCTCATGATCGGCAGTGTGAGCGTTTTATGACTATCTGGAGGCATTCTCAGCACCGCTGACACTAGCTCGTTGATCTGTGCATCGATAGACAACACAATGCTGGGTTCACTCTTAATCCGGTCAATGAGGAACTGGGACAAAGCAGATTTAGCTGGTGTTGTATTCAATTGCAGCGCTTCAGCCATCTGGCGGATACGCAGCTCGTTCAGGCAGATGGTATCACAGGTTACCTCAAACTTGCTGCTGAAGCTGGATGATCCGCCAGTCTGCACGGATGTGAGCTGCCGTGCCAAGTCGCTTGTTCTCAAACTGTTCAGCACAAAGGACTTGCCCGTCGCCTTGGCGCAGGACACTTGCACAGATCGGCGCCCGCACGGACAGCGCAGTGTCACATCGGTGTAGCAGGCAGTCTCCGGGCATGGCGTGCCGGGATGGCAGGGGTTGGCGCACGCATGGCCACAGTCCGGCCGCGGCTGTGTGCACGCCTGCGCGCACACGGCATCCGATGCCAGGCACTCGCCGCGATGGCACATGCGATCGCAGACATGCTCGCCGCACGCCATGGGCCTCCGGCAGTGCTTACCGCAGGACACATCGTCCAGGTGACACGGTACGGCGTTGCGCTCCTCATGGCCACCCATACACAGCTTGGTGACCAGCTCGGGGCACACTGGACACTGATCCTCATTGTGACACAAGTGCTGCGGTTCGTGATTGCACGCATGCACACGTGAACAGATGCGATTACAGTACGGCGGACGCGTGCCACACGGCTGCGGCGGGTAGAGCACCTGAGCACCACAGTGACATCGCAGCTCATCGAATATCGTTTGCCAGCAGCGATCACAGTGTCCACGATGGCAAAGTTCCTCGCACTTATGCTGACCGCACTGCAAGCGCTTGCCACACGGTAACATGCATGTATGATTCTGGTCAGTACAGCAGCGCTGGCTGCAACGATGACGCCCGCACGAACGTTTGGCATTGCACATGCGGTCGCACAGCACTTCCTTTCCCGCGAGCACCTCCTTGCACGGCAGCTTCTGCGTGGACTTTCCGCAGCGGCACTTCCGGACCGATCTACTGGGACAGGGCCGACAGGGTCCATCGTGGCACTGCATGTGACAACGGTGGGGATTGCCCTCGTCCACTGGCCCACACACTAAGGCCTTGTTGCACACTTGTCCACAGGTCGGGATGGAGTCCAGGCAAGACTCGCGCCGAGCTTCCGACACACCCTCACCGGCAAGCTCCGCAAGCGTTTTCTGCCCACAGTGACATGTTCTCACAATGTCGGGACTCAGTTCACAAAGCGTACATGGACCGGAGTGGCACGGCAATTCACACAGGTGATTGCCACAGGCCAGGGGTTTATGACACGGCTCAGCACAGGAAAAACTGCCATTACCACCACCGGTGGTCTCACTACTCACGGGAGCATCGGAGCATGCGTACTGACGTTGCTTTCTGCCACAGAAACACGTCTGTTCTAGCTGATGGTCGCACTCATCACACGGGCCGGCGTGGCACTGCAATCGGCACGCGTGCCGGCCGCATGCCAGTGGACGGTCGCACACACTGCTGCACGTCGGCGCGCTGGATGCCTGGCTGCAGCGCACCGTCTGCGTCGTGCGGCCGCAGCCGCAGGTCAAGCGCGTCATGGCAGGGCAAGGGGGACACGGGCCCGGGTGGCAGAGCTGATTACAGCGATGCGTGCAGTGCTCCTGAGCTCGCCGTTTGCCACAGATATCACCACAACTGTGAGGCGTTATGCTGTAGTCTGTATAGCGTCGTTGCTTCTCATTCAAATCCACACGCCCACAGAAACACCAGTAGTTTGTTGGTATAAATTCGTGAACTGCACGGCAGCTGGGGCATGCCCAGCCGGACGTAGACTTGGAGGATGTCCCATCGTTTTCGGGCTGCTGCTGCTCCACACGAGCTGCGTCCGATCGTCCCCAGCGCTGAACACAGCGCAAATGAAAGACACAGAAGCACTGCGTACAGCTCCACACTCTATCCTTACGCTTGACAGCATCACAGCACACTATGCACTCGCAGTTGTCTGACATTAGTTCTTCAATGATTTCATCTGCACGGGCGCTGCCAGTGGGCTGCACTTTCACTGCTGTTTTCTTGGCTTTAGCATGCTGCTGCTGGGTCGAGCTTGATGAAGATGACTCAGCAGCCGGATTGGCGCGTGGTTCTTGGAATGACTCCTGCTGTCCACGGTAGTCCCGTGCTCCACTAGTGTGGTACGAGGAAGATTGGTCGCTTGACGGTGACAGCTCACGTCTTCTTCGACCCCCTTGCTGCTGCTGCGGTCTGTCATGCTGTTGTTGGTGGTTCCGTGGATGAATGTCTGAAGGAGCAGCACCTCTCCTGCTGCCGTTATCATTGCCTCTGTACGGCCGGGGACGCGAACCTCTTTCATAGCCACCTCTTCCTTGATGTCTGTCCCCGTTTGATGAATGCCGTGGCGTTGCATCACCGGCCGGTGTATAATGCTCTCGGCTGTCCTGCTCATTCGTTGGAAATTGTGTGCTTGCTGCTGCTGCTGATGGCCTGGAAGAGTTCTTACCATTAGGCACGAACACAGCCGCATCGGCATTCAGTACACGGTCGTCAGCAGCCGACTCGAGTGCTCCCTGATCTTCTTGTTGGTCATTTCGCTGACGATATTGCCCACGATCATGGTGTCCGCCGCCCCGGCCGCCACCACCACCGCCGCCACGCTTGCCCCTGTGGCCGGACCCACCACGGCCCCGGCCTCCTCCTCGGCCTCGACTTGTGCCAGCCTGGTCGTAATCTCTTTCTGCTTCACGCTGCTCAGAGTACGGTTGTGCTGCTGCTCGTTGCTGCTTGTTCTGTCCACCGCGAGATCTGCCACTGGGCAGGTGGTCGCGAGCATGTCCTCTCCTCGGACCATCTCCAACCGGACCACGTGACGCACCACTACCAGCACCACCAGAACATGCAGCTTCCACTCCAGTTGAATGACTTTGGCCACCCAGGCCAATCTCTGCAGTGGAATCACCAGCCGGCATTCTCCCTTTCGGATTTCGCTTGCGTCCTCTCCCCCCACGCGAGTTAGCTTTAGCAGTGCTATCACCAGAATCCAAGCGCTGTGTTGGAACAGCTCCACGATCTGCGCTGGCCATTTTCAAGCAACACGGTTTATATTTATCAGGCTCTACGGTTGATGATGAATCTCAGCTAGCTGGGTGGTCATTCATAACTACGTCAAAATATTTTGAAGCAGGCGCTGGCCAAATGCCTGCAATTACTCCAACGTGATGCAACCGTTTTCCCGTGCTATTGGAGTATGCCCTTCGCCAGGCCTAGCTGATTCCCAAAAAGCTCAGCCACCATAAAATCCCTGCAAAGTCATGTCTTTTTTTGATGTGGAACTCAACATGTCAACATAACACTGGAGTGACTGGACCATGCATATGGAATCTCATCACACGCATTATAATAGGAATCAAGAGTAAAAACGACGTCATGGCCATAAATGGGCCAAAAATAACGCTTCTGCATGACGTATTGGAAATCGGTACGCCGGTAATCGGCGCGGTAAAGCCCGCGCGGCTCCCGCGACGCGCTTATCGACATAGCGCAGTGACGTAGATGGTACAGTGGTCTTGCATAGCGCCTAGTGAATTTTTTCAAAATAATCATTACTACATAATAGCGATATCAGACGAAAAATCGAACTTGAAACCAGAGGAATGAGTGATATACCAATCGAATCAGTATCCAAAACGCTCCGTACTGGTCAAATTTTAGGTGAATCCAAGCTATGGAAGCGGTATTTATACGCCCTCGAAGTAGGATGACAGGCACCCGCCATTGTCGTGCTGAGGGATGCACCACTGCATACAAACAGCAAGAATCGATGGCACAAAAGCCGTCAACTTGCCCAGTGCGTCATGAGCGGTTGCCATGGGGAACAAAGTGCAGTGCTGAGGGAAAGTGCAAAAATTACGACGAATCCGTACTCCAAGCAACAAAATTAATTAGTTCGTCTCGCCATGGACGGCAAAGGACAACACCTTGTCGGAATCAAGCATTTTTGTTTCTCTATCGCAAAGCTACTAATGTAGTATCGAACAACTACGCCAGTGAGAATCCAGGAACATTGGGACGTGTTTTGTACAGTTATTTTCATCGTTCACCTTGCTCTGTTCCAAGACCAGTCCATTCGATATCGTGTCGATTTGGTTTACCTCGAGCTGCTTAGCCAGAGATGATCCAACGCACAAATCACGTTGTTCCTCTGGGCCTCTCATCAGAACTGAAACCACTACTCGAACACGCACGTAGACCACTCATATGTACCCTGTTCACATAGGTGCGCACAAAAAGATCAAAAAACTATGGTGCGCAAGCAAGCACGGCGACCAAACTTTGCAAGAAACTAAATTCAAGGACGCGGAAGACGATGGTGAGCGAATCCAAGGCGTGCACCGATGCGCAGGGACCGAAAAAGCCAAACGAAAATAACCTACTTTGGCTCAACGGCAGCTTCGCGAAAACACAACGCAGATTACTAGTTCAAACTCTGAACAGGGGCTTTCTCTTTGCTCTTCGCCTTCTTCCTCTCCAAACATTTCAAAAACAAGCTTGGGCTGCTGTACGAGTCCATGGAGGTATGCTGCTTGGACGCCCACGCGATTTTTTCAGCCTGGTGCAGGATCATGGTCGTGTGCCACGCGTGACTGTAGCTGGTATGGTCAGCCCTGCGACACGATTTTAGGGCGATTACGTAACCACTCTGACATCTCTACTACATAATAGTCATTACCATGATTACCGTACCAGTACTAGTACTAGTACTAGTAGTAGTAGTACTACTAGTCGTATATTCTACTACAACACGTCAACGTTGCAACAGTAGTACGTTCTGCACGCAATGACTATCAAAATAATAAATTCTACTACTACTAGTACAGTCAGGATTATAAAAACAGATCTTTCCGTCCAGAGTCCAATCGTTGCGTTGAAAATGGTGATTGATGAGGCGAGGGAATAAGAGTCGGGCCTGAACTGATATTTTTAGGCTTTCTGTTACTACGTGATATCGTGCACAGTTTAGTTAGAGTTGATCACTATGGCCCATATGGATTGGCACAATCTAGTGCTACTAGCGGTTCTTATCAGTGTAATAGCGAACAGCACGTATGGAATCCAGCAAGGATACTCGCCGTACAATGATTGCAAGACGGTAGAATCAGTCGGCGCTGAGAAACCACGATCGTCTCTCTGGTCCACACCGTCACAGCTTCGACTGTCTGTTACAGGTTGCCAAGGTGAAATGGCCCTGACCTGGGTGTCAGCTGCACATCTTCTCGACATCTCTGTGAAAGTGGGGAAATCCCGGACTGCTCTGAATGACGTCATCATTGCAATGGCCAATATTACCATGACATCGTACGCAAAGCCGAGTCGCATCGGGGATAGTCCCAAAATCTATCACACGATTTTGCGGCCGCTGGAGCCAAATACAAGGTACGTGCGGTTACAACCTGGCATGCTGCCCTCAGACTGGCCGGGAGCATGGCGCTGTGCACCTATTTGTGAAGCTTTATCCGCTCTGCCCACTGCATGCGACAGCTCAGGGTTTCAAGAGCAGTTTCTCGTTTCTAATGCATGCACTGAAAATGACCGAAATACCTGCATTGCATTTGGCCGTGAGGAAATGACCGGACCATTGTGCGGACTGCATGCACATATTGCCGGTGGTAAGGCTAAACATGCACTACCGTCCTGAACTATTGCACACCACGACATCGCAATCAAGCGCACAACGTCACATAACTACAGTATCCACATTTCCCTGAACAACGTTACGAGTGCATGTTACGTGACGCCATGTCGCACTCTAAACCCCATTGCAAGGTCGAAACAGATGGTTCAACGTCTACAATCGAGTGAGACGTATTCTTCGAGTGATTGCTAGTGACACCTATAATCTGATTCACAGGGCCTTCCCTATCAAAATAATAAATTATACTACTACTACTAAGGCCTCTTGTACGGGCAAAAAGAAATAGATCGGCGTGAAATCAATAGTGATGAAAAACAACAACGCAAAGAAAAGAACAAGCAGAACACAATGTCAATCATCCATCTAACCAGCCAGGGTAGTTAGAGCACATTAAACTTTAATGACACCAAGACTACTACTAGTACTACTCTGATTTAGCCTTCGCTGATGGTAGAGGCAAATGCAGTTGGATCCCAAGACGGATACCTTGATGCCGTCCTTATTGAAGTTATTCTGCACCTTTTCCTCGCCCACGTTCTGAGATAATGGTGATCTCATAAGTGGGGTCATTTTCCATGTCCACCCAGAGTCTGGGTATTTCAGGGGGTATCGGCCGTTCAAGCGGGCAGCTCAGCACTCAACTGAGTCACCATTTTCCTAGATTCCTTTTGAAGCTCTCTCCCTCTGTCCAGGGGAGGCCCACATTACCCAGAGCAAGTACAGTGAGTGTGTATGACGCATGTGGTGCCGATCAAGTCATTCTGTGCTGCTGCTGCTGTTGCTTGGCTACTGTTTCTGCAGGTACTTCTATCAGGTAGTGTCGGGCGGTGACACAGGTAACATCCACTATGCCACGCGGAGTAAAGTGTACTCATTCACCACTGCTCCAGCAGCCGCAGTCCGCACCAGCAGCAGCTCGCATCCGGCCCCCTCCTCGTATCCAGTGCGATGGCTCTTCTTGGCGGATCACGGCACGAAACCCGAGTCCCAGATTACGGCCATCACAATGCGCAAGCTCGCCAATCTAGCTGTGTCCGCCAGCATGAAGCCAGACCTGGTGATCCACGGTGGGGATATGGCGTATGGCAACGGCGTCGACTATCATTGGGACGAGTGGGGCAAGTTTATGGAGCCCATCACCGCCACCGTGCCATACATGGTGGTGGCTGGAAATCATGAGCTAGTGTCGGGCGACTCCGGTGGAGAGAATGGTGTGCCGTTGATGCATCGCTTTCATATGCCCTATCCAGACCATATGCCCGCGGTGGATCACAATAGTACTCTGGACGGCCGCGCTTTCTGGTACTCGTTTGACTGGGGCCCGGTTCACTTTGTAGCTGTGTCAACGGAGCATGACACCGACGCGGCACAGAGGGCATGGCTACGGGAAGACTTGAGCAATGCCTCCAGTAGCGAGCACGTCGACTGGATTGTCACGTTTGGACACGCACCCATATACACCAGTAACATTCGCCACGGCAACAAGACCACGTTGCGATCTTGGCTGGCACCGCTGCTGGATGAGTTTTCGGTTGACCTGTCGTTGTGGGGGCATGACCATTCCTACGAACGGTTATACCCTATACACAACGGCAAGGTCACATCACAATCTTATGACAGCAATCGTGGAACTGTCCATGTTATCTGTGGCAGTTCTGGATGGCAGTTGCATGACTGTTGGAAAGCAACCGCCATGTCAGCATTCCATTCAGCCAATTCATGGGGATTTCTGTCCCTGAACGTGTTCAATTCAACTGCCTTGCAAATAGACTACGTGAGCAATAGCAATGACTCTCACGTGCTTGATTCAGTGGTTGTTCGTCGGGCCTCGGGGCGTGTACACTCACTATCGTCCAGCCATGAAGCACCGACAAAGGCCGAGACGGTGCCACCTACGAACTCATCTCCAGGTAGCAGGACTCCACCACCAACTTTTAACGTTAGTATCACGAGTACCAGCTCTAGCCGTGGGATGCTGTCGTCAACATACTTCCCAACAGGCATTAGTACCAGCTCACTTTCTCCTGCATACACCCCTTCCAGCAACGGCACCGACATTACACACACAGACTCTTCGTTTCGCTACAGGCTGCTATTTGTCGTTTGGCTGCTTGGTGGCATTGCTATTGCGTACATGATTTATACAGCGCTGCTCAGCCTGGGTGTGGTCGGAGCAGATAGCCCCGGTACTAAACTAGTGCAGCCGGCTGAAAAGAAGCTACTGACTGACCTGAGACATTCTGATGAAGAGGAGGAAGAAACACTTTGACCTGTCCAAATACAATTATAGCTACTAAAACAACAAGTACATACATACCAGGTAGGTCAGAACACCTTAGTTGTCTGGAGATTCAGTACATAGTTATGGTTGTTGTTTATAATTACAGTATATTCTAGACATTGCATGTCCTTATAATCGTATAATTATTATCTTGATCTACCTTCTTGAAGTGTACCAGTATAGTGAAGTCCTCATTGAAGTTTACTAAGTAACAACTACACCGTATTCGAGAAACAGGCGGTGGGCCGAAACAGTCATTATAGACTCAATCTGTGTTTAGCGAATCCCGCAGACTGCAACAATGTAATTTCTAGTACTGCTTCGGGTACTCAGTAATCTTTTCATCGAAAAATCTCTACGCTTCATCATGCAGCTATCTATTTGTATTTTTGTATTTATTGTATTTCAAGGATCACCCAATGGCTCTGGGCCTGTCCAGGGGATCTCCTACTCGGAAACATTTATGTTGGCCTAACAAACAGGGCCGGTTGAGGCAGCTATGTTGGCCTATGAATTTATACACTGCAGTGCTGTGAAGCCTGTGATAACATCGACCGCAAAAAAAAGTGTGAACAAATTCATGTGTATACTGTTGCCCCTGATGGTTAAAAAAGACGAGGAAGTAAGAGAAGAAGCACTTACTTCAATACAGCTGTACATGTACAAGCTGTAGCGTCGGCAGAAAAACATTGACGGATGAAATGCAGTAAAAAATGTACGGTTAAAACTGGCAATGAGAAAGGCCGTATTATTATTATTTTTTAATACTTCGTGATGAGCGTAGTACATGTACACCCTGGATCGTGATCCGTGTGCATGAATGTCTTTGTGACTACCGACTTACATTGTATACGCAGTATTTTTGGGCTTTGCGTTATGACATTGCCGCGTGCTGTGACTTGCAATGTGTCTTCACATCTCCACATCGATTAGTACATGGTTATGTACTCTTGGTATTACCAAGAGTGTTCTCTACACTGGAGCTTGCGCTATTCCGCCGACTTGACGGACTCACGACTGCCATCAGGAGCACACGAGAAGTCCATCGAACCTTCGACTTGGCACACCTGCAAGAAAGCACCACTCCCTGCTCAATACACAGTGTTTCAGGGAATTCACCCTCATCAGTTGAGCTTGAGTAGGACCAAGCGATCGTTGCATAGGAGCTCTGCCATGACAGCCGGCATTGATACCATTACAAAACTACACCATCGAACAATTGCTCCCTAACGTTAATTAATACAAACGCACACAACCACACAGAGAAGCCGAGTGCACGGGTCAATCAAGCCACATCCAGTGGCACGTTCTGTAGCAATATTAGAGACGGTCGCATTTTGGACATGGTATAACAGAGAAACGGCAACAACAAAACAGACGAAGAGCACTGGTATGCACGAGTAGAGACAAAATATTATTAGTATTATTCAGCAAAAACAAACAAAATTGTTCAATATTTAGTTTCACCAGAAGCAAGGAACAATTCTGCAATAACATACCAGTGCCCATTGAAGCATAAAAAATAATGTGTTGGACAACATCTAATTGACAAATTCTAGAAAACAAGGAATAAATGAAAGGTGGGCCCAGCGGTGTCAATGTACAGGCGAGGAGCGATAAACACGGGCACAGACACATATACATGACGGAGAGGACATCCACCAAGAGACAAACTGGAGTGCCGGGGCATGATCAACGACCAAAATTTGATAGGATGGGCATGCCTAAAGGGAACGTGAGGAAGAGATGAAGAAAAAGAGGGGAAGAGCACTGCGACCCAGTCTCAATAGAGTGGAGGACGAAGGGGGGGGGGGGGGGGGGGAAGAAGCACAGAGGCTGTGCCAGGAGGACGCAATTAAAATATGCAGTCCCTCGCATACTGAGAAGCTCAAACAAAGCAACAGTCCTAGATGTCCGAGAAAGAGAGAATGGCGCGTGCGCGCACACACACACAAACGCAACGGATTACTTCATGAATGCACCGTACGCGCCAGCGCCTTGTGCTGGTCTCGCACCCATGGCCATCATGTTCTGTTGTGCCATCATACCTTGTTGCATGCCGCCGGCTTGCTGCATGCCCATCATACCCATGCCAACTGGCTGTTGCATACCCATGCCAACTGGCTGTTGCATACCCATGCCTTGCTGCATGGCCATTCCCTGCATACCGGCAGCGCCCATGCCAGCAGCAGCAGGCTGCATGCCGCCCATGCCCATACCGGCGCCCATCATGCCACCACCTTGCATTCGCATGCCCTGCATACCACCCATGCCGCCTTGCATACCACCTTGCATGCCTCCCATCATTGCCGCTTGCTGCTGTGCCTGCATACCGCCTCCCATCATACCACCGGCTTGGATCGTGGAGCCGGCTGCGGGTGCCACTGGCTTGCGCTGCTGCATCTGATTCATGGATGGCTGATTGCTCTGTGCCTTCTTCTGCGCCGAGGACGCGCTCAGGTCCAAACTGACATTCAACCCTGTGGAGTCAGTCCACTTACTAAGCTCACTGGAGGATTTCTGAATACAAAAACACAGCAAAACAAGCAGAAATTGCTTGCAAAGAACAATATAATTCGACTGACCGGCGCCACCCACAACTGATAGCAATGGCAACAGAGATACCATAAGTCCATGTATAAATCACTGCCTAGATGCACTGATTGAAAAAATCTCTGAATATATCCCACCCCAAGGGATTACCTTACAGTCCAAAAGGCCCCGACGGCTTACCGGTTTTGACCAAGTTATGGCCCAAAACTCACTTTAAATCCAAAAAATCCGAGTTTCGGACATGCTTTTCATACATTGTGTGCAAAACCCTACGGCAGGAAAGTGATGCATACATGTATGTCCCATTTGCCCATAGAATGGTGCTTTGTCCTAAGCGTAAACAATGACAAAGAACAGACCTGCTGGGCTGGACTGTGCACAGTTCCAACCACAGGAATACCTGCAATGGCACGCATTTTGTACAGCAGTGCATGCGCCAGCTCAATACCGTTTTCTGGCGTATACGCTGAAACCACTTCACACATAGAACATTGCATTGAGAGAGAGAGGGCAAAATAAACCAATTCCTCCCAAATAATTCCCTGTAGAAGCATGGGGTACTTACAAGGTCTGCTTGTGCTGAAGTAGTTGTGGCAGCAGATGCAGCTGGCTGCATAGTCTGTGCTGTGGTTGCCTACAATATCAAGACAGTAGAGTACAGCAGATGTGCACGATTGTACATCAAAGACCGGCATTGAGAAGAACGGGAGGGATCCAATAAAGATATTATTATTAATGAAAACAAAACTCGGGAGGCATAGGGCCACAGTGCAATACATCCACATAGAGTTCTAACCAGACCATTTTCAAATTCCAATGTAGACCTGTTTAGAAGCAAGTAGGTGGACTACCGTTGCCTATATTTGGAAGCATTATACAGCAAAGCTTGGGTAAACCAACATCGGTAACAGCGATGAAAAATTGGTGTCCCCAACACAGTATTGCCAGTACGTCAGGAATGGCCTATCACATAGTAATTGGAAACGAGGGCACTTCGCGCTGCATGCTGGAGTCTTATTACATCCCAGCTTCAATGTACACTTACTGGAAAAAAAGACACGCCGTCATTTTGACCCTTTCCATCGCATGATTGTGGGGTGCGCGTGTGTGTGTTGAGGGAGGAGAGAGAGAGAGAGAGATACCCTACGAACAGTGAGGTGTTCACTGGTGCAGGACGCAAAGCTGACTCACTCGATCGGATTTTCATCGAGCAGCACCAGCTCCGATATATGCACTCACAGTCGGTGCTGCTTGTGTGCGGATATCGACCAGGACTACCCATGTGCTTGGACAATATTTCTTATGTACCAGCACATTTCCAACAAGGGATTGAACCTGCACAGTCCTGCAAAAATGGGAGGTATGCATAAAAGATGGTTGCAACCTTTTGAGGGGCAACTTGTCCCACAATTGGCAGGTACATGTACAACCAGCTCTGGTATGTTTGTGAGCATGATCCTTTTATGCAGGGCTGTTATCACAGTGTGTACGGTTGTAGTGTACTTGCCCAGTAAATCATAAATGGCAAGTGATGCATACATCCCATTAGATGACTCCCCCCCCCCACCACACACACAGCCATATTTCCAACCACACACCTTTACCACACCCTCTGGAACTGCCACAGCTACGTAAAGAACATCTCATGAGTACGAGGGTGATACCGGCGAATATCAATCCCGACTGCGAAGCAGAAGGGATTGATATGAGGGTACGGTATCACCCGAGCTACGAGGGTGATATTCTACTTATCACATATGACCCTACACCATGTACACACCATGTGTCTACTTATCCCATATGACCCTACACACTATGTGTCTTATCCCATATGACCCTACACACCATGTGCACCGTACTTCATGCTCTTCCTGCTACACAACTACATTCCCACAGTAGAGTTTAGTTTGAACTTAGGTAAAGCATAGGGTAGGAAGGAAAAGTATAGAGGAGTGGAAATAGAAGAGTTGATGGAAATGGAGTATTGTAAATTGTAAATGGAACACTGCATTGCAGAAACGAGCCAACTTCAGCGCAGTTCCTTCACATCGTTCACATGTATGTGAACGGCACCACTGAAGTTGCCAGAGAATATGAATTTTGCGCTATTCTCCGACGTCACCGTGGATGAACTGGTAGTGACAGAAGCTGACGGGGGAGGTGCCTGAGGCTCTTCCAAGGCCTGCAGTTCCTCCGGAGTCGCGCACTGCAGTGCTTCATCAATGGCGGCTACGTCCAACAGGTGAGCAGTTTTCATCTTGTCATGCTCGCTTGGCTGCAAGTACGAGTCTAGGCTTTGGGCATTCCGATGGCCGGAAGTACGCATGATTGTAGTGGCACTCACATTTTGCTTAGCCAAGGTCGTAATGGCGGTGGCGCGCACACTGTGGTTGGTGTAGATCTGGCTTAGTCGCGCTGTTTCGCTCATCTTCTTCATCATGCCATCGATTTCGTTTTTACCAAACACTTGGCCTGTGTACCATTCTGAATCCTCTGGCTGGTAATGTTTGCGTGGTATCTGAAAGAGTCGCTTGGACTTCACAGACAACTTTGAAGTGAGGAGTAGGACGGCTTCCACCTGCCAGTCGGACACTATCATCCCATCAGATACCGTGTCCTTTCCTTTAATGCCGCCTTGCTGGTTCTTCTGGGCGAATGCTGTGGCTAATGTGATGAATCTTTTGCCTTTGTCGTTGGTCTTCACATCCAGGTCGTCGGATGTTAGATACGCCTGAATCTCCGAACCACGCAGACAGAAGTGGTAAGTGATGACGAACCAGACAAGGTAGGTGAGGTGATCCGCATTTGTCTTCCAGTCACCGAGGTGCTTGTAGATCTTTTCTTTGTCGCTATCGGAGATGGGAGGCTTGTGCTGCGTTGGTGCTACCAGGCCGTCTTTTTTTAACTGCTTTAGGTAGCCATCAAGTACTTGGTTAGCCTCGATAAACTCACTATCAGTATAGAGATTGATGGTGCGCTTCAGCTCTTGCAGTTCACGGTGAATGGCACTCCGAAACTGCAGTAAGCTGTTCTTAGAATACGGCTGTTTGTTGACTTGACGGATTTCAACATAGGCATGCTTCAGGATAGATGCTAGATCAGTCGCTTGTATTGTTTTCAAGTCGCACGTTTTCTTGTTCTCCACACACCAAGTGTCAAAAACACGCATCCAGTTCTTAGGTTGCGTTTGGTTGGGCATTTTCAGAATGTAAATGACAACCATTCTGGAATGGGAATCGGCAAGAATCACCTGACCAAACTAACGCGCCAGAATCAATTAGGAATCACTTGATATAACAATTCCATGATGTCGTTGTGGAACGGCGGCTGTCTTTTCTTTTACCCGACTCTAGTTTCCTTGAGAGAGTCATGGTACTTCTGAGTGCATGATTTGAGGCACTTGAACCTGTTGCTACATTGTTTGGCTCGTGGCAGCCATTATCATTTTTGATTCCGGAATGAGAATGCTCATTCCAGCATGTGAGGTGGAATGATCATTCTCCAAAAAGAATCATTCTCAGCGATTCCCATTCTGGAATCATGTGGAATGTGACCAACCTAACGCACTTTTTTGACCAACCAAACGGGCGAGAATGATTCCGAGTGATTCCAAGTGATTCCCATTTGGGAATGTGACCAACCAAACGTAACCTTAGTAGCTCGTTTGGTGTTTGCGGGAACACGACTTTCACGTATCCTATCCAGATCTGACTCAGACACTTGCACAAATCGCTTAACTCTTTCTTCACTGCTGTGCTGTTCTGATGAAACGCGCTTTTCAGTAGTGGTCTTTTCCACTACCTCACCAGTTGCTAACGTCGCAGTTGCTGTAGATGATAAAGAGAATCCTGACATGTTGGCTATTTCATCCGTAGATAAAAAGTTGAAGTAGTTGGAAGCGGCATCCAAAACTTCTGCATCTTCCAAGTCAATATCACTTGCACCCAAGTCAAAGCTAGCCATCTTACTGGTAAGAATACCGAAAGTGACCAGACCCAGAAGTATTGTCAAGTACTTGTGCTTTCTGTGTACGTGTGTACAAACCATGAGGGTCCTTGGCTCATTGTTCTAGGAACGGAATCAATGACTCCATTCTTGGTAAGTGTTTTCCTTGGTCATGTTGTATTTCCTGCAACTTAGGCGTACTATTCTCGGAATTGTTGTTTACTAACTTTTAGTATAAATTCCAATTCCTCGAAAGTGTACTATATTGCATTCCATATTTAGCATTTGATTGCTCCTTCTAGCCCTATGTTTCAGGCTCTACTGAGCCTACTTGGTAGACCCCTCCCCCCCCCCCCCCCCACCGCTTTCGCCAGCAAGGCCAAAGGGGCGGGGGGTAGGCACGGCAGTAGGGTCTGTAGCGTAGGGCCTAGCAGGAACAATCAAGTGCTAAATATGGAGTGCATTTATAGTACGCTTTCGAGTATATGCGTACGGTGTACGCAGCAGGGGTGATATAGAGCAGCAGGGGTGATACGGGCTAGGCGGGGTGATATCGGCCTATATCACCCGCCTACGAAGGCCTCTGATTGGTTCAATCCATGGAAACCATCACCTGATATGTGATAAGATACCATTGTCACCCAGCCACCAAAGCATAGAACCTACCTGAGGCTGCATTAACGATGGCTGAGCATTCATGAGATCCATAGCTGAAAGCGGTGCCGGTGCAGCGGCCACAGCGGGTTGTTGTGTCGGTGCAGGCGTAGCACCTTGGAAGCCGGTGAAGTCGGCAAAGCCTTGCGAGCTAGCAGCCGGCGCAGGAGCAGCTGCTGCCGGGGCAGATGAGAACGCCGCAAAGTCGCCAAAATCTGCACATGAAACGCATAGCCAGGTTGAACACGTGCGTGTGTGTGTTTGTGTGTGTGCTGCTGTTCATGTAGCCACAGTAGATACGGGACAGCTGAGAGATAACATTAATGCGCATTCTGCTATATCCCCAACAACTAACAAGAATGCTAGGGATGAAACGAATATTTGACCATTCAAAAACACCAAACGATATTCGAAGGTTTGAAACATCACTAGAGCTGGTGCATAATTTCTTTTTGTATTAAGACTTACCTTGGTTGGCGGGTGCTGCACTAGCAGAAGGAGCAGCGCCAAAGGCATCAACGTGAGGAGCAACGGACTGCAACGTTGCCTGTGACACGGTCTTATTGGTGTTAGCTGCTGGAGCACTGGAGAAGTCTGCAAACAGATCACCACCACTGCTAGTACCAGCAGCAGCAGATGAATTAGTGCTTTCGGGGCCGGTCCCCGTGTAGTGGGCAGCTGCGCCGAGGTCGATTGGCGCACGGCTCTTTTTCGCAGTCTTCTTGCTTGTGGTTGGTGTACCGATTGTACCCGAAGGCATGGAAATGCCCGCACTACAGTATTGCAAACACACGCACACACATACACACACAGGGAAGCATGAAAAGACAACGAGCGAGCAAACTTGGCCTCAGTCATGTGGAAGGCTGCACACCTAATCAGTGCATGGCTGGCAAGAATACTAGTACTCGTACATAGGTGCAGTCCACTGATTCCTGCCACCAATACCGACACAGTCACACTACAGTAAAACCTGTAATGGCGACCACTTTTCCTTGTCACGGACGCATTCACATTCAAAACAGCTCGGATAAGGCGACCACTCACTCAACGCGACCGATGACCACCTACCCGCGACCGCATTGCACCGTGCTAGTACATGTAAATGTATGCATTGCATGGTGCACCATGCATGGTAGATCTACACACCAGTGCAGGAAGTGTAGATGTGCATGGTCCATGCACGACACTTGACAGGTCTGAGGACCCCAGGCACATGAGTCGTGCTAAAGTAGCATAGCCATAGGCGTGTGCACTGTGATACACTGATCAAAATGATGTATCACATGTGGATATGGTCACGCGACCCACTGAACATGGATAAGAAGACCACCTGGCCACGGCGACCACTTTTCTCGTCCCTTGAGACAGGTTTCACTGTATTATGTATGAGTGGGGCTACATTATCTATACAAGAAAACAAAACATGGGGTACATTTCTGAACATCGGAGAAGAAGAAGAAAAGGAAAGAAAAGCGTGGAGGACCCACAGTGTTCAAACTCACCCTTCGTCGTGCTCTGAGTCGCTGTCGTCTTTGTATGCGTTCTTGCTGGAGGACTTCACGCGCCCTTCACCCTCATCGTAGGAGGAAGCACGAGGGTCTGCATCATATCGATCGCCTGTAGCAGATACAAACAGAACACAAACCAAGAATGCCTTCGCCATGGGCCATTTCGCTGGGAACAGACGACCAGGCTTGAACAGTGCAAAAGCCATGAGTGTGCAGACACGTACAGGAAGGCCAAGACAACATGGACGCCACTTACTGTAACGAGTTGTGGTCTGCTCGGATGACACACCAACATACTTGTCCTTGGTCTTTTTGGCCTTCCGTCGTTCATCTCGTAGCCGCGAATTATCCTGAAGCAAAGCTATGAGCTCCTTCACTTTCTGTCGAACTATAACGTAAAGAAAACATACGAAAGCGAAGCAAGCACAGAGAACAGGTCATTTCCATCACATAGACGTGCAGTTTCGCAATTTTAGCAAGACTAGTCTCGATCGGTCTTCGCACCATAGGGCTTCATTTCGCTTCATAATTTCGCCCAGACACTACTAGTAATCGTTAGAAAATGAAGCGTAGGGGGTTATTTCAGCCAGATTTCAGTTTTGGTGTTTTGAGCTTATAAACCATGACATCCGGGGGGAATTAAGATACCGGTTTCGTGCAGAATGTGCATGCCTGCTCTCACAGAGGTCACTTGATCAGCTGCTGGTCACCACATCAGCACCATAAAACGGTCATGTGCTGTGTTGTTTGACAGGAAGCCAGAGTATTTCACACGCGACATTGTACAAAACCTATCTGTATTTTTGAAAAAAAAATAGGGATATCAACGTGACAGTGTAACTGCTCTAGCTGTTCCCCGTCCAAGGTTGGAGCAGCCAGAACATGCTTCGAGTGCACCAGCATGGGAACAGTACAAATCAGTGGTGCTCCACGTGTTCCTGTTCTTGCCCACGAACATTCCCAAATACTCTGGGTCGAAGCGATGTAGAGGATACACATGCATGTATTCATACACACTTGAGAGGAATCAAAAGCGTTTCTGCTGTAACTCGAGTTTCACGGTTTTAACCGATCATCAGACAGCAACTGCAGAAACGCTTTTGATTCCTCTCAAGTGTGTGTACTAGGCTCTGCACCTTGGTGTATTGAGCACTGTCACGAGCAACCACAACTCCCTCCGAGTGTGCATGTATGCATGTGTGTGTGTGTGTGTGTGTGTGTGTGTGTGCGTGTTTACGCGTATTAGTGCATGTTTGTGGGTGTGTGTGTGTTTTTAAATGTGTATTGGGACTCTCCTGCGCGAGTGCCGTTTGCGTTGGCTGGGTCATGTTGCCCGTATGGACGCAGCCCGGATTCCGCAAAAAGTGTTGTTTGGGGAGCTTGAGGCTACCAGACCACGGTATGGACCAAAGAAGCGTTGACGAGACACGATTGTTGGTGATTTGCATTCACTGGATATTCCAGAGTCCAAGTGGTAGTAGGCAGGTCCATCAGCATCGTCCTCCTCCCCCAGCACATGCGCATGCGGCAGAGCATTCAGGAGAAGTGGCGATTTGAAGCGTCACCTCAAGTACTGCCAAACTCAGTAGCCTATCATCTCCTCTGGAGATGGGCGTCAAAGGTGTGTGTGTGTGTGTGTGTGTGTGTGTGTGTGTGTGTGTGTGTGTGTGTGTGTGTGTGTGTGTGTGTGTGTGTGTTGAACAGTCCTATCGAAAAGTCAAATCTGAAGTGAAATGTATCCTTGACCAGACATACTAAAATACGAAACTCTGAAATAGCCCACAAACAAGGAAATCATTCGGTGATGCTATGACGTACCATTAATTCCTTGATCTTTGAGATTCTCATCTTTGTACTGATAGTCCTCCAGGGCTTTCAGATCATACATATGATCACGAGCACTCGTGACAACTCTTTCAGAGCCATTGCGGACCAAGTACGCCAACAACAGCAAGGACTGAGACGAAGCACAGCAGTACACAGAACAATAGCACAAGACTAGCATTAGAATTCATATCAAAAACGTTATACTAAAATAATCATGGGTGTAGATTTACGTACCTTATACGTGCGTCGCCAGTTCTTGGTTTTGTCGAACATTCGCTGCCAGAGCATTGCCATTACTTCAGGAAACCCTTCATACGTAAACGTGTTTTTAGCAATATCTTGCATGATGGAACCGTGAGGTCCCCAGGTATCATCGTTGGTTGCTTCTCGTACTTTAGCTTCGACTTCCGAGTAATTCATCACCACATTGGTGCTGTACAGAACAAGCGCACAAGAAAACGCACTTTTTGCATTGCTGCAATTTCTCCTTCGCATCCAACCGCTTCGGTCCTTACACTTTGTCACTAAGTTCTCTAAACTTCCACATGATGGCGACCAATTGGGAGCCTTAGCTACGATCCAATTGTTAATCAAAAACGACCATGACAGCGAAAGCGTCCAAAGCCTCTTTGGCAAGCCAGTTACCTGCAGCGTCAACGCTCAGCAGTCAAAGCAATTTTTTTCTCTTCCCTTGTCTTGTCGCATGGTTGAGCTGCGGGTCAAGTTCGCAGTGTCAAGGGAACGACGCCATTTTTGCTTTTGCACCTTCCAGCCCCTAAATATATCGGAGTTTCGACTTTCCTAACACAATGTCCAGGGCTAAAGTCAAACTCGAGTGCGATTTAGTTCAAGACGCAACGGCGCGTTGCGAGAGTTTCAGCCAGAAGAAAACTTCTGGCTTCAATCTCGATCACGTGGTATATTATCATCTTACACCTACACAGTACACATTCACTGATTCAGAGTTCAGCATGCAGTCACCATGTACCATGATGTACCAATAGCAGTAATAATTTTTCAGACTTAGGATTTTTACTTTTGACGTACAATAGTCATTGTTATGTTACTGGTTACGTGTATGTGGGCAATGTAGAGTGAACCCCCTTCTGGCTAAGTCTGCTCGAATTTCATGTGAAGCAGCCGGTACCAGGAGTTGTCTCTGTCTGCGGAATCTGTTTCTCATAATTATTACTTGGCCAACATGGAGAAGCTCGGCGTGGACACTGTAGAAGAGTTCAAAAAGGTATTTTTCATAGATTCTATAATACTAATAGTGCACTCGCGTTTATATAAATCTAGAGCCAGCGATTGTTTTAATTTGTTCCCACTGTCAATTTGGAGAACAATTCGTGAAACGTCACTCGAATTTTTAAAATTTGAATGATTTTTGGTATTTCATCTCATTCCACAATCATAATACATAATGCCAATAAATATGTGATGCGGGCGATTATAATGAACCATGGTGGAGAAAACTGAGAATAAGAAGACATATTCAGAAGAAAAAAAGCTGTACGAACAGCATGTACGTAGCTGTGTGAATGCACTTGCATGAAAACGCTGTCTGCCAGTACTGTAAGACCAGATATTTTAACGTCAATTAAAGTTAACGATCTCCTGATTTTTGTGGGTTAGCGAGGTGAAATTCTAACGAATTCTGTCTCAAAACCTGCAAATGACTGTACATGTACATATCGTTTTGCACATAACGACTTCAAATGTTAACGATTCTTTCAAATTCACTAAGTCGTTAGAATTAAATGTTCGTTAACATTACTAGTCTTACAGTACCTGGAATTCCAAAACGTGACGCGTATTCCAATGTAGTATGAACAGCCTATAACGGAACGTTATTGCAACGGGTGTGATTGAGAATATCGAATGGTTGGTACGCAGTAGACGAGTAGGAGAAAATGCTTGTTGAAGAGTTATATGGAAATCCATGTAGGTGAAAGGCAGGGGTGGGGGGAGGTGTCATGGAGACTGAGTGATAGCTCCCCCCCCCCCCTCACACACACACACACACACACATGTACCCCCCCCCCCCACACACACACGTATATTGGAGTTCCTGCATTAGGAGACAGTCACATAAGAGCGAGGTTTGGAAGACAAACATATATACCGGTACTACAGTATTTTGTGTACCCTTTGCTGTGGGAAGGATAATCTCGCTTGGAAATCTGTAGCTCAAAATATTGAGTGCATTTTGCATTTATGCGGTATCAAGAGTGCATAACCCCTCAGAGTGTAACGCCTGATCCAGCTCTGCATAGGGTCTTGGTCGAGCGTAATCGGATCTTCTGATGTCATGCGTACACTCCACACCAGCACAAGGCCGGTCTCGAGGCAGGGCACCGTTGTTTTTGATCCGAGAGTACCCGCGACTCCCCGGGTTCCTCTCAGATGTGTACGGTATTATGACGCAAAGATCCGATTACGCTCGACCAAGACCCTATGCAGAGCTGGATCAGGCGTTGCACACTCTGGGGGGTTATGTACTCTTGGCGGTATGTATGTATGTGTGTACAGTGCTGGCAACTGAAATCTGACCCCTGAGCGGTGCGCTCACATCGCAAAGACCCAACACGGGATTGTAAAACTATGAAATAGAGACCGCTAGAATGTGAACGCACCGCTCAGGGGTCGGATTTCAGTAGCCAGCATTGTATGTATGTATGTATGTATGTATGTGTGCTGCTTGTGGATTACAGGTTGCTTTATCGTCAGTGGTTGCAGCTGTTCGCAATGCCAACACGCTGCCCGCTCCCGGCGACGACTTCAACTTCTACTCCAGCTATGATGGCTTTCGTCACTTCTCCCAGCACCAAGGATCCCATCTAAAGAAATTGTGAGTTTCTATGTGTGTGTGCACGTGATTTCGCGGCTACAGTTGTGCTCAATGAAATCCGAGCCCCAAGTTAAAAAGCCCAGTCTTGGCATGTGCAACAGACTCTGCACCACTCAACTTGTACTTTGAAGGTACGCTGTACGCACAGTAGTGAGTACGTGTATGTGGATCGAGTGCCAAAAAAAGAAAAGAAAAACGCAGCATTTGCTTTGGCTCATGGGTTGAATTTCATTGGCCACACGTATAGATCAATGACTGTAGTCCCTAGTCGAGCAGTGCCAGAGCAGGACTGGCGGTGACATCATGCTTGCAGTTTCTGCGCGGTTAGTGCACACCTGTCCGACATCGAAGCAAAGCTTGCTTCCTGATGAGTTGCATAGCGCTGAGGGTGCAATGGTCTGAGCCGTTTCACCCCTCTCTCAATCCCCAGGCTTGCCTGGTAAGTGGTAACAGTCATGTACAGTGAAACCTGTTTAAGACGACCGCTCAAGGGACCTTCAAGATATGGTCTCTGTCACCAGGTGATCGCCTTATCCAGGGTCAATTGACTGGAAATAGCATCCATTGGTCCTGGTTGCAGTGGTCTTCTAGGACAGGTGATCGCCTTATCCAAGTGGTCGCCTTATTCGAGTGGTCGCCTTGACAGGTTTTACTGAACTTCATACTAAGTACTAGTAGGTATCAGCTATGCTCTACGTTGCCAATCGCCGTGAATCTTATTGCTTTTACCAACTCCTTTGCACTGCTTGTACAGAATCGGCGGTCTTCTGCAGCAGCAGGATATCAATACGACATGGATGCCCCATGGGCAAGCCAGTGCAGAGGACTGTGAGGATCAGATGGAGAGTCTCATCGAAGGCAATGACTCGATCTTGGAGAGAGTTGTAAGTGGCACATGCCAGCATCCTTACTCCTTAGTCTCCTCAGCTCACGGGCAGTGTGCTTGTTTTGTGCCATGGACAGTAGCTCTAGTGAAGCAGCATTCAACTCCATTGCCTGCTGTCCAGGCTATGAACATGTCTGTCTATACATGTATGTCCATGCATTGTGAGTGCACTGACTCATACAACATGTCATGTATCCATACCGGAGTGAAGTAGCATTTAACTCCACTGCCTGTTGCGGATGTGGTATCTTTTAAAAGTTTGTGTGCTGTATGTACTCAGAATGAGATGACCTGCAGTTGATCTCATTGGAGAAAACAAAAGAAGCCTATTGCAAGCTCAAAGGGATCATGATCTAAATGTCAGCTTTTGCTAACCAATTTAGTCAGACGTGCACAATTTAGCTGGCAGGGAGTACTGAGACATTCCACGGCATGATACTGGGGTTGAGCACTACTCACTAGCGCTAACTGACAGCTTTCCAGCCTTGAACTGTGTTGGTTAGCGCTATTTAGCAGTGCTCAACCCCAGTATCATGCCGTGGAATATCTCGGTACATGTGCTCCCTATCAGTTTGGTGCTTAATTGTGCATGTCTGAAAGTACAAGATCTGATGTAGGTGGCTGACTCTAACACATAACTTGTGCCCCAGCGTTTTCTCTCTTTTCCTCTCAGTTTTCCACGAATTTTTCTTGGCTCATCATCTGAGTTCAGTTTTGTTTTTGTCTTGTGTTTACTGTTTTCTTGTTGCTACCATGTCAGGGTATACTGCTGGATGAAGCATCCGGTGTACGCCATGCTGAGCCTGTACAGTCTACAACTGCTGGAAAGGCGTCACCGGCAGTCGCCAGCTGGAACAGGGACAATGTATGGCAGTTAGTTAGTGTGTGTGTGTGTGTGTGTGTGTGTGTGTGTGTGTGCACGTGTGTGTGTGTGTGTGTGTGTGTGTGTGTGTGTGCGTGTGTGCATGCGCGTGTGCGTGTGTGTGTTTGTGTGTGTGTGTGTGTGTGTGTGTGTGTGTGTGTGTGTGTGTGTGTGTGTGTGCGCGAGCGCTCAGGTTTCTGCCTCCCTGACCTAATGCGTTTTCATGATGACTAATATTGGCTGTGGCCTGTTGCAGATCAGTGGCAGTGCAATGCTTTGCGTTATGCCAAGAGTACGTTTGACGTGGGCTGAATTCTGTGTGTGTGTGTGTGTGTGTGTGTGTGTGTGTGTGTGTGTGTGTGTGTGTTGGTGTGGGAGTAGGCTTCACCAGGAGTCCACACCACGCCAAAATCGGCCAAGCTCATCCATTCCAAGAGTACTACACGTCCACAGCTCCTCTTCAAGGATGGCGTCGACAATAGCAGTACGCCGTTTGTACCGAGGCTCACTGAGAAACCCAATGCCGTTGTACCCCTGCCCAGTAAGTACAAGTACAAGTACAGTTGAAGTGGTGGAAGGACTAGGCTGTAGGATTGTATTTCACTGGGATTCTAGTACTCCCTCTGCTACCTTAGAATTATGTGTTGGATTCTGTGTGCAGCCCATCGCATATGCCATCCGATGGTATTCTGATGATTGCTTTGGCATGTACTAGTAGCTTGGAGTCGCCATGGCTTCCTAGTGGACCTCTCTCTCTCTCTCTGATCATATTCAACCATCCCACATATTTATATGCATCGTTTGTCTGGCAATGATCTCTACTGGTATGGTTCAGTCCAGGCATGGATGTCAATTTCGATTTAAAGTTGTAGTCTTTTTTTGGATATTCTCCCTCGGACCAATATCCCATTGCCAGTGATTTTGACTTTTCTTTTGCAGCGACGCAGTTGTTCATGGTTTGCCTCTGTCCGTGCATTGTTGTTGTTGTTGTTGTTGTTGTTGTTGTTGTTGTTGTTGTTGTTGTTGTTGTTGTTGTTGTTGTTGTTGTTGTTGTACAGACGTGCCTAAGGTCGTCACTTATGGTACGGCTTCTTCTGCTCTTGACATGCTTCTTAGCAGTGCACGGCAAGGGGCTGCTCTGGAAGCGTACGTACACTCGTCCCCATCTTTAGTCATACTACAGTGCTGTGACTAGTATCATTCCGTTTCAGATTGTCTCTCCTGGAGGCTGGAAGTCGCTGTCACGCTTCTCTGACACAGTGCCTTGTCGAAAGTTTGCTAGATGTCAAATCATTTTGAGTAAAGTAAAGTTCGTAACTCCCCGTTACAACCGGCCATACAACCCGTGTTGAGAAACACAAACCAGCTTAGGTAGTTTCACTTGTGCCAGGCCACCACCATACCTTCCTAAATTTAGTAGTCTCTTTTCTTCCGTGGTATACATCAGGTCTCATGTAGATTTTGGTATGGTGTGCTTGTTTGTGCTTTCCAAAGTAGCAGAGGTAGTGCGATAGTTTTAAATCGTGCTTTCCAACTTAGATTTATAGTAAAGAAAAAAGGACCGAGAAACTACAAGTTACGCTATAATGTCCACTAACACCACTTGAAACTTGTAGTTTCTTGGTCCTTTTTTCTTTACTATATATTTATCCTTGGCTCTCCATCCGAGTCCATTTTTCCAACTTAGCTTCAAGCTTGGTGACTTGCTGTCGATGTTGACTTTTCACTCTTTGTGCTGTCTTCCCCTGTCCACTGCTGCTGCTGCTGCTGCTGCTGCTGCTGCTGCTGTCGCTGTCACTTCCAATGCTGTTACTACTCTGCTGCCTTTTCCATTGCTGCTTCAGTGGCTGTCATCCGTACGAGGTTGAATTGCTGCAGTGGGAGCCAAGTGCAGAGCTACTAACACCGGTCAAGGAACAGGTACGGGCACAGTGCCATCCTCCTCGACACATTGTTAGAAACGTGGACACGTCCAAATGTAGATATTGATCAATGCCTGCACTACTTAGTACCTGGAGTTTAATGCCAGGGCATATGTTGGTAGGGATAGGGCGAAGCTATTGGACCAGTGCCGCAATTATGTACGTTTTTTATTGCCGGCGGGACTCTTGTATTAGATTGGACTGTAGTTATTACACTGTGCATACTGCCACCGATAGCAACGTTTTGGGTTTTGGCACGCGTGATTTTGATTCTTGATTCTGGCCTGACTTGTTCCACTTGGTTTTGCTGTGATTGTGTGCAGCTGTATGGTAAGCTAGCAGACACTCCACTTACCTACGTCGATACTGTGGAGCTACTGGAGGAGATGTGTGGCAAGCTGAGTGCTGAGACGGAAATCGCCGTGGATCTAGAGGTACGAGTACTGTACATACCGCATTTTCCAGAGTACAAGCCACATGGAGTATAAGCCACACCCAGGTTTTTTGTCACGAAGTACAGACATTTATTATTATGATTAAAATTTATTATTATACGCTTGTTCGCGTTGACATCACCAAGCTAGACATCTACCACCGTTAATTCGACCATCGTTGTATAAGCCACACCGACATTTTTCGGGTGAATTACTATACTGGCGCTTAAAGTGTGGCTTATACTCCGGAAAATTCATTTCTTGTACTCGTTTTGCAATCTTCCACCCATTTGGAGCATTCAAAAGAAGGTAGTTGGGAGAGAAATATAATGCTCCACCTTTCAGGAGTGTGGGGACTCTTCGTGGCCTCATGGCAGGATATTGTTTGTCAATCACATTAAATTTTCATGATCTCTTAGCTTAGCGTCTTTGCCATTGCACTTCATGGCACATGCACGGCCATGTCGTTTAGATGTTATTCCCAAGCTTTGGCACAGTCGTGTGGCTTCACATAGTGTGCCTAGCAGAGCTACTATAAGACTTAGTATTGGTCAGCAACCAACGACCTTTGTTGCTTATTATATAATCATGTATTTACTCGCTTGTTTTGATTGGCTTGGACCACTCGGCTAAGTGGTCCTGGGCAAGTGGCTACAATGCCTGGCAGAGTAATAATATGCTGCCAAAGAGGACAAGATCATAGATGATATGACCATCACATGGTGCAGGGGCATCGGAAGGTATTTTAGTGTGGTACGGTCAGCCATCTGAAGTACAATTTACTCGTGGGGGGGGGGGGGGGGAGGGATGGCTGAGCCGAAAATTTTGGAAATTTAGAGCCCACATCAGTGCATTTTATAGATTCACGGGGTACTTGGCCTTGGGGCAAACAGTGGTACGGTCAATACCGTAGTGACCGTACCGTGTGCGACGCCCCTGTGGTGACCAGCAAAGCAAGGGCCCGTGAGCACTTGTTCTCTTCTCGGTGTTATGCGATGAGCACATCAACCGGGAAACTCTTGAGTTTCACGAAATTTTAATTTTTTTTGAATTATTATTGTGTCACCGTCTTCTGAATCAGAGATATGCATGTGTGGCTTCTTCATTGATGGTGTTCTACACATACCGGTAGTTCCTTTTCAAGTTCTGGTCGCGTCCTTTCCACGCTGCAATGTAATGATGTGTGTACTCGTACTGGTATGTTTTGCAGGCTCACTCCTACCGCTCCTTTCAAGGTTTCACCTGCCTCATGCAACTCTCTACGCGCTCCGAGGACTTCATCGTTGACACGCTGAAACTGCGCACAGATCTGATCATGCTCAATGAGGTGTTCACAGATCCCAAGATTGTGAAGGTGAGGTGTGCTTCGCAGTAGTTGTTACTCTACCTGAAGTGATGAATATGATGAAATAGCAGGGGCTCTGGTAGTCATAAGAATGCAAGAAGAGAGAGAGAGAGAGAGAGAGAGAGAGAGAGAGAGAGAGAGAGAGAGAGAGAGAGAGAGAGAGAGAGAGAGAGAGAGAGAGAGAGAGAGAGAGAGAGAGAGAGAGAGAGAGAGGGAGAGGGAGAGGGAGAGGGGGAGATGGAGATGGAGAGCTGTGTGACCATTTTGTTGTTGTTGCTGCTGCTGCTGCTGCTGCTGCTGCTGCTGCTGCTGTTGTTGTTGTTGTTGTTGTTGTTGCTGCTGCTGCTGCTGTTTGGTTGGTAATTGGATATGGCTTTCCCTGTCCTGTCTGTGCTTCATTCAGGTTCTGCATGGATCAGATTCAGATGTGCTGTGGCTGCAGCGTGATCACAGTCTGTACCTGGTCAACATGTTTGACACAGGACAAGCATCGCGCGTTCTGGAGATGCCTCGCTTTAGTCTAGCCTATCTCATGCAGTTCTACTGTAGCGTGACAGCTAACAAACAATACCAACTAGCTGATTGGCGCATCAGGTCAGTAGTGTGTGTGTGTGAGCAAGCAAGAGAGGGAGGGAGACAGAGACAAAGGCAGAGGCAGTGCGAGAGAGAGAGAGACAGAGAGAGAGAGAGAGAGAGAGAGAGAGAGAGAGAGAGAGAGAGAGAGAGAGAGAGAGAGAGACCGAGAGAGAGAGAGAGACCGAGGGAGAGGTCGAGAGAAACCGAGAGAGAGAGAGAGAGAGAGAGAGAGAGAGAGAGAGAGAGAGAGAGATTGAGAGATTGTGGCTGGTTTTACATGTATGTGTGCAAGTGTGTAACAATGTGTTTCTGTGCTGTGTCTGTGAAATTGTCTGCTGGATGTCCAACTATCCTGGTGTGAGCTTGTACTGTTGCGAGACTGGCTTGTCTATACTGAGCCAATTCTTCCCTGCACGTGTGTGTGCTTGTGCACATGTGTGGCTGCATGTATGTGTAATTGCAACTGTACTCATAGGCCCTTGCCCAAGGAGTTGATCAACTATGCGCGTGAGGACACCCATTACTTGCTCTACATCTATGATCGCATGCGTAACGAGCTTATCAACAGAGGCAACAAGGAGTCCAATCTGCTAGCATCGGTCTGGGTGAAGAGTCGCAATCTTTGTATGACGGTAAGGTTCTTACAGTAGTTGTATATACCTTGGTTACATAACATTACAATGTCATGTACTAGTTAGGGGGAGTAGTAGTTGGAGGAGAGTAGTAGCTAGAGGAGAGTCTCTGTGATTTTCTGTGATGAGTACGGTTGGGATTGTGATATTGCATGGCCTATTTTTGTGTGTGTCCTTTGTTGTGCAAGTTAGAACATTGTTGGTGCATGTACAGAATCGAGTAGTATTGGAGCCGATAGCCGACCTGTGCAAGGCCATGCTGTACAGTGTGACCTGTGCAAGGCCATGCTGTACAGTGTGACCTGTGCAAGGCCATGCTGTACAGTGTGACCTGTGCAAGGCCATGCTGTACAGTGTGACCTGTGCAAGGCCATGCTGTACAGTGTGACCTGTGCAAGGCCATGCTGTACAGTGTGACCTGTGCAAGGCCATGCTGTACAGTGTGACCTGTGCAAGGCCATGCTGTACAGTGTGACCTGTGCAAGGCCATGCTGTACAGTGTGACCTGTGCAAGGCCATGCTGTAACAGTGTGACCTGTGCAAGGCCATGCTGTACAGTGTGACCTGTGCAAGGCCATGCTGTACAGTGTGACCTGTGCAAGGCCATGCTGTACAGTGTGTGCTGTTGGTATCTACGCGCATATCTCCCCGTGATGTTGAGACGATTTTTTCACTCCTTTTTCTTCTCCCTTTCTTCTGTTTCTTCGGCTGTCTGTCTGTCTCTCTCTCTCTCTCTCTCTCTCTCTCTCTCTCTCTCTCTCTCTCTCTCTCTCTCTCTCTCTCTCTCTCTCTCTCTCCTTTCTTTCTTTCTTTCTTTCTTCCTTCCTTTCTTCCTTCCTTTCTTTCCTTTTCCTCCTTTCTTTTTCTTTCTTCTACCTGTGTAGCTGTATGAAAAGCCTCTCTTCAAAGAGCACTCCTACCTCATTCTGCATGAGAAGCACAAGAAGAGATTCGATGCTCCCCGGGTAAGCGGCTGCATGCCTTTTTTTTGTCTCAGGTCTACTGTAGTAACTGACAGTTGTTTGAGGCAGGGGCTGTGAGAATGTACACCTCCATTCCAGTATTTGTAGCCCGAGAATGTGCAACCCTGCTACACTGCCCACATAACGCCACTTGCCTGAATCATGGACTAGTCTCGTGCATTCAGAACCCGCTTGATCCATTTAAGTGCTTAAACTTTGGATGCACGGATTTCCCCTCAAATTCCAAAATAGTTGTAGAATCCAAGAGATTCCAAAATGGTCATAGAACCATCAGCTTTTGAACCATAGAAGGGGAGCAGTTACAGCTCACCAGCCCTGTTTGGATGTATAAGTAATCATATCATGTGATGTGGGTAGTATGCTGTGCAGTTTGATCGTAGTATGCAACCGCAGCTTTTCTAACTCTTGCCTTGCCAGATGAGATGACGTCTGCGTTTGTATTTTCATTCTTGGCTTGGAATGGGGATGCAATGCCTCTATGCTGGATGGTGCTGCCCATGTAGCTTTGAATAGCCTTTCGGGATTGATACTGTTGTCTAAGCTATGGGGTTTAGTGATATTGAGAGAGAGAGAGAGAGAGAGAGAGAGAGAGGAGGGGGGGGGGGGGGCTGGCGTGGAGGACGCCTTGAAGGGGAAAGACCATCAGACTCTTCTACGGCACGTACACGCACGCACACCGCACAATCTCAGGACCTGGTGTTTCTTGTACTGGCTCTAGGAAGTAGTGAAACTCACTGACCTAGATTATTATTGAAGACTATTCTAAATACACTGTGAGGTATACCAGTTGCGCAGCAAAAGCCCGCACTCGCACTTGCTATCGACGGCTAGTAATTAAGGTATTAGAGTAGTCCAACCAGCTGAACACAGCAGCACGAGAAATTACATGACTAGGTAAACACTAGGATCTGACCCGTATGATCAACAATGTAGTTAACAATGATGAGAGTGTGCTCTTAAAGGGGAAGTTAAGGCAAAAATTAAAATTTCACCAGTTGTAGTCTTCGGGGTGCTGAGTCGAATGGTCTTGGTCCGAGAAAGCTGAGACGCTCCCTTCCTACTTGAATCCCAATCGAACTCGCGCACTTCCACCGAAACTGGGTGACTGCGCCCTACTAGATGGGGATTTGTATGCAAAATGTCACTAAAAGCGCCATTTCGTTCTTATAAAAGCACGGATGACCGAGATTGGCCCATATGTTGTAGTCTTTTGGACGCTGCGTCGACTGGTTTTGGTCCGAAAAGGCTGCGATGCAGCGTTCCTCCTTTATTCCCAATCGAACATGGTTGAACAAGCGGTCACGTGCTCCTGGGTGCCCAAATCACCTGGTCACCACGCCAGCAGGCGACAACTTTCACACCAAGGTTCAACTCGAGTTCAACTCGAGTGACAGGACTGCACCCAAAAAAGGTCAAACAGGCTAGTAAGTTGTACCCTGCAGGCACGGTGACCAGGTGACTGGCGTACGCAGGAGCACGTGACCGCTTGTTCAAGCATGTTCGATTGGGAATAAAGGAGGAACGCTGCATCGCAGCCTTTTCGGACCAAAACCAGTCGACGCAGCGTCCAAAAGACTACAACATATGGGCCAATCGCGGTCATCCGTGCTTTTATAAGAACGAAATGGCGCTTTTAGTGACATTTTGCATACAAATCCCCATCTAGTAGGGCGCAGTCACCCAGTTTCGGTGGAAGTGCGCGAGTTCGATTGGGATTCAAGTAGGAAGGGAGCGTCGCAGCTTCCTCGGACCGCGACCATTCGACTCAGCACCCCGAAGACTACAACTGGTGAAATTTTAATTTTTGCCTTAACTTCCCCTTTAACGTAATTGAGCGGCCCAGATGTTCCAATCAATTATTTCTAACATGCTATCCTTGCAACCCAATCTACTTATCTATCATGAACAATGTAATACTTGTACCACAAAGCAATACCGTGCACTAGACTCTAAATACATGACACCACAGTCATCAGTATTAAACCAATGCATGCAAGCAAGATCAGCAGTTATCCTTCATCACCTCCGCCTGGTGGCATGTAGAAACTCACTACCGACCATGCAATTACTGCGTGCGAAAGCGGGCAGGCGGTCGAATGGCAGACCTGTCTCGCAACACTCGCTCGTCTGGAGTATCGCTACTCGGCGAGAACACTACGTATGGCCCGCTGTCATCACTCTCTTCTCCAGCCGATTCCTCCTCTGTAACATGGCGAGGCTCATCTGCTGGGTCCGAGGAAGGTGCAGCTGGCACGTCACGCTTCAGCAGGTCGATGTTGATGACCTTCTCCTGCAAAACACCCTTGAACCTCCGCCAGATGACTACTGTCGATCCTGACAAGACCTTCTTGATACGCCAGCCACATTGGTATGGAGGAGTACACTTCTGGCGCCTCTTTGGCTGCTGGAGGAGGACGCTATCATCAGGCGCGAACGGGCACTCATGCTCGGATTCACATTGGTCTTTCTCGGACATCTCCGCATCAAGCAGGTCGCGCACTCTCGCACACCTCGCTGCATGCTCGTCCTGCCACGCTCTGGGATCGGATAGGTTGATGCGGGCGCTCACCAATGCTCGAGGCTGCCACCCGATCATTGCTTTCATTGGTGAAATGCCGATGGCGCTGTGGATGCGACTGTTGTAGTAATGTATCAGCACCGGGAGCTCGGCGAGCCAATCCGTTGATTCTTCCAGGACCTTCCTTATGAGGCCGAGCAGCGTGCGATTAAAACGCTCAGCCATGCCTTGCGTCTGTGGGTGCCTGACAGCTCCTGTCTTGACCTCAACACCAAATACACGCAGAAGGGCCTTGACAATGTAGTTGCGGAACTCCCGGCCATTGTCCATCCGGATCACATCTGGCGTTCCCCATCTACAGCACAACTCGACAATGGCATCGGCCACGCTCGCACCATCGTGCCGACGCAACGGGACAACTTCGGCGTACTTCGTCAGGCCATCAACGCAGACCAAGACGCAGTGGATTTCCCCGCTCTTGCTCGCTCCAAGGTGTCCATCTGAACACAGCCCCACGGTCTCCCGGGCATATCTGGTCGTGTCGCTGGCGCCGCTTGTCCTCCTGCGGCGTTCGCAGCCTTGCAACGCTGGCAGCTGCGGACATGTTGCTGGCATTTCTCGGCCATGCGTGGTGGGTAGCAGCGTTCACGCAACATCTCGTACATATTCTGCCATGAGGCATGGCCGGAGTTGGTGTGGGCAGCGCTAATAACAGACTCTTCCGCGGATTTAGCGATGACAGGAACGAGGATTTCACCCTCAACAGGCAGCTTAACGCTTCGGAGCAGGACGCCATCCTCGACGACGAGCTGACTTGCCACGCTCCTGTAACCAGCATCACGAACCGCCGATCGGGTAGCCACTTGGCTGGCGACACGCTGCACCACTTCCTCTTCCAGCTGGGCTGCCGCCACGGCGTCAAACGAAATTGGGCCAACAACTGTCGTTTCGCACACAGCGCCGGCGGTGACGTCGGGAATGCTACCCACGGATCGAGTAAGCCAGACGCTTGGAACTCGGGTCAGGGCATCTGCAATGTTGGAGTCAGACGACACCCAAGCAACATCCACTGCTGCTCCAATCATGTCAATCATATCGCTAACAATGTGTAGGCGCCTCTGCACCAACAGGTCATGCAAGCCAGTGGTCTTCACTCGTCGGACATCGTTGATCACTTGCTTCAGCCACCCGAAGACGGTCTTGGAATCAATCTTCAGCGTAATCCGCTTCGCATTCCACTTCGCAGCCAGATTGAGACCCAGGATGGCCGCCTCCAATTCGGCAATATTGATGTGCCTCTTGTCCTGGTGTGGTCGTAGCTGTGTGGTATCCTCCACCACCTTGCCGTCAACCTCCAGGGCAGCACCAAGGGCCAGGCCGGACGCATCACACCACACCGTCCATGTGTTGCTGTCGCCAGCAGAGATGCTCCACGTTCCCTTTGCTGGGTCGACTTCGGCTAGCCGCTTCTCAAGCTCCTCGCAGCAGACCTGGATAGCCGGTGGGACTGGATCATCCCAGGACGCATCGTCCGCCGAAGCTGCTCTCTTCAAGAAACTGCAGGCAGGTCGCAGCCATGAGCATACCGGGTAGTGGCTTGTCAGTCGTCCACACCATTGGAAGATTCTCCTCCTAGTTGCCGGACGCTCCAAGGTCATGGCAGCTGGCTCCTTTTGCGACCAGGACGTGTCACCACTAGAAGACTTGGTCAGCTGGAGGCCAAGGACTCTAGCCTCTGCCAGTTGCTCCGCGGGCTTGGTTGGTAGGCCGAACTCATGCAGTGCACCAGACACCTTCGGCACCAGGGCACTAGGAACCAGCAGGTCGTCATAGTAGTTATCAACTCCAGGATACGGCTGGGTGACGTACTTCACAACGGCATCCATAAATTTGGGCGCTACCGCCAACCCGAATCCCATTCTCGTCATGACGTGAGCTTCTCCCTTCCAAAGCACGACTTGGTAGCGGTACAGCGCCGGGCTAACCCGGATCTGGAGGTATGCCTTCCTAATGTCGAGCAGAGCATAATCCTCTCCTGCCTGACGCCATCGACGTAGCGTATCACCGCAGACTGGTGGGTCAAAACCAGGGTCAGAGTGGAGCTTTTTATTCAAGTGACGGTAATCCAGGCACGGCCTCACCGGCGTCGTCTTGTGTTCTTGCGGAACACCGATGAGCGGCAGCACACATGCTGGCTCGCCATGTAGCTTCGGGTCGTGCTTGATCAGCCAGCCGTTGTCTATCCAGGATTGCACCTCACTAACAAACAGGCGCTCTTGCTCCGGAGTCAGGTTCGTCCTGCTGTACTCTCCGATACCCGGGCCGAGCGGCATTGCAGGAGGTTCACCATCGAGCCACTTCCAGGTCAACTCCCATTGCTTCTCAGCAGGGCTCCAGGTCACGTCGCCGTCCGCAATACTGAGCATAACCTTGCCCTCATCAGTGGTGCTGACTTTCACCCGACGCGACGGATGGCCAGATCGACCATCATCATCCTGCCCCTTCGGGGACAGCCGATCGGCAGTGGCTGCAACAGTGTCGCTGGCTGCGGCTCCAAATACAACTCCGCAAAGCTGTCCATCACTACTATACTTCAGTTGCAACCCACCGCACCGCGAAGCAACATCCGCTCCAATCAGCACGTCAGCACGGACAGTGCTTAGGCTTTCAACTACAAGCGCTCGTACCTTGACTCTGGGAAGGTTGACAGGCCCGTCGTTTCGCTCTAGAAGGACCTCTAGAAGCCCCAGAACTTCGATTTGATTGCCGTCCAGAGCCACAAGGTTGGTCTCGAGAGTGTCTGGGCCGTCGTACGTGAGGCTGCTGCGGTCCGCGAATGCACGGCTGATCAACGTCCTCGTCGAGCCCGTGTCTACAACCGCTTGTCCGCGTGCACGTGCGCTCACAATGGACGATTCCTTGCCGGCGTTGTCACCAGACGCTGCACTTACACCAACGAAGATTTTTACCAGCTGGCCTGACTTCTCGCTCCCATGCCCCATGTACAGGCAGCGCTCCTCCGCAGGCTCACTTCGTTCCACGGAACATTCCTGCGGGGAAGACGTGCAGGCTGCCGATGGTGATGGCTGACCGGTGACTTTGCTTGACCTCTGGGCCTCCCAGGCCCTCCGTTCTTCGCAGTCTGCTTTCAAGTGACCAGGCTTGTCGCAGAAAGAAACAAGTGAGGCCAGGCCGCACGCCACTTGTACCCCCCGCCGCTGAGCTCCTCCAAGCACCGCGATCGTAGCCAGACTTCGAAGGTCCCTGGTTCAATCCCGGGTTTCGGCACCAAGAGCTGAAGGGGAAAGACCATCAGACTCTTCTACGGCACGTACACGCACGCACACCGCACAATCTCAGGACCTGGTTTACACGCACGCACACCGCACAATCTCAGGACCTGGTGTTTCTTGTACTGGTTCTAGGAAGTAGTGAAACTCACTGACCTAGATTATTATTGAAGACTATTCTAAATACACTGTGAGGTATACCAGTTGCGCAGCAAAAGCCCGCACTCGCACTTGCTATCGACGGCTAGTAATTAAGGTATTAGAGTAGTCCAACCAGCTGAACACAGCAGCACGAGAAATTACATGACTAGGTAAACGCTAGGATCTGACCCGTATGATCAACAATGTAGTTAACAATGATGAGAGTGTGCTCTTAACGTAATTGAGCGGCCCAGATGTTCCAATCAATTATTTCTAACATGCTATCCTTGCAACCCAATCTACTTATCTATCATGAACAATGTAATACTTGTACCACAAAGCAATACCGTGCACTAGACTCTAAATACATGACACCACAGTCATCAGTATTAAACCAATGCATGCAAGCAAGATCAGCAGTTATCCTTCAGCCTTGTACGTTGTAAACACTTGACCTGTACTATCGCAGCTGTAGCGATTTACTACGTGTGTTGTGATTATGTTCTTATGTTCTACAATGCTGCAGATGGAGGCATTGAAGCTTCTCTATAATTGGAGAGATAAGACCGCTCGACGTGAGGATGAAAGTACAGGGTAGGTCCTTGTGCTGGCAGCAGCAGCTGTGGTGGAATGGAATGCCTGGGCTTGCTCGTAGGATACATAAGCTGCACATAGCTACAATGTATATCCGAATGCACTAGGAGGATGGCTGGGGAAACCTTTTCATGCCAGTTTCCCCTCACTCTTCTCATACTCCTGTATCTCCGGCAGGGATACCAGTGATATCTCCGGCAGGGATACCAGTGATATCTCCGGCAAAGATACCAGTGATATCTCCGGCAGGGATACCAGTGATATCTCCGGCAGAGATACCAGTGATATCTCCGGCAGGGATACCAGTGATATCTCCGGCAGGGATACCAGTGATATCTCCGGCAGAGATACCAGTGATATCTCCGGCAGGGATACCAGTGATATCTCCGGCAGGGATACCAGTGATATCTCCGGCAGGGATACCGGTGATATCTCCGGCAGGGATACCGGTGATATCTCCGGCAGGGATACCAGTGATATCTCCGGCAGAGATACCAGTGATATCTCCGGCAGGGATACCGGTGATATCTCCGGCAGGGATACCGGTGATATCTCCGGCAGGGATACCAGTGATATCTCCGGCAGGGATACCAGTGATATCTCCGGCAGGGATACCGGTGATATCTCCGGCAGGGATACCAGTGATATCTCCGGCAGAGATACCAGTGATATGGGATGTGCACATATTAATGTGTTGCCTATGATACCAAAAAAGGATTTGTTCACTGCACTACAATAGCAGAAGGAGTAACTGCAGCAGCCATGGTATCTAGAAGACTGGCTTGTCTTGCAGGGCACAATAATGTCAAGGAGGAGAGGCTTGGACGAGGCTGATCGGTGTGTTTGTTTATGTAGAAAATAGCAGTTAGGAGGTCAGAATCACGTATAGTGGCAGCTTGACGTGTTTGATTTTGATTCTTATAATAATTATGTGTGTGTGTGTGTGTGTGTGTATGTGTGCGCGCGTGCGCGCGTGTGTGTGTGTGTGTGTGTGTGTGTGTGTGTGTGTGTGTGTTTCTCCGCTTAGATTCGTCCTGCCTAATGAAATGCTGTTTCAGATTTCACAAAACCTGCCACGGTAAGGAGGTCTATCTGGACACCGGCTTTCACACATTTCCATCTCTACCAGGGAGTAGTAAACTTCCCGGGTATTTATTACTCCCTGATCTCTACAGACCTGCTCGGCTCACCACCACGTTAACGAGCGTTTAGTAATCCTAGTAGTTTCAGTTTTCAGGACAATCCCGCTTTCTGGGAGATTCAACAGTTCTCAACAGTTCTCGGTCACTTAAGGTGGCAGCCTACCCAAATCACACCCCACCAACTTCACAACATTGCATCATCACCAATATTTGTCCGATTTAGCTCAAATTTTCAGCACACATGCTCAGATAGATTCTTCATTGCATGAACATACGAACAGGTGAGGAAGACTAAGCAACAAATGTTCAGAAGCGGAAAAGTATGGATTGCGGCTGAAAAATACGGTGGTACATATGGCATGCACCATATCGTAAAGAGAGAACAAGCTAAAGGGCTGCAAAACCACTCAGATGAAGCATTGTGGGGTCATACCTACCATAAGCCTCATAATCTACAATATATCACCTGTTTTCTATGTACACCATGCAGAGATAATGAAACGTGCGGTCCGCATCGCAAAGACTGGGTCTTGAACTACGACTTTTAGCTCACCAGTGGTTGACTGTTCTGGTCGACTTACGGAATGGCCAAGAAAATGTAGATGTGGATAAAGCTACAGGTTGTGAAGATACTACGAGCCGTTCTCAAACGGCAGTGTTCACAAAATTGAAAACAAGAGCAAAACAGCACACAAATTGGCATCCCAAAACACACCTAAAATCCACCTGCTGCATAAACGACTCCCTCCTCCTGCCTCGTATCATCAATCAGACCCTTCTTGACTGCTCTTCTCCTCTTCCTTGATGCTTTCTCCGTCTGACCTGACTTCCTGGTGGCATGGTATTGCTTCTCAGCATCCCAGGAGGAGAACCTTGCAGACGGTGACGACTGCGGAAGGCACTGCATTTCGGCTAGCAGGTGATCCAACCGCTCATAGCCATCGTTGAACATCAACACGGCAAGGTAGACTGCTGTGCGGACCGTCTGGGCGCTGCAGAAGGACTCCTTTGGGCACATCTTCCATACGAGTCCATTGAAGGACTCGTTGACATTTTGCGTTGCCCCTCTCATGCAGCGCTCCAGTAGTGGCCGATCGGTGAGGCGTAGATAGATAGGCTTCATTACGGTGAACACAGCTGGGGGAATGACGTTGTGGTGCTTGTAGGGCTCTGGATTGCCTGCTTGGTGCTGCTGCCACTTGCACCAAGAGTCAATCCCAGGCGGACAGAACTGGTCCTGCGGCTTCTCGTCGGATGATGCACGATGGCAAAACGATGCCCAGATGGCTCTGCTCATTCCGGTGACATCACCTGTGTGTCCTCGGATTGCCATACCGTAGTAGTTTTGTAGGGAGTCTATCAGCTTGTCCGTGAGGCGCCCTTTCCCACTGATCACCTTGCCATTGCTTAGCTTCTGCCCAGACAGGCGCTGCTTGAGGTCGCGCAGACTCTTCCCCAGCCGCTTCTGCACGTGGCCTACGCATTCTTCCTTCTCGACGGCAGTGTCGCCATACGGCTTACTCTTGGCAACCTGGGAGTGACCCTTGCTGTCGCCATCTCCTATGAAGCCAACATAGCGGAGACCTCTGCTCTGCTCGGACCTGGCCCAGAGTGCAACGACTGCTGCAGTCTCCATGGCGGGCGCTGAAACACCGGTGTTTACCTGGCATGTCTGAGTGTGTTGCTCTCTCCATTCATCGTAATCTCCCTGCGTAACTGTCTTCTTGGCCAAACTGGACTTCCAGTGCACGCAACGAGAGCATGACTTTGAGAGGATCTCAACATCTAGCACTCGCTTTGTATCCAGAGAGATCACGGTCTGGACGCCATACAGTGATGAGTGGCCGCGGCGCATCCACGTACCGTCGGTGCTCACCACCACATCACCGGGTTTTGGCTTGAGCTGTGCTGTCCTCGTGGTGACCAGATCAGCCGACCATCTGGACATGCTCTCTTCGGCTTGATCTTTGGCGGCTTTGAACAATGCATCTCGGTGGAAATCGAAAGATTTCTTTGCTAGAGGCGGTGGCAGATCAAGCATTGCGCACACCTTTTTCAAGGATTCCCTGCCGCGGCCGATCAGGCGCATTGCCAGCACAGACTTCCGGTTGACGTCGTACCACTTCACTGCAGGCTGCTTCCTCGACATTGGCAAACTTGTTTCATCACCACACCTGTCGCACCTCAGCCCACACTCTGTCACTAAACCATATCTCCGCGTCTCCAGGAGAGTCAGTTTTCCCTTTTTACAGGACGAACACAGAGCAGTAGCAGAAACTAGACTTTGCAAACAGGACATGTCAATAATTCTATTCCCAGAACATAATTCCGCATCCTCTTCCTCCTCTGAATCACTCTCCTCAACAGAGTCAGAATCGCTTGCCTCTTCGACCTCCACGGTGGCATCGACTTCTTCGCCCGAAATCGGAATGTCGTCGTCAGCTGATTGCTCAGCTGATGTTTCAAAATTCTCAACTGTTTCCTTGGATTTCGAAAATTGATTTTCCGTGAATCTACGCTTCCTTTTCTTTCTATGACGCCTATCAGGGTTACCCATTTCAGCAACCAACTGAACTACACGACTAGAAAGATGCTACAGCGCTACAAGAGCTTGAACTGCTGAAGACGCGATCGAAGTGTTGAACAAAATAATTGATTTATGCACCAAAACTTCAAAAGCTGTCACTCACGCACTGAACATCATGAGCACAACTAGTACAGCTGTACAGCGCGACCTGAGGCCGTGATCGCCATTCTTTTATCGTTCCTAGGCAACAGGAATCCTTGAGAACTGCTGCAAAAAAATTCAAGGTGATAGGCCTTCGAACGGTGGCGCGCGGGAATACTGAACAATACAAATTTGTTATGCCCATTTTGCAATTTGTTCCAGAAATACAGTAATAGGATAATTGTTTAGGCATCCTTACTGGACCATAGCATTGTACTCGTTCGCGGAAATGATCCCAAATTTTGTACGGTGACACTGAGTAGCAATACCGATCGTTTGAGCTATTTCACGGCAAAATCTGAACATATTCATGTTTTCCCATATTTTGGGTAGGCTGCCACCGAGTTTCAGTTTTCAGGACATTCCCGCTTTCTGGGATGAACGGCTAGCCGATTCAACAGTTCTCAACAGTTCTCGGTCACTTAAGTCATTTCCCACGCTACGAGTCGATGGAAGAAGCTGTCATTGCTGTTCAAGAATAGCCCCCCGAAACCATCTTCTGTGGAAGTCGTTTATCTCCAAAGAGGTTTGAGCTTCATTGACCAATGTACTGTATGCACACTGACACAGAAGATTGTGTGTTGTGCATGTTCTTGCAGAGAGCTGCAAGGTATTCTGGCTTGCTGCAACCCAGTGCCACTGCTGGTACGGCAGAATGTCCAGGAGATCTACACGCTGGTATCGCAGGCACGTCTTATCCCGACCAATGCTCCAGTTCCCACGGTAAGTACCTATCCCCCTCTGATGCACCAGCACTTACTGTAAGTCTACGAAATATTTCAACCTCCCAGGGCCAGAACCCATTTTGGCCGTCTTAAAATTTCGGCCTGTACTGCTGCTGCCTGTCTACACTGTCACACTAAACCTTGCAAAACTAAATTTCGGCCAAAAATGCTCGGGCGAAAATAGCCGAAAATATTAGAGAGGTTCCGCATAACGTAATTACGTTAGTAAAAAGCGTAGTCGATCTACGGAAAGTCTAACGTAAACTGCATGCGGATCTGTGTTCCGCCATACGGAGTTTTCAAATCACGTAGCTGCCCTTGGCAACTCCGAACACGGCAGTGTACGACCGGATCGACCTGGGGAGAGAGTCATAAATTTGTACCCCAATCCACTTACGGAGCACCTACGTTATCAGAGCCCTATCTACGTACTCTCCGTAGACAACTTTCCGTAAGTAGAGTGCAAACTCGCGAATTTACGGGTTTTTCCCGCCCACTAGTGTACAGTTGCTCAACTTTACGTAGTGCGGAACCTCTCTAATGTGCGCCGAATATTTGTTGACTTACAGGACATGGATGCTTGTGTCATTTGACATATGTGCCATATTCACATCGCTGAATCATCCCAGGATGGATAGGCTTGCAGAGTTCAGCCCAGAACAATGTGATTTAGCCACCGGCATGTG
This sequence comes from Sycon ciliatum, assembly GCF_964019385.1. Lineage (NCBI taxonomy): Eukaryota > Metazoa > Porifera > Calcarea > Leucosolenida > Sycettidae > Sycon > Sycon ciliatum. The sequence continues at coordinate 2,731,648 of NC_088646.1, forward strand.
GCCACTGGCAAACCATCCTTGGTCTTGCGAGTAGAGCACAGGGCTTTGTAGTTGAACTTGGTGTGACCCTATAGTAGGGCCTCATCCTCATCCTGTCGGCCCCAACAGCAATAGTCTGCAGAATGTACAGCACAACATTGCTGCCCAGTTTCGGGAGAGCGATTCTGCTGCGTTTGTGTGTCTGCCAGGTGCATTCTGCCTTCTGCCTTCCCATCGTGTGCAACCGCGGCTGCAGTGCCATGATTGTGTACTGAAGTACTCCAGTTCTGTTAGTATCGCCGCCTCTCTTTCCCCCCCCCCCCCCCCCATTCTCTCTCTCTCTCTTCACTCTCTATTCCTCTGCTGTGTTCTTTGTACAATATTTATTTCCCCCTCAGCTGCCATCAGAGTTTTCCAAGCGTAAAGTAAGTCAGTAGCATGTGTTCAAAATTCTGCTTTGAGGATTGTGGATTCGAACGAAATTGAATACTCTTGGCCGCGAAATTCAGCATGCCAGCGGTTAAGTAGAATGTGCATTGTTGCTTTCTTGAGTACAATTAGTTTATTACATCTTTCATGGAGGCATTGCCAAACTTACAGCTATTTCAATATACACACATACACGCCTTGCTATACTATGTAATGTCTTTTGTGATTACCCGCCAGTGGTTTTCGTCAGCCTGTGCTAAGCACTAGTGCGGCAAGGCTGTGTCATCCATTCCAATACATGTTCCACTGGGAAGTGATCTAACTGTGTTGTTATTATTGACAATACATGTTTAGGGAAACAGCAGTAGCACGTCATCGTATGCTCAGAGAAAGTCTGCAACACCTGCCAAACAGCACGACAAACCACTGAAGAAGGCGGACAGCGGTAGGTCATATATGCAACGTCAGACGTGTGTTTGCATGTGTGTGTGTGTGTGTGTGTGTGTGTGCGTGTGCGGGTGCGGGTGTGTACGTGCGGGTGTGTTTGTTGGATGTTCATCCATGTGCAATGTACTAGTATATCACTATGAAATCAAATCAATGAAATCCGGTCGCTTGAGTGATGTGTGCGCCTTGCACCATTTCACAGCCCAGTGTTCGCAGGTCTAGGGCTGCGCAACGCCCGGCGCGTACTTGAGTGACGCTGTGACTGGATTTCATTGAGCAGCACTGTAGGTACATGCGCGATGCCCGTTTGCAGGGGTTCTGACTCCGAAGGCATACTGTACAGTGCCCAACGCTTTTCATAACACCACTGTATTGACTTTATTGTGTTGCTTGTCCTCCATGTCAAAAGGTGCTCCGATTCGTGAGTTTTCCCACGGCTTTGCAATCTCCGGACCACCGATTCCTACTGCAATACCCAAGCTGATGGCATTGGTTACGTTACCATGTAAAGTAAGTATATACTATAAATAGTAACGTAGCTATTTATTCATTAGGCCATCATTTTTTATATCTATGTTTCGCGTCAGCTCAACTTCCAGAATCATATGCGAGAGGTGGAAAGAAATAAAAAATTGCAAAATAATAAAAAAAGGCTCATCAGAGGTGTATAGAATTAGCTAGAACTGTACATAGCACAATAGCTCGTGCATGGTGTACATTTGAAAGAAAAATCCTACATCCAAGCACAACATCTGGGTTATCAGCATGAGTAAATATTCACTTTGGACAGAGGAGGCAACCGTTGGTGCCCATGCTTCGCTGGATTATTGTACTCAGACTTCAGCAGCGGTGCAAAGAGGTCCGGAACGACGCATCCTCTCAGCTTGAGGCAATCGATGCGGTCTGGTGTAAGCTCATAGAATACTGCTCGCAGATGCCGAACAAACGATTTACCAACGCTGGCCTCGAGGCCATTTCTGAATCCCAGCTTCGCCGTATGCAACCAGTCCACACTGATGATTCGCACAATCCTACACTCACTGTGCATGTTCGATTTTTTTATTTTTTTCCGAAAAAAGGCAAAACGTATGCGTGCGGACGACGCGAAACATGGATATAAAAAAATGATGGCCTTACACCATTTCGGGGCATGGTGAGACCGTGGGCCAATGTTCAGAGAGTGAGAGAGTGTACCGTTCAAGGGCCTCAAAGCCTCAATGTTGTTTCCTCTGCCGGAGTATCTTCTGGAGTGGTTCAGTTCTACTGTATAGGAGCTACATGTACAGTCAGTGTCGCCTATAGCGTTGGTGTTTGATTTTGAGCATTTTATCACTATAAGCGATATATTACTATGGCCGATACTGCATGCAATGTATGCGAGTGGGGTGTCAAACGACTCAGCGCGCCACGCACATATGCACTGCACAGCTGTCTACAGCTCCTGACACACAACATCAGCATTTCCTCACGATGGAGGCATATTTGGCAACTTGTCCAAGCAGAACTCACCAAACAACACTGGACAAGTTAGTTCTTCATGAAGAAGTAACACCCTGTTCTCCTCTTACACCACTTAATTTTACATCAATCACTATAACCGATGCAAACATAATGTGATAAGGGTGTTTTGAAATATGAATTTGATCACTATAGGCGATATAATAAATCGCCTATAGTGATCAAATTCATATTATTACTACAGTCGACCTACCCTTATAACGATATTACCAAGAGTTCATAACCCCCAAGAGTGTGCAACTCCTGATCAGTCCCTGTATGGAAGCCCGCTCGGCGGAATTCCTTCATTGCGTCATTTTTGGTGCAGTGCGATGAGTCACACCGATGAATTCTTCTAAAATTTACAGTCAAACCAGGATGCTTCCCCAGGGTAAACTGCCTAATCTGCGATTCTAGTCTGAGTCTGAGGCTGCGTTTACACGACAACGCTGGGGGCGAAAACGCAACGAAATCCTTTCGGATCCATGGTTCATTTACACGGTACGCGGAGCAAAACGTAAAAGTTGTACACCAAAACGGAAGAAAACCAAAACGCTGGCCAAGGTGGAAGAATTTGAAAACGAAAATGTTCTGCCGGATAAATTTGGGTGTGTAAACAGTCGAAACGGTGTGCTGGCCTCGTTTTCCGTCACGTTCGTTTCGTTTTCGGCCGTTTACACGGATCCGACAATCCAAAAAATTGTTTTTACAATTTTCGTCATGTGACGTGTGTTGTCGTGTGCCTGTTTTCAACCATTACTTGAGTGTGATTGGTGCTTCCACGGCAACACTTGGCACATGACGAACTTTGGCGGATCCTTTGCTCTCGTGTAGACGCTTGAAAACGGTACAAACGGAGACCACCTCGGATCGGCTTTGATCGTGTAAATGTACGAAAACGAAAAAAGAAATGCGGGACTGAAAACGGAAAACTGGCCGTGCGTTGTCGTGTAAACGCAGCCTGAGCCTCAAGAAGCAAAAGTGAAACGAAGCACACGATCCTAAAAGACAAAACTATTTATTTTTTCGATGCAATGGTGACTCTTCATCGCCTTTTTCTTTCACCAGTGCAGGCAGTCTCTTCAAGAACAATTTCTTCCCCAGGCCATCGGCATATTTCCGGTGCTTTCCTCGACGTATTCTCTCAAGTTCCCGGGAGTCAACCATTTGAAGTCGTCTTCGAAGGAGCATTTTTCGGCTGAGTTGCACAGCTATCAGAATGATTGTCCTCGACGGCAATGCAATATTTTTAACAGCGTCCTCACTTCTTCCTGTCGCGATGTCCATGGATTCTTGGAGAAAGAGTTTGTTTTTGAGAAAGTACGATACGTCCGAAATGTCTTGAAAAAAGCTTCGAAAAGTCGAGGCTACAGCCTTGAGTTAGGAGCGGTTCAGGGTATAGTTTCCAGAAATCGCAAAGAACCCAAATTTACCTCGGATGACAAGCTGCGCATGACGTAATGTAGGAATTTCGCCGAGCGCTGGGTCTATGCCCGTTGCACACTCTTGGGGGTTATGAACTCTTGATATTACCCTTATAACAATATTTTTCTGCCAAACCAAATCACTCCATTGACTTGTGTGTACAATGCCTTACCTCTATAACAATATTGCTATAACGATATTACCCCTATAACGATATAAAATGGGCTGACCAATCGACATTTTCCAATTTATAACAATAATATTATCTAGCAGGGAATATGTAGAGCCCACTATCCAGGTAGGGCAAGCTTCACTTGATAAGTCGCTGGGCCATGACGAAATGCAATGGGGGCACCAGTGGTCACCTTGCTGTGTACATAATGTGCATGTACGACAGTTTTTTACGCTATGAAGAGTGTAAAAAATGAACAAAATCCATGTATTATGACGTATGTGTATAAAATGAACCAGTTACCCCTATAACAATATTACCCTTATAACAATATTTCTTGGTCTGACCCAAATATCGTTATAAGGGTAGGTCGACTGTATTTAATAGACGATTATTCCCGTAGCTATGCAGAAGACGTTACTTCAGTAACGTCTGGCGCTAGCCAGGGTCCACACAGCTTTAATTCCCGTAGCTATGCAGAAGACGTTACTTCAGTAACGTCTGGCGCTAGCCAGGGTCCACACAGCTTTAATTTGGTGTTTGTTTGTTTGTTTGTTTGTTTGTTTGTGTCACGCCTGGCGCTATCCCGTATCTGTCCCGTACTGTACCGTACCAGCAAAGACAGCTGGCCACAATATTTTTTTGTTGTGCCATCGACATGCCTGGCGCTATCCCTTACCTGTCCCGTACCATCAAGAGTACGGTATCATCAAGAAAATGAGTATATATGCGAAGTGTATCGGGGGAATGCATTCAGTGCAGTAACATTTTGTGTGGATTTGTGTGCGAGGCCGAGATCCCGCTAGCAGGCTGGCTGGGCCGCCTGTCGACCAGTCCGGGAATCGCATATAGGCCGATAGCATAATAATTATAACGTATATACAGTCATGTTGATGTATAGCAGGGTGTCATATTCTGTAATCGACTCCCTGCTGTATGGGGAGATTTTCTGGAAAGAAATACGAAGTAGGGAGACGAGTAAATGCAATCAGAATGGATGTTAGTTGCCGTTAGTATAATAATAATAAGAAGAAGAACGCCCGTGATCGGCAGAGTCAGCGCCGGTCCCAGGAAACGTCAGGACAGACATCCCGTTGACTCCAGAACGCCCGTGATCGGCAGAGCCAGCGCCGGTCCCATAGCTATGCAGAAGACGTTACTTCAGTATCTCAGTGAAACGTTTTTGCAATACAATGATGTAGCTAATCAAAGGAAAAAGCATTTCCATCAGTTCTAACAACATACACGATGAGCTAGGCAACAAAGCATAGCGCAGGGCCCTGAGCTTCCAAGCTCTCTCGTTTGGTATTTGTTTGTTTGTGTGTTTGTTTGTTTGTTTGTTTGTGTCACGCCTGGCGCTATCCGTATCTGACGGCAAAAAAGCATAGGATGTTATAAATTTTTCAATTCTCCTTTTTTTTCAGGCATATCCTGGGATTCGAACCCGCACTATCGCCCTACATGCATTCCCCCATACACTTCGCATTCATACCCATTCTTCCAAGTTGCTTCACGTTAATCTTGCGTTTGAAAGCCCTATTTGAATATTGCGGGCAGCTAGACGGTGTCGTATTACCCTCGATCGTACCTGTCCCGTACCTATTCCCTACCGTACCGTGCCATCAAAGATGGCTGGCCACAATGCATATTCAAATAGGGCTTTCAAATGCAAGATCACAATGTGAAACAACTTGGAAGAATTAGTATGTATGCGAAGTGTATCGGGGGCTGCATGCAGGGCGCGCGATAGTGCGGGTTCGAATCCCAGGTTAAAAAAAAAGGATTTTTTTAAAGAAAACATCCCTATGCTTTTTTTTGTCTAGGTCATCAAGGCAAAAAAGCATAGCGCAGGGCCCTGAGCTTCCAAGCTCTCTCGTTTGGTATTTGTTTGTTTGTGTGTTTGTTTGTTTGTTTGTGTCACGCCTGGCGCTATCCCGTATCTGACGGCAAAAAATCATAGGGATGTTATAAATTTTTCAATTCTCCTATTTTTTCAGGCATATCCTGGGATTCGAACCCGCACTATCGCCCTACATGCATTCCCCGATACACTTCGCATTCATACTCATTCTTCCAAGTTGCTTCACGTTATGATCTTGCGTTTGAAACCCCTATTTGAATATTGCGGGCAGCTGTATGTGGCCAGCTGTGTTTGATGGTACGGTACGGGAGACGGTGTCGTATTACCCTCGATCGTACCTCTCCCGTACCTATCCCTTCCGTACCGTACCATCAAAGACGGCTGGCCACAATGCATATTCAAATAGGGCTTTCAAATGCAAGATCATAATGTGAAGCAACTTGGAAGAATTAGTATGTATGCGAAGTGTATCGGGGGATGCATGCAGGGCGCGATAGTGCGGGTTCGAATCCCAGGTTATGTCTTAAAAAAAAGGAATTTTTTAAAGACCGGGGGATGCATGCAGGGCGTGATAGTGCGGGTTCGAATCCCAGGTTATGTCTTTAAAAAAAGGAATTTTTAAAGAATATATAACATCCCTATGCTTTTTTTTGTCTAGGTCATCAAGGCAAAAAAGCATAGCGTAGGGCCCTGAGCTTCCAAGCTCTCTCGTTACTATACACGATAGCTGTGTATACTTACCTATGGCAAATGAAAATGAATTTCAGAAATTGATCACTATAGCCGGTATAATTATTACTATAGCCGCCAACCTTATAGGCGATACGTACTGTATCCGTTTATGCAGGCAACGGTATTGTCTTTGTGTGCATCCTTCCGCTCTTCGCTGTGTGTGGCTGGTTTTAGGTAGGGCTGATGTTTTCTGCACTGTTCTCATCGGTGTGTTCGTGCACTTTGCGTGTAGGTTGCCAAGAAATCTCTGCTGTCGGCTGCGGAAAGAGAGGTAGTGGATCGGGTCATACTGCCCAGTCAGCAGCAACAACAGCAACAGCCCGCTGCCGCTACGCCGACGTCTGGCACGCCTATCAAGGTAGGAGGCAAGGTTCTTCACACCTAGGGCGGCAATAGGATGTTGCCGCAGCACTGCTGTCTACCAGCCATTTATCCCTCGCGCTGGTTGATGTGCTGTTGGGTAAGGCCAATCCGCAGGGGTGCTGCCATGGAAGGTATCAGCAGTGCCCTGCACAGCACGGTGGATCTTGGCAGGTTGAGTTGGAGAGTATCTTTGAAACAACTGGAAAGCTGCAATTTTTGTTAAGTGATTGCTATGTGCTGCTGATGTGGTGGTGTTGTGCTGATGTGATTATGGTGTTGTGCTGATGCTGTAGACGTGTTGCTACTGCTGTTGCCGTGGTACTGTTGTGTTGTTGTTGTGATGGTGATGGTGATGGTGGTGGCACTGTTGTTGTTGTGCTGTTGTTGGTGGTGTTGTTGTTGCGACGGTGGTGGTGTTGTGATGCTGCTGGTTTCTGTGTCTGTCTTGTACGTGTGCAGACTCCGAGTACAAGTAGCGTCAGCAGCACTCTGTCAGCAGGTCGTACCGCCGACACCGGCTCATCACCTATGTAAGTCATTGACATTGGTCTCTACAGGTACACCACACTTTGCCTAGCACACACACACACTCACTGCATGCGCAATGCTGTGCCTATCATGCAGGGCTGGAACAAGCGTGCATAGTCCCTTATCGATTACCGGTCAAAGAACCTTCGTAGGAGTTGATTGTAGGAGAGTGGCTACCTTCTTCATAGTTGTGGATGATGCTGACTGCTTTGCAGCAGAAACAGTGCTGTGCGCGTGAGTGACGATTGGCATTTCCAGGGACAATGTCACATAGGATTGTCCGCTGATGACAGTTGTCGCCACCTCTCCAGGCTGGAGTAAACTGATCAGCTCCTCTGCCAGGTGCCAGTCGCTGTCTCGAAGAAGGAGATCGCGATCTGACTGGGGCTGCTGGAGATCTGACTGGGGCTGCTAGAGATCTGACTGGGGCTGCTAGAGATCTGACTGGGGCTGCTAGAGATCTGACTGGGGCTGCTAGAGATCTGACTGGGGCTGCTAGAGGAATGTGTTTTTCCATTGTTATATCAGCACTTCTTAAAAAATGTGAAGACTGCACTATAGCGATCCGTTCCTGAAAATGAGCCTGGCTCGAAAATTCTCAGTGTATTTTTAGCGCCGAGAGTGTATGCGATAGGGGTGAGATTGTGCATGGATATGACACCAGCTACTGCGGGCTGGAGATACGGGCTGGACACGAGGGCTGGACATGAGGGCTGGAGGTGTGTTCTAGTTCGAATAAACGGAGCAGAGCTGTGCAAGTTTGAAGCGCTCCGTATGAATGTGTGCAGTGCACGCCGAACCAGGTGTGATGGCCTCTCCACTTACTGTACGTAACTCTGTATATGGGTCTTCGACAGCGAAAAATCACATCTCTTGTTTCAGGTATGTCTCGTACTACGCACAGTGAAGGAGCGAGCGCGCTGCCATGATCATGCTAGGCAGTTGCATATGCGGAGTGAGTTTCTGTCAGGGAGTTCTACTTTTCATACTTCGCTGCTCGCTGAAAAACGGTCTGGAAACGTACACCGGGTACACGACACCATGTGATGTGAGTTTTCGCCACCGGCGAACCTTAACATCAATTTACGTGCCATCCTAGAGATGAGCAAGCACACGAGAAACCGATTTCAAACAGTCAAATGAAAATCAGTTTCTCCCGTGTTCATTCACAGTGCTGGCAACTGAAATCCGACCCCTGAACGATGCGTTCACATTCTAGCGGTCTCTATTCCATAGTTTTACTATCCTGTGTTGGGTCTTTGCCATGTGAGCACAGGGGTCAGGGGTCAGGGGTCAGGGGTCAGGGGTCGGATTTCAGTTTCCAGCACTGTATGTATGTCTACTAGTGTCTACTAGTGTCTACTAGTGTCTTGTTGCTGTTGTCAAGAGATGGTAATTGTATGATGTGTCAACTGTCTTGTCTCACAGGCTGGCGTCAGATTCCATTGAGAAGGTACGGTGTTGCCTTGCTTTGGTTTTTCGAATGGGTGGCACTGTGTGTCCGCTTGGGTTGCCAAGGGTGCGCATGGCTGCATGTGTGCATGTGCATGGATTTGTGTGTGTGTGTGGGGGGGGGGGGCACACTCGCATAATATATGTGCAAGTGTGCATGCAGTCTCATACCGTTTAGGAAGGTTTTGTTGCGACTTTCATAGATAGATCCGCTGTTCACAAGTGCAAATGCACATGCGTGACTATACTCGTAGTGTATTATAAATTAGCTGCATATTCATAGGACTCCTGCTGCTGCTGCTTGGTTGGCACTGGTACAATACTACCAATGGATTCTCTGAGTATGAGCAAGAACTTTCCACTATTGCAAACATGTTCCAGCAGCCTTTTGAAATTCATCTCCCCTATGTTTGGCTCTGTATCGTTGTTTGTAATATGCATAGGAGATGCCTGAACCGATGGATGAGGTGACGGTCAAGGTGGAGGCTAGCCAAGACGCATCCAGTCATCCCATCTGGGGACTTTCTAAACCTAAAGGTCAGTCCTGGATGATCAATGCTGCTGCTATTCTGTTGTTGCTGCTGCTGCTGTTCTGTTGTTGCTGCTGCTGCTGCTGTTCTGTTGTTGTTGCTGTTGCTGTTGCTGCTGCTGTTCTGTTGTCGTTGCTGCTGCTGCTGCTGTTGCTGCTGTTGCTGCTGCTGTTGCTGATGCACATACTGTAAAATCTGCTGTAAACACACACACACCATCCCAGTACACGATGTCAGGTCAGGCGTGTGTAAGCACTGACCTAGTACAGTGTCACTGGTACGGTGCATGAGCAACCTGAGTCACTCATTATCTGCAACAAAAAATGGGGTTTAGCGTACCCTGCAGCAGGAAATATGGCCTGTATTGATGATGTTATGTTGCGTTCTCTACACTGCAGACACGGCTGCCAGCACCCCAGTTACCGATGCACAGACAACTGCCACAGGCGCAAGCACACGGCCAGCAGAACAGTCAATCAGAAGCCTGGTAATACTCCTGCTACGCCTACTGTTTCTTGTTGTCAGCAGCATGTACCATGCATGCTCTGCAGCCTGCAATGGCTGTAGCTGTCTGTGTGGACTGTGTCCCGATGTCACAATGTGTGTATGTGGACACTGGGGAACATGCGTTCTTTGCCTTTCCTTCACTGCTATTACAAATATTGTACTGTCAGGGAAGATTGCGCTGAACACGTGATATTTAGGCATTGCTGAGACAGCATTCAGCGACTGTGCCAGACACCATACCATTGCTTCAAAGTTCATACCCAGATGTGTCTGTCCTACTCTTAGCCATGTACATGTACTAGTATATTGCACCACATTTCCGAATCACACCGGGGTACTACCAAACGAGGGTATTATCAACACTGGGGTATTACTAGTACATGTACCCACATCAGTGTGTCCCCTCCCTCCATCCGCCCCCCCCCCCCTCGAATAGTGTCGCATTCCAGTTTGTACTACCATGCATTATGACTATAAAGGCGTCAGGGCGGATTTCAGGCCCCTTCTTTCCACATAGAAGTAGGGTGATAAAATCAGTGTTTAGACTCCTGAAACACGCTTCTGCTTAGCACAACTATTGACTAATGGTGTGTCCCTGACTCTCTGTTGCTCTTGACTAATGGTGTGTCTCCGTTACTCTGGCTATGTCTAGATGGCCGGTCATGGAACTTTGAAGAGAAAGCGCTCTGGTGAGGACAGCAGCAAGGTGGCAACGCCTGAGGGTGCCGTAAAGGAGGAGCCATTTGAACCATTTGACTACGAGGCAGCGCACAAAGCTACTGCCGACAAAGGTACTGTCACAAACATGCGTAGCAGCACCCGTGCTTGTTGCATTGGCCTGTATCGATTTTGCCAGCTAGGAGGATGTGTTGAGTGACTTGAGTCAGTGTTGCATGTTTGTGAGTTCGTCTGTGAGTTTGTCTCGGTTTTTAGAGTGGTTAAAGCACTTGTTGAGAGACTTATCCCCTCTCCCCTGACTCCCTTGTGAGGTCTGCATTCAACACTGAGGATATATTGGCGAAGTGGTGGCCCACCGATGTGAATGTATTTGCTCGATGTGTTCCTAAACACATCAGGTGATGCGGCCGCGAGTCCGCCTAACTTTACTTACTTTTTAAAGCAGTGTGTTCTATACTACTACTGCACATGCATATGTAGCTTGGGTGATCGGTATCTTGGTCTGCTCTGTGTCCTCTGAATTTAGCTGCAGCTGAGCGGAAGCATACCCGTTCAAACTCGTCTTCGGCTGGCCAGGCAAAGCGGAGAGCCATCGATCCAACCAAAGACACATCATCATCGAGCTTCTCGGTACGTTGCCTAATGTTGTTGGGGTTTGTGGTGGTGCTGCTGCTGATGGTGATGCTGCTTTGTTGTTGTTGGTGGTGCTGGTGCTGCTGGTGATAGTGCTGGTGCTGCTCCACTGGGTTGGTGTGGTAATTTGCTGCCCACTGTTTTTTTTTTTGTTTTCTTTTGTTTGGCGGATAGTGGTACGCTGCTGCCACTAAGTTGGTTGTTGATGTTGCTGCACTGCTGCTGCTGCTGCTCACCCCCCCCCCCCCCCCCCGACTCATGTATACGCTATAAAACTATTACCGGTACCATTTTTTGAACAGTCCCTAACAGATATATGGTATGATGGTATTTTTTTATTTTTTTTATATACTATGCAGGGCATAGATTAACGGCCGGACATCGGACATTTTCCGGCCATTTTCGGCCACTGACCGGACGTTTTCATTTTCACCGGACATAGTGTCCGGTCAAAAAAGGAAAAAAAAGAGCAGCGACCTTTCGACCTTTTTATGCAGAGTTGGGCTTTCTTCGGCCGCTTCGTGCCAACTGCGACTTGCATATCGTACAACTAACACGTCTACACCGTAGCCTCAGGCGTAGACTTCACCATATTTTCTTGATCCGCCTGTAGCAACGCGGTTTTTTATTTTATTTTTTTATATACTTTTTTTTTTTCACTATGTTCACATAACCAGCTCGAAAAGAAGAAGGAAAGACAATGGTACGGAGACTAGGACAAACGTGACAACTAATGAGCAGGCGCTGCACCGAGACGCAGCAGTGATGGGTATACTATGTGCACATCCCTACAAAGTAAAAAAAAAAAATAGTCTTTTAGAGTGTCTTCTGGAAAGCGAAAGAGAGATTCAGAGGACTTGCCGCCGGGCAAAAAAGTCCGTGGTGTGAAGGCCGCTACTTGCGATAAGTGGATCTCGGACAATGATGCAGAGCTGACTTCTGCCGCCTGGCTGATTTATGACCGGCAGAAGAACGATCGGCTGTTAGCAGAATGTTTGAAGTGTCCCGTGTGCATCAAGTTTGTAGACAGAGTCCGCAGTTGTAAAAACTTCAGCGAGGCTTTCATAACCGGATCCAAGAACCTGAGAACATCAGCGTTCAACTTGAGGATCATGCTGGAACGGAGATGCATAAACGAGCAATGAATCTTTTCCGCAGGCAAGAGTGTCCCGCTCGAAATGCCCTCGAATTCGCTCCAATTGCGAAGGCACTGTGCGAGATGGATGATGGTGCTGCCGCTATTGCACGACGCAAATTCGAAGGTCAAGGAGCATATCGCGTTCGCAAAATTCTTGACTGCAACGCTTTCTTGTACATACATTTGTCGTCAGTAAAATAGTTCAGTTTCTAATACAAAATAAATTGGCGAATTGTGCATAGTAATGTGTGAGATACGTCCACATAATGAGTTATTGTGAATATACTTCAGTACTACTAAAAAAAAGAAGAAGAAACACCCTGAAAATGTGTTGTGGAACATGTCCGGGCATGTCCGGACAGATTTCAAAAAGGAAGGACATTTGTCCGAGCTAAATGAAATCCTTAAGCTATGCCCTGCTATGTGCACATCCCTTCAAAGTAATAGGGGTAATAAAAGAGACAAAGACAACAAAGGAGTAGTAGGTGCTACAAGAGCTGTGCTGGTCAGGCGCAGTGCACTCCTCCGACCATTTCGGTCTCGGAATCGACATGGACTGTGCGGGCCAAGGGGGCATACTATGAATGATAGACTTATGGGAGCATCTGAGAATGCAACAGAAATGAGAAAGAGAAGATCAGAAATTACACAAATGCAAATAATATAGATATTTTGTTGTTGTTGTCAGGCTGCACCCAGGAGCAAGGTGATGCCAAAGAGTGGCGAGCGAAGCAAGAGCTTCTCAAGCAAGAGGTGAGAATACAGGCTACCGCTGTTTTCTTGCAGACATCTGCACTACTAGTGATTAGTGGACTTCTGACAATGCAGTCAGTTGGCATGGCGAGCAGATATCTACGCACAGGTGTAAATCTGGCTTTGGAAAATTTATTTTTCATTGCTACCAGGTTTGGCCTCATTTCCTCTGTGCTGCGCTGATGAGTCCACAAAGGACGAAACAGTTCTGTCCGCAGATTGAGTATGTACAGGTGTATGTGTTTACACGCACATGGACTAGTGTAAGACGATAGCACAGTGGAACCTATGTAAGTGATCTGGAGCATGGAGCATGCAGCTACTTATAAGCAGGGGAAACGGGGGACACAGTCATCTGAGTCACTAAAGTCTCGTATTTACTTTGCTTCGTGCTTTCTTCACTGTTGTTGTTGTTGTTGTTGTTGTTGTTGTTGTTGTCGTTGTTGTTGTTGTTGTTGTTGTTGTTGTTGTTGTTGTTGTTGTTGTTGTTGTTGTTGTTGTTGTTGTTGTTGTTGCTACTACAGCCCTGGCGGTAGTGTGCAGTGGCCGAAGAGATAACATGTTGCAAGCAGTTCCTGTGCTGGTGGCAACCCTTCTGAGTGAACGGACCCAGGCAAGGTCAGGTGCTTAAAACTACTGTGGTTTCCGTGTGCGAGTGTGGGCTACTCTGCACCGTGGTGGTCCATGTGTGTTGGCAATTGTGAACGGGACCAGCTTGAGTGGCTAACTGTGGAAGCCTGATCTCTGACTTCAGGCCTGGGCCAGTCCACATGGCCACGCTCTGTGTCGTGTGTCCGCGTGGTGCCGAACGTTCAGTGGGCCTGGTGAGACCGGAGACATTACAACAGTCATCATCCTGGTGCTGAGATCCTATAGGACAAAGATAGCAACACAACACTGACACCCTTCCCTCTATTTGTGTTGCCTATTGTCATGTCGTGTTGTAACACTGGTGGCACTACTGGTTACATGATATTGAAGTGGACTATTTTTTTTTACTGTGCCTTCATAGATGGTGTATCATCTGCTTTTGAATATTTGAGTTGCTCTATAATTTAGTTCTCCTTGGAGTTTCTGAGCTGCGGGACTTCCTGTGACTGTCATTTTGTTTTGGTTGGTGCCGTCGGGTTATCTATGTAAGCTGCAGTCGCCTTGACCGGCCTGCACGATGCTGTCGTCCATGGCAGTCAGCATACGATTAAGGGCAGTGTACGTTGTCCAACTGTGTGCAGCGTGGGCATTGCAAGACTGTTGCAATATTGGCCACCACCTCTGTCCTTTGTGCACCGTGCCACTGGCAATGATCTTGGAGATGGGCTCCTTGCTGCTTTCGTGCATGTGGTTAGGATCATTAGGGTCGCGTGCGTACACAGTCATAGTTATACATGTACTGTATATGTACATGCCCAATGCATTGGACCAGAAAAAACCCATTTTGCGGTTGGGTGATTTTTTACGGTCACGGGTGACCCGAAACAACGAATTAATTCTGGGTGACCTTATCTAAAACGAAATGTTTTCCAGGTTGAAAGGAGGAATGGGCACTGACCAATGGCAGCACATCCCAGCAAGGCACACTTGTACTTTAGGCAGGCATAGCCTCCTGCTGATTGCATTGTTGCATGATACTTGGCTGTAGACTGGGTACCCCAACAGGCCTGGACCTACGTGTACATCAACAGGACCATCGGTAGGTGTACAATGAAAAAAACCGGCAAAGATGAATATAATACAGTCAGACCTCGCTTATCCGATCCTCTTTTATCCGGATCCCTCGCCATCCGGAAGAAAATTGTTGGTTACCGATTTTCAGCATATGTCATGCATACATACATAATGTGTGTTCGATTATCCGGTTCCCTCGCCTATCCGGATATTTTTGTGGAAAACCGATGTGTGTGGTTAAGAGAGGTCTGACTGTATTGTAGTTTTCCATCACCAATAAAACACTGGTTACCGCACAGCTTGTAGTGCTAGCAATCAAACAGGAGCCAGTAAGACCGCCTACTGCGTTGAAAGATTACTCGGACGCTCCTCTGACTGTAGTCTAGGACACGTTACCTTTTTAAGTTGCTTACGGCACAGACTTGTAGCAGTGTTGGACAGTATCTTCCAAGACACGCTCAATGATGAGCCAGGTCAATGCCAGGTAAAAGTACCTCCACAGCAGTTTCGCACTTTGAATAATAATGCTGCTAGATTACGTTGCTTGCTTAACGATTTTGGATTCATGCCACAGTTCTGGTGCGTATTTCATGCCCTACAATCTATTGCTGACACCATTGCGACCCATGTTCCTCAATCCAGGGAGGATCTCTGCCAAATTGCTTCAATGAAGATGATCGAGGTCTTGGAGATGTACTGTTCCTCGGACCTGCTATGATGGTGACCTGTTGTTGTTGGACAGTGAGGAAGGAGGTGAACACACAGATTTGAAAGAATTTAGTTTGGCGTCTGCAAACCTCTAGTCTTCGGTGCCAGCGAGTTTTTACCATTCTTTGATGACGCATAATACGATTCTGGCCTAGTTTTTCCTCATCGTGGATATGTGTGTTGGGAAAAAATTGAGTAGTAGCGCTGTGTCTCGTAGTAGTGACGAGTGGAAGTCTGTTGTGTTGGAGGCAAAGAGAATCTTCAATCCATCGTTCAACGAATGTGATGTGCACCAGCTTACCGGCATAGAGTTCTTGCGCCTGTTCCGCTACAGTGCACACACGCCATGGAAACACCGAATCCAAGACGTCAGTCCAAGTCACGAAATACCAGGATGTGTCCGTACGCACTACAAGTACATCTGCAGTGCACTGCTGCTGGAGAACATTGACATGTTACTCGGTCTGCTAAAGTGCAACCGGCAGCTTGTATCCGCTTGCGTAGATGCAGGCATTTGGGACTGTCAACACTTTAGGAAGCAAATCGTGGCCCTTGATTTGCCTAATGATCTATTGTGTGATCTGGTATTCTGTCTGGAAACGGAAATCTTCCTTGTGTGACCTTGTGTGGCTTTTGCACACTATCTTCTCATTTGCAATGATGGCGGGTAAGAACATGTGATGGTATTCGCATATTTCTATCTAAAGACTAAAGTGTATTAGATGAAGGCGGTCAGCGATTGTCCGCACAGTGTAAATCATGAGAATATCCTGGAGGTAATGAAAGAGTGCCAAGAATACCTCATTTCGATGTGTATTGCCCCTGCAGGGGATGATAAGGAAGCGTTCTTCAGATTGCTATGTGAGGACGAAAGTGTGACATCCGCCAGTCTACTCTCTCTACAAACTACACCGAAGCATGTGAAGACCGGTATCACAAGCCAAGTCACACCATTCACTATGCACGGCTTGACAACCAATGGAGGCTCTCCACAGGTGAGAGCAGAGCCCTCAACCTCTTCTGCGAGTTCCTATCCGTCTTCTGATGCCATCGTGGCCAGTTCTGCCGCTGTTTATGAGGTGGAAGCAACCTGCAGCCAAATGACAGGAATATCCTGCACAGTTACTTCACACAGCGCACTGGGCAAAGAAGCTGAAGTTGCAGTGCTGACTACATAGATGAGCTGCACGTGCAGGTTGAATGTTGAACCAACCAACGACTTCATTTCGGGACCGCTTGAAGAATTTCCTTACTGATGAGCTGTGAAAACACTCCATCGTGAACTCCCTCTGCCTTGTGTGGTTTTAGAAGTTCTGCTCGCACTTGAGCACGCTTCAGACCTACATGTACAGTGACTGTAACTGACGCATACCCATCTAGTCTGACCCTCAGTAGTTGATATGTTATCACTACCATGTAAGTTACTTATGGCATCGTTAGCAATGTGAATGTATGCTGCGTCGTTTCGGTTTTTGGCCGAGTTAATTACTCCCACGGCTTTTCTTTGACCGTTTGCGGCGCGGGGTCTTCATCTTGGTAGTCTAGACTCTGTAACGGTATTGGTCTCATCCGTGTTTCTCAGCTTCAATATACAAGTAATATATTATTCTGGGCCGCGTTTGCAGCCGACTGTACAGTAATACCAAACTGTGTTATTTTCAGCTGGCGAGCAAAAGATGAGCAAGAAAAGGTACAAGGAGTAAATTTTGGCGAATTGCTTCTCGATTCGGCATACTTCATACTTGTACATGTAGAAGGTTGCACCTTTTAGACTTATTTAATGTTTTGTCAATTCGGTTCTGTTCTTGTACCGCTTATGGCGGAAGCTCTGTAAAAAAAGTATGTAGAAAAAAAATGCAGACCAAAGCCCAGACTTTGAACATATGGTGCAGAAAAAGATTCGGTTGAAGTCACTTTGCTGCGTGCATTACTCTGGTAACACATACATGTACATGTACGCTTGCTTACAAAACAAGGCGTGTTTGCTGCTACTTCAAGTTTCATGCTCTCGCAATCATCAGGCAACACTTTGTATTACGCTCTGCCTCGGCGGTGTTGAGCACTGTCAGCACACTGGGTACATACTCCGGTGTACGCTTGCTTAGTAAGGCCATTGTCCGGAGCACGGGTGTATTGATTTATACTACAGAAGTACAAGTCGAGCCGTATGTTTGGATAGGAAGTATATGTCCCTGCATGGATACTTACAACTTCAATTGCTAAGTACTCGAAGTCTACTTTCCTGCTGCCCACGCATGTACACACCGGTCTTATCAGAGTGTTGCACCAAGAGTATATAACCCCCCGACAGTGTGCAACTCCTGATACCCTTTCTATGCGGTACGTCGACGGCGAAAACTCACATCACGTGGTGCAGTGTCGCAGTTGTACGTTTCCAGCCCGTTTTTAGCGAGCAGCGGAGTAATAAGAAAGCACTCTCTGACAGAAACTCACTGCGGGTATGCAAATCCCCAGCATGATCATGGCAGATATTCGGATTGCGCGCACGCTATCCTTCGTTTGTACGTAATACGAATGTATCTGAGACATGTGATGTGAGTTTTCGCCGTCGGAGACCCCATATGCAGAGTTTCACACTCTTGGGGGTTATAATTATACTCTTGG
This sequence comes from Sycon ciliatum, assembly GCF_964019385.1. Taxonomy (NCBI): domain Eukaryota; kingdom Metazoa; phylum Porifera; class Calcarea; order Leucosolenida; family Sycettidae; genus Sycon; species Sycon ciliatum. Next base: position 2,749,770 of record NC_088646.1, read on the forward strand.
TTGCACTTAATACACGAAACGTGCCGAAGATCAATTTTGAACGAAGAAGCTATACACCTCTGAAAGCAGAAACAAATTCAATTCACACTTGTGTAGGCTGCTTGATAGGCCGCCAACAACTCGTTAGCTTTGTCCATTGTTGTCATAGTACCTCGTAGTATTTAGCCAGCAACACTCGCTGCGCTGACACTCGACAGCTGCATTTGACAAACTATCTTAAGATCCTGTAAGACCAGTAATGTTAACGAACATTTAATTCTAACAATTTAACGAATTTAAGAAATTTGTTTACATTTGATGTCGTTATGTACAAAACGATATGTACCTGTACAGTCATTTGCCGGTTTTGAGACGGAATTCGTTAGAATTTCACCTCCCTATTATTATTAGAAGCTTCTCCGCGTTGGCATCAATGCAATGTAGATATACACAGCATGATAGCTTTCGCATAAGCCGAAGCGACACCAGCCAAACAGGATATGGATGGCGATATAAAAACATATGCGATATAAAACGCGTGACGAAAATAGAATACAATTAAAAAAAGCAAACGAGGAGCTCAACCGAGTTGAATTTGAATTTGCTGATCATTGCCAGGGTTCATCCTTGAGCAGTAACATAATTAAACATATCTCTCCAGGATACGGCCGCTGAGGTAGCTCCACAAAACTCCGGAGATCGTTAACTTTAATTGACGTTAAAATATCTTGTCTTACAGTAGCTATTTCAACGTTGTGGTCACCATGACGTCACCATGACATCACCATGATCGGCATCAGGAGTGAAGTACTAAGTGGACATAGGAGAGGAGAGGTTACTAGTACATGTCAGTATAAGGGAAGCTCTGTGCGGTAGGGGTTCACAAACAGGGAAGCTTTGTGCGGTAGGGGTTCACAAACAGGGAAGCTTTGTGCGGTAGGGGTTCACAAACAGGGAAGCTTTGTGCGGTAGGGGTTCACAAACAGGGAAGCTCTGTGCGGTAGGGGTTCACAAACAGGGAAGCTTTGTGCGGTAGGGGTTCACAAACAGGGAAGCTTTGTGCGGTAGGGGTTCACAAACAGGGAAGCTCTGTGCGGTAGGGGTTCACAAACAGGGAAGCTTTGTGCGGTAGAGGTTCACAAACAGGGAAGCTTTGTGCGGTAGGGGTTCACAAACAGGGAAGCTCTGTGCGGTAGGGGTTCACAAACAGGGAAGCTCTGTGCGGTAGGGGTTCACAAACAGGGAAGCTCTGTGCGGTAGGGGTTCACAAACAGGGAAGCTCTGTGCGGTAGGGGTTCACAAACAGGGAAGCTCTGTGCGGTAGGGGTTCACAAACGCCACGATGACGAACTGAGCAACAAAATGAGCAGGGCCGGACAGACAACCATTCTAGACTGATTGGTAAACGCTCATGCCTGCGGTGTTATTTATTTATTTATTGTATTTTCTCTCCCCTCTTCTTAGGAGTAGGTGGTGTCTTCAGTAAAACAAAACAAAAAAAAACATTCACTCAACTCGTGGACCATGACCAATTACAGTACACGTATGCTGGAATGAATAGCAACAAGAAGCAGCAGCAAGTGGGTATTTCCTCTCTCCTAGGGGTCACGTCTAGCACTGCAGGGCACAGAGACAGGCAAAGCAGCGCGGTTTCGGAAAAGATCCCACCCAGATGCTTGATGTATTTCGCTTCGCGAATCCTTCTTCAGGGCCTATCCGCCTCAATGCCAAGTACTAGTACTACAAGAGCTAGAGTTGGATGGATCCTACAACAGCGATGTCAATTTGTTGCCAGCATTGGACCAACCCCAGCCACCATCCTCGGATAGCCGGCCGTTAACACCGCGTACGAAGTCGTCGTAAAGTGGAGGCTGAACCTTTTCATGATCCCATTTGGCTCGGCAGGGCAGAAGTTCACTGAATTGTTGGCGCAGTACATTAAGAACTTTGCGGATGGCTCTCCACTTCGGTGCATTGCATGGAAGGCAGTCTGCGTTGCTGCTCACGTATTGTTGCAGAAGACGCACAACTCCAAGATCATGACAGATCAGTCAGCTCATCTTCTTCGGCGGTTAGAGCTCTGGAAGGGGCAACAAGATCGTGGATCTTGTGTCGGAGGGCGCATGCATTCAAAATCATTTACCACCAATGTATACGTCTCGTTCCAATGAGGCATCTGACAAGAGTGATGTTGTGTTCTCTAATCTAGTGTTTGGCGGTAAAATTCATTCAGCAATCCGGTATCGAGAGAGGGAGAGAGAGAGAGAGAGAGAGAGAGAGAGAGAGAGAGAGAGAGAGAGAGAGAGAGAGAGAGAGAGAGAGAGAGAGTCAGCCGATGGTGTCTTGCACTTAGATGGCCGGCGGACGAATCTTCCACAAGAACATTTAGAGATGTGTTGCGATCAAAGCACCCCACACCTGTTGACCCTCCAGAATCCATCCTACTGGAGGGCGATGCAGCAATAGCCAACCCTATCTTATTCCAGAGAATAACGCCCGAGCTGATTTCGCAAGATGTCTCGACAGATGAAGGGTTCTTCTGGCCCATCCAGTGTTGATGCGGATGGGTGGTGCAGAATGCTCACCAGTTACAACTCTGCATCTGACAACCTCTGTCGCGCATTGGCCCTCGCAGCGCAGTGCTTGTGTACAGAGGCAATACCGGCTTCCGATGTGAGTGCATTTACCGCATCTGGACTCATTGGTGTCTGTGATCAAGCCGTACATTCTACGTGCTGTCGCTCCCATGCAGCTCTGTTTGGGTGTGCCATCTGCCTGCGGAGCTGCTGTACACGCTATGCAGAAAATGTTCAACCGTGATGATAGTACAGAGGCGGTTCTCTTTGTGGATGCGACAAACTCCCTGAACCGCACTGCAGCACTTCACAATATTCCGAGGATCTGTCCGGCTCTGGGAAGGATATTTCAAAATACCTACTCAGATAAGACCAGACTGTTTGTGGCCGGTGGTGGTGAGGTTCTCTCCCAAGAAGAAACTGTCAGGGCGATCCCCTGGCCATGGCCTATTATGCTGTAGCAACTGTACCGGTAGTTCAGAGGTTGCAGGAGGCAAACCCCAACGTCGACCAGGAATGGTATGCTGACGACGATGCAGCTGGCGGTGATATTAGCTCCCTCGCGAGCTACTGGAAAGATGTTTTAAAAAACATTTTCGGACCTGAGTATGGATACAATCCCAATCCCACCAAGACCAGTCTCCTGGTAAAGCCTCAGTACGTGGACCGGCCTGAGGCCGTGTGTTGCAGGGGATGGGAGTCTGCGTCACGGCGGCGGGTCACCAATATCTCGGCGGGATCATTGGTTGTGAAGAGTATTGCCATCGTACCGGAGACAGGTACGTCAACAACTGGCGACTTGAGCTGATGGCTCTCGCTGGAATGGCGGAAATGCAACCCCAGGCCGCCTATGCTGTGCTCACAAAGGGCTTATCGTCCTAATGGACCTACCATTTGAGAGCATCATTGATAAACTCCGTCACCCTGGCCCCTCTCGATGAGGCATTGGATCATCAGTTTCTTCCTGCCCTTTTGGGCCAGGGAATGGCAGCTGACAGCTCGCAGAGACAGCTTCTGTCCCTCCCAACACGATTCAGGGGCTTGGCAATCCCTATGGTATCAAAGTCTGCAGAGGCAGACCATCAGGCATCACTTGCCATCACGGCGTCAATGGTGAACTTGATCGATGCCCACGGTAACGACTCTACTAACGAGAGCGTCCGAGACGCCCCAGCCATGATCAGTCCGGACCCAAACACGCAAAGCGTCTTGAGCATCGTGGAGGGCATGGCCAATCCTGTTCTAGAAGCCGTTGACGAGACACGAGGCACCGCCCGACAAAAGCGCCAGGAGAAAAAAACGGTCGGTGCCGGCAGCAGCAGACAGAGCTTGCCGCGGAGCTTTCACCGGTCCAGCGGCAGTTGCTCGCAGTAGCAGATGAGAAGGGCATGTCAACATGGTGAACAGCGCAACCGTCCTGGAAAAACCGCACCGTGCTGAGAAAGTCGGATTTCAGAGACGCTCTATGCATACGCTATGGTCTTCCACTGGAGTGTATGTGATCATTGTGTCTATGGGAAGTCCATGACTACCCACCATGCCATCACGTGCCCGACCGGCGGCTATCCATCGGCTCGCCATAACGAGCTTCGGGACCTTCTAGCCAGCGTACTGCAGGAGGTACTGCCCGATGTGGAGATTGAGCCACGTTTGCTACCACTACACGGTGAGGATGTCTCTGCCACCTCGGCTAATCTTCAGCCAGAGGCACGCCTGGACATAAGGGCTAGGGGTTTCTGGTCGCGGCAGCAGGGCATCTTTTTTTGATGTAAGGGTCACTGACCTTGGTCCGTCCTTGCTGTCTCATCCGGAAATCCTTAGCCACCTGAGATCACACGAGAGAATGAAGAAGGCGGCGTATGGTGCCAGAGTCAATCAGTTGGACGGAGAGCATCATTCACCCCACTGGTGTTTTCGACCTCGGGTGTGTCGGGCAAGGAAAACACTATATTTCTGAAGTCGCTAGCTGCTTTGGTTTCGCCGCAAGGTCGGGAGCCCCTTTGCAGCATATTGCCGCGGGCTGTGCTGACACGGGCAGAGGCGTGACTTCGCCTTTGCATGCCGGTAGGCAATTTTATTAGGTAACAATTTCTTGTCGAGCTTTTCAATCTTACATTTCAATTGAGTGTTCTATTTATTTCCGAATTTGGGTTTTCTTTTTGCTTTGACTCTTACTTCATGGTTTCACGCGATTGGCCCAATTGGTGTTGTGAATAAAACCGTTCTCAAGTACTACAAGAGCTGGTAGTAAAACTGTATGTGGATATCTATGAAGGTTGACAACTGGTCCGAGTATGATGCATGATCGGCATCATATTTCTCAATCAAGGATGAGTGAGAAAATAGGATCTTGCAGCAAATAGAGACCACTTGCTTTGAGGATGATGTATGTGTCTGTGTAATGAAGCGGCTGCATGCAGTGGAGCTTGCACACCTTTTAAAAGTAGTGAATCAACGTCAAAAACGCATTCTATAGCGTTGTTTGCATTCTCCTGGCGGCAGGGCATTGCCAAACTGATTACCTTTCATATGAAAATAATCCAAGCGATGTGGAAGAAGCCTTTCACTGCTCGACCAGGCCGATAACCCTTCTTCATTCGTAGTCATACACCAAAACTAGACCAATTTGAAATTTCTCAAGCTTGAGAAATGTTTCCCGGCAAAAAAACCCGAAATCTGTTAGATCGGGATGGAGCGTTTGGGAATGGACTGCAATAGCTTTTATTTTTAGACCTCATCGGATCAAATCCGACGACTTTCTGATTTTTCGACCCGGGTCAGATTTCAACCTGCCATGTGCGCAAAATGAATGACGCGTTTACATGACGCATTGCGCTTGACCCGGGTTGAAATTTCGCCCCAGATTGATTTCAACCCTCCCCTTGGCTTGGGGGGGGGGGGGGAGGGTTGAAATCAACCCGGGGCGAGAAATCGTACTAACGTACTTCTGTGCGTATTTCTCGCCAGGTTTGAATAGCACGGCACGTGCAAATTTCACGCGAAAGTATTCACGTGACCATACAGGACTGTAGAAGTGGACTTTTGGCGGCCAAGAATGTGGAGTGGAAGCAGCAATCCACACAATGCGGCACCTGTGGAACGAGGAAGAGACCGAAGCAGTCCTCCTAGCAGACGCGAGCAATGCGTTCAACAGGCTGAACCGCAGTGTGTGCTTGCACAACATCCGTCACCTCTGTCCGGCCATCGCGGGTGCCGTCACCAACACCTACCGGCATCCCCGGGGCACGGCTGTTCGTCGATGGGGAGTGTCTTCTTTCTGAGGAGGGCACCACCCAGGGAGACCCGATGGCAATGCCCGTGTTTGCCATTGGGCTCCTCCCACTCATGCAGAAGGCGGCGAGCAGCTTAGCGTCTCAGCACATCTGGTTTGCGGATGATTCCACAGCAGCAGGCCATATGCATGTGCTGCGTGTATGGTGGAACACGCTCAAGGAGGAGGGCCACAAGTATGGATACTTCATCAATGGCGCCAAGGCCACTCTCCTGGTGAAACCACAGTTTGCCAAAACCTCGGAGGAAGTATTCCATGGGACCAACATCGCAATCATGCAAATCGGTTGCCGTCACCTGGGTGTGGGACTGGGCACTACTGCTTTCTGCAAGCAGTTTGTTGCAGGTTACGGAATGGGTGAAGGAATTGCAGGTCCTCACCAGCAGGTACGCCCAATCGCAACCGCAAGCAGCGGACACGGCGTTCACGCAAGGGCTGAATGGCAAGTGGACATTCCTCGCTCGCACCATGCCATAAGCCCAGGACTTACTCAGGCCCAGACCGATCGGCTCCAAGTAGCACAACACCGTGGGGCAAGAGCAGTTTATGGCTGGCCAGGGTGCTCCCGTGCCAGTGATCTCCTGGAACGCATGGAGGTGTTCAGGATTGGAGAAGTACATCGGCAGAAGGTCCTGGTCTTTGTCGGACGGTGCATACACACCAGTGCGAGTCCATCCCTCCAGGATCTCTTCGTACGCTGCGCGGATCGTAGGACGCGCCTGTATCTCGCCCTGGGGCTTCGTCTGCCAGCTACACAAACCCGCGCCGGACGATCTCGCCCTGCCTCCCAAGGTAGCGCTCTTTGGAACATCCTACCGGATGCAGTCAGAGTACTGTCGTCTCTCAGCAGCTTCAAAGCTGCCGTCGTACCATACTGATGTTATAATATAAACTGGCCCGGAGACAGCTTCCTGTCGGTGATTGATTTTCATTGTTTACCATTATTATTTGCCATGGCGACCCCCGTAAGTCCGTAACTGGCAGGGCAGGTTTGGGCCTTAAAAAAAAAGAAGAACAAATTCCTGATGTTAGTAGAAAGTACGTTAAGTTCTCTCGTTAGCAGTTAGTACACTGTACTTAGTTTTAGGAGTGCCTTATTAGGCAGGTTACAGAACTGTCATTCGCTGGCTTGTAGTGTTGATAACGCTTCGCTCTTATTATGTCTCCTTTATTCACTTCTTTCGAAGGCGATAAGCCAGACCCACCGGGAAGATATTTCCATGGGTGGGACAGCAAAAAGAAAGTGAAAAAATAAAAAAAGGTAAAAACCAAAGGGGCAGGAAATAGGGGAAGGAAGAGGAAGAAAGGAAAGAACCTCAATCCGTACTCCAATACCAAAACAAAAATAAAGAATTTGCAGTGACAGGTATTCTACAAGTGATAAGGACGTTGAGATCGGTCAAAGCTCGAAATTTGGTGAGCCGAATGATGTTATGGGGGTTATTATGACATTGGGATTCGGAATCGGTACCAGTCTATTACTGACGCCTCTAGAGTCCGCTCTGAAGTAGCACAAGGGACAAAAGCCGACACCAGGACTCAAGTATGGCCTATGCAAATTGGTGCCAAGTGCAAAAGCCTAAACTGGCCAGCGTCAGAGTGCTAACTGCTAAATCAAAGTGCATCAACCAATGAAGGGAGTAAGAAAGGAAATATCTTTATCAGTCTTCAAGCCTCTTGGCTATTGAACATGAAAACGCAGCAGATGTAGCAGATGTGCATCTACATGTACATATTAAGGACAGTTCTTAGAATTTTAACCGAACCTTGGATAGCCTTCTGTTGCACAATAGCCAGGTTTCCTCCCTGCACAGTCCGAAGGCATTGAGGAGTCTCTCTCACCAAGCCTCCCAGGGCACCGACAACCACAGGTACCACGTCAACCTGGGTGAGGGACCAAATTCTGGAAATCTCCCGCTTCAAGTCATAATATTTCGAGCGCTTTTCAGCCATTTTCTTATTGATGTTGTTCTCACCAGGGACGCTGATGTCTATGATGTATGTGATGCGCTCCTTGTCATCAACAAGGAGCAGATCGGGCCTGTTTGCTGATACAGTTGAACATCGATTATCCGCACATCGACCATTCGATTATCCGTAACAGTTTTTTTGGACGCACGTGCCGTAGAGTACGCACTGTACATGTAGTGAGCCATTCAAAACATACGAAAATTTTGAAAAGTAAAAAGTAAAAAGGTCGTGCGGCTAGTAATAACCACTGAAAGTGTGTGAGTGACAGTTTTTTCTTATCCGGAACATTTGCCTTATCTGAACACCGCCTGACAGTTGTCTGCCCAGAGGTGGTCGGATAATCGATGTTCAACTGTAGTTTCAGGTCAGTTGGGACCGAATACTCCCAATAGAGCCGATACCAATCACTTTGGACCAATGCCTTGAGCTGGTGGTCGAATCGTGAAGCAACAGTAGGTAGATCCCGTGCTCTACACATTTCGAAGTGCACATACTTGACTATCCGGTTATGACGTTCGATGTAACTGGTCCGAGCAAGAACTGGGCAGGCACTGACAATATTATGGTCAATTGTTTCTAAGCTGCCCTTGCAAAGTCTGCAATTGGCATCAGTTCGAGCAATTGACTTTATTATTATTATTATTATTATTCGGATGGTGAGCCAATTAAATAATTGTGAAAAGAAGAAGGACAAGATGTTACGAGTTATGACTAACTGTCCACCAACGTAACCAGATCTTATACAGTCAGTGCGTGCGACAAAATGGCAAAATGGCAGTTTTGTGCCATTTTGTCGCACACGCTGACTGTATAAGATCTGGTTGCGTTGGTGGACAGTTAGTCATAACTCGTAACATTTTGTCCTTCTTCTTTTCACAATTATTATTATTATTAAAAAATTTTAACTCGGATTTTTTTTTTTTTTTTTTTTTACTATGTTCACATTCCCAGCTCGAAAATAATAAAGAAAGACAATGATACTGAGACTAGGACGAACGTGACAACTATTGAGCAGGGGCTGCACCGAGACGCAGCAGTGATGGTGGGGCATTGATGGCTCTGCCGACCTGAGGTCTCGGCATCACGGCCAAAAACACGCACCAAAAACAAAAGATAGAGCTGTACGAGTCAGCAAAATGAAAAGAAAGGAAGGGTTAACATCAGCGAGTGTGCGGGAGAAACTGTGAGACTATTAACAAATTACCAGGGCTGTTACTGAGAGGAGCATCATCATGGCTGATCATGGCGAGTCGGTTGTCTGAGCCAGTTGTGGTGCATAGATAGGGATAGAGGAGAACGACGAGAGCATCATCATAGCGAGTCGACCGCCCAGAGCCAGTTTGTGCTTCGCAGATGGCGATAAACATTAGTTTTGAATGCTTGCATTCCCTTGCTGTGGGGAGGCTGGGACAGAAGAGCGGCGGGGAGGGAGTTCCAGTCACTAATACTGCAGTGTGGGAACGAGCGCTTTAATGCCAGCGGAACAGATGCAAGCAGCTGGTGTTGGAGCTGGTGGTCATGGCCAATGACGCTACCATGCTCGCTGCGAGTTCTGGGGCTGGATGAGGGGAAATAGCGCGGTGGCAAAACAGAGAGCAGCTGCGGAGGGCCAGGCAGGTAATGCAGCTTGTATAGGCAGGCAAGCGAGGCAACAGTACGACGGATGGCCAGGCTAGGTAATAGTGCACCTGGACCGATGATTCGCAGAGCACAGCGTTGGATATGATCCAGGCGTTGCAGGTAGCTGGGCGGAGCACCTATCCAGATGAGGGGGGCATACTCCATAACTGGTCGAACAAATGCCTTGTATACTGTGGTGCGGCCGGCTGGAGAGAGAATGTGCGCTGCACGGCGCAGGAAGCCCAGGCGTTGTTTGGCTCGAGTGGCAGCCTTCCGGAGATGAGTGCTGAATGACAGCTTCGAGTCAAAGGTCACTCCAAGTAAAGAGAGAGCCTTCTCCTCAAGGACAGGAGTGCCGCCGAAGACAATGCGAGGCAAATTGATGGGGGTTCTGCGGAGAGTGGCAGTCATGGCTTGGGACTTCGACGGTTCGAAGGAGATGCGCCATCTGCGGCCCCACTGATGCAAGCGATCAACAGAAGTCTGGAGGCTCAATGCTGCGTCGGCTGGGGATGTGTCGAGGGATATCAGGCTGTACAAGGTAGTATCGTCGGCGTACGCCTCCAGGTGGGCTCCGGGTGACAGGGTCTCTGAGGCGTCGTTCACGTAAATCAGGAAGAGTGTAGGGCCGAGTATGCTCCCTTGGGGAACTCCTGCTGATATGGTATACAGCGATGAGGTTTGGCCACCCACCAAGCATTGAATGGACCGTCCACCTAGGTAGGAAGAGAGCCAGGTATGCAGGGGGCCGCCAATGCCAAGATGGCGGACTTTGTGGAGGAGGCCAGCATGGGACACACGGTCGAATGCTCCGGCAATATCCACGGCTAGAATACGTGCTGCACCGCCTCGGCCGACGGCTGTGATCCAGGCGTGGTGTAGAGCCTGTAGCGCATCTGAGGTCCCGAGGCGGCGACGAAACCCGAACTGGTGGGGTGTCAGGAGTTTGTAACGCTCAAGGTGATTCATGAGCTGACGATTGATAATGCTCTCCATGATCTTAGAGATTATGCTCAGCAGTGAAACTGGACGATAATTCCTTAGGGCGGATCGTGAAGATCGCTTGTGGATTGGAACCACGCTGGCAGTCTTCCACATTTGTGGCTGGACTCCGTGCTGGAAGCAAAGAGCAAAGAGCTGACACAGTGGCTTGGCAAGTTCTCTGGCGCATTCCTTCAAGACACGAGCGGAAATACCGTCGGGTCCAGTCGCCTTTGAGGCATCCAGGCGAGCTAAAAGCTGGTGGACTGCATCCGGGGCGAAAGTGGACTGTCGTTAGTGCAGGTGCGTCAGCGAATGCCGTGTCCGGTAAGTCCATCGTGGTAAGGTCGCGGCCTTGCACACTGCACTTGCGGGAAAAGAAACGTGCGAAAGCCTCCGATTTCTCATAGCTTGTGGCCCTCTCGCAACCTTCACTATCAACGAGCAGGGGAATGTCAGTGTTCCGACCCTCGCCACAAGCGCACTTTAGCTTCGTCCACCATTCCTTCTCCTTCAGGGACCCATTCGACAAGCTATGTCTGAGGCTGTTGTCTGAGGCTGTTCTCTTTGGAAACTCTAGATCTAGCGAGGACTGCAATAGCAATGTTTACATAACGGGTAAACTCATGTTTCAGTGCAAAATCGTGAGGGTGCTTCCTCCAAGTGCGCCAGCGTTTGTCCTTCTCCTTCATGGCGGCTGCACACTCAGGTGTCCACCATTTCGGATCCGTTGACTTCACTGTCAGTGTCTTGGACGGAACGAACTGGGAAACGGCTTTCATGATTGTGGCAGTAACGTGCTCACACGAAGTTTCTGGGTTGGCAGTAATGACGGTTGACCAATCAACCTGGCGGAAAAAGGATCGGAGGCGGTTCCAGTCTGCCTTTTCATAGCGCCAGACAGTTCGTTGCACCGCCGCTTCATGGGTAGGAAGAACACCTGTGAAGTCCGAAAGAATTACAGCGTGGTCCGATCGACCAATAGGGGACATTATCTGCGTGGTCACTGGAGAGTTGAACGTGGACATCACCAGGTCGAGTGTGTTATCCCCGCGAGTAGGACTCTGAACGTGCTGCGTGAGAAAGTGGGCTGTGCATGTGTCTTCGAGGGCTTCCCCCGCAGATGTGGTCTTCGAGCTATGGAGCCAATTGCGGTTATGCACGTTAAAATCACCGGCGAGTATGAGGTTGGCACCAAGTGCACGAGCAAAGGGAAGGATGTCATCGAGATGGTTAATGAGCGTAAGGTCACTGGGCCCCGTCGAACCTGGCCTGTAAGCAGCGCCCAAGACTATCCTTTGTCCAGGGGACAATTGAATGGATAGCCAAATGAGTTCGTGATGTGGAGAAAATAACTCATCAATTACCATGGCTGGGAGTGTAGATCTGATCCATACGGCCTGTTACGGAGGTAGCCTCAATTGAAGTATTATTCGTTCTCGTTCTGCTTCTTCGAATGTTGCTGAACAGTTTTCCTCTCCATGCTCTGCTAAATTGTTGCCTGTACGCGCCACGTCTAGCGCCTTGTTTCTACGCTAGCACTTAGCACCTTATTCGTCATCACGCGCTCTTCTTATCTACATGTATGTGCTAGGTGTTGGTGTAGAGGCAAGGTGTTAGATGTGGCCGCCGCTCTTGCTATATAGTTCATTGGAGCGTAGGCACAGTTGTTGTTTTTCCAGAGTTCTGCTTGTGATGGTATTCTTCTGAATGGTCATCGAAGTAAATCTGAGTATGGTTCAAGACAGTTAGTTGCCTTTCGAGAATATCTCTGGGTTTATGAGCCACATTATTTGTTCTCCTCTTCCTCGATATGAGACAACGTGACCAGATCGAAATAAAAACAAAATAAATAGTACCTTACTAGCTCCACCACTAAGAACCCAACATCGTGCACTTAGCAAAGCAAGTCCAGGTGGCTAGACAGCAGGTCCCCCGCAGCGGCGGCCCAAGCAGCTGGGTAAAGATATAGCAATACCGCTGACTAATAATAAGAAGATAGAGGGCATGCAATGATTTGCAGAAGACAGACAGCAGAAAAGCTAGAGTGTCCACATCAATCCATCACTCTGGCGCATACTCCAGCGGGCACAAGCGGTTGATGGGTCGCACAAGAGTACGATCACCCACCTGCACCTTGGCAACACGTACTCGTTCATCCTTCCCGGGGTAGACTTCCAGAACCCGAACCAATGGCCATTTACGCCTAGCGGTGTCTGGTGACAGCAACAGCATGACATCACCAACCTTCACGTTGCGTTGGTCTGCCGTCCATTTGACCCGCTTGCTGAGCTGAGGCAGCCACTTTTGGATCCAGCGACGCCAGACATGCCCAAGCAGCTCCTGAATGCGTTGCCATCGCTGACGCGGATGGTCTGACTCCGGTAGGACGACTTCTCCAAGTCTCCCGTTCAGAAAATGATTCGGGGTGAGGGGCAAGTTGTCGTTGGGGTTGACTGATATGGCAGTGATCGGGCGAGAGTTGATCAGATCCTCTGCTCCGGCAAAGGCGGTCAGCAGATCCTCGTCGGTGATGTCACTGCCAGACAGAATGTGGTAAATAGCACGTTTGGCTGCCTTCACCATAATCTCGAACACACCACCGAAATGAGGTGCTGCTGGAGGGTTGAACGACCAGGACACACCATGATGTGCGGTGCCCGTCTGGACTTTGGCTTGGTCGATGTTGCGAATGAGGTCCTTCAGCTCCCGAACTGCACCAACAAAGTTTGTGCCATTGTCCGATATGACTTGATTGGGAAGGCCGCGCCGGCTCACGAACCGGAAGAAACAGTTGATGAAACTAGATGTGTCGAGTGAGAATGCGAGCTCCAGATGTACAGCGCGCGTCTCCAGACACGTGAATACACACAGATAGCGTTTGGTTCTGGCCCGACCGCGTCCCTGCATGGTGAGGAAGGGGCCGGCGTAGTCGACGCCCACGCGGCTGAACGCACGGTGAGAGGGCACGATCCGACTGACCGGCAGCGGTGCCATTCGCTGCCCAGCTGGCTTGCTCCGGTACCGGCGACAGACTGCGCATTCCTGTTCCCACTCGTGGACGGCCTCCCGTGCGGCGATGACCCAATAGCGGGCGGCCAGCGCAGACAATGTTGCGTTCGTCCCCGTAGCGTGCTTGCCCTTCTCGTGTTGGAACCTGATGAGCATCTTGGTCACGGCATGCTTCCGCGGCAGGATGATCGGATGGACAGCGTCTCGTGGTAGGAACTCTGCATACTGCAAGCGCCCTTCACAGCGTAGAACACCGTCGTCGTCAAGAAATGGACATAGCTTGGCCAGCTTACTGGTAGCATGTACTGCTTTGCGTTTCCTCAGGAGGACTATCTCAGCAGCGAACGCATCACGCTGCGTGTTCCGAACGACGTACAGCTCTGCGTCAGCCAACTCAATCGGGGTGAGCTCTCCTGCCAGGCGATCCTCTGCCGCTGCACGGCAGTTCGAGATGAACCGCCGGACCCATGTGAGCGTACGGATGGTCTTCTGCCAGTCTAGCCACTTTGCTGGGTCAATGATCCAATCCTGCTCGGGTGGTGCATCGTTGGCACTTTGGACGTCTGCATGATACGTTTGCATGTCCTGCGAGCGGTTGCGTGGCAAACCTTTGACCTCGTGCCGAGCGCCGGAGCTGGGCTGAAGCGTAGGGCTGGCAGGCCATGGCTCGTCGGTTGACAGGAAAGCGGGCCCAGTCCACCATAGGTCCGATGATGTCAGCACTGCTGCAGTACACCCACGAGAGACCAGATCTGCGGGGTTCTGGTCAGTGGTCACATGCCGCCATTGCTCTGGCTGTGTGAGACGACGAATCTCAGAGACGCGATTGGCCACGAATGTCTTGAACTGCCGACTGTGACCATGGATCCACCAGAGGACGTTCATGCTGTCAGACCACAGATAGATATCCTGCATCTCGAGAGCACGGCTGACGACGGCTGCCAAACGGGCTGCCATGACGGCGGCTATCAACTCTAGTCGTGGGATGCTCACCGCTTCCAGCGGGGCGACTTTAGACTTAGCTGCAACGAGTCGGCATGTAGCTCCACTGGGGTCCTTGGAAATGATGTAGGCGACAGCACCCATTGCCTTCTCGGAGGCATCTGCGAATACGTGCAGCGACGACACACCGTCAGCTGCCATGAGTGGTCTTGGAATGCGTAGCGTCTGCAGATCCCGCGCATCAGCAATCCACTCCTTCACCAGCTTGTCCACAGAGGGCTCCAGTGGGTCGTCCCAGGTCGAGCCTCGCAACCACAGTTCCTGGATGAGCATCTTGCCTCGGATGATGTACGGCGCCAGCAGACCCAGCGGGTCAAAGACGGATGCTACCCGTTGCAGCACGCTCCGCTTGCTGAACTCCTGGCCCGAATCCGGTGGGATGGCAAAACTGAAAGCGTCGCTAGCAGCTGACCACGAGATACCTAGCGTCTTCACTCTTGGCAGCTCCCCTGGTGACAGGTCGATGGAGCGTCCATGTTCTGACTCAGGGATCACTGTCAGAAGCTCGGCCGAGTTTGAGAGCCACTTCGTCGGGTGCATGCCGGCCGACTCCCACACCTTCACAAGAGACTTGTAGAGTGCGATGCCATCAGCGACGGTTGGCACGGAATCAAGCGTGTCGTCCATGTATGTGGACTTGTTGACTGCTTCAGCCGCACGTTCATCCGTACTGGTGAGCACCCTCGCATGCTCCTGGGAGACGAACTGAGTGAGGAATGGTGATGAGGCGAGTCCGAATACCACACGCTGGAACTCATACACTGCAGGCTGCGCATCGGCATCACAGTTGCGCCATAGGAATCGTTGGTATGGCCGGTCGGATTTGTGCACACCAATCTGCAGGTACATCTGCTTGATGTCACAGGCAATGGCAACAGGATGCTTGCGGAACCGCAGGAGCACGTTGCAGATGTCCCGTTGCAGCTTCGGCCCCTTGTTGAGGAAGTCGTTCACTCCGACGCCTTGGAACTGCGCCGACCCATCAAATACAATCCTCACTTTCGTTGTCTGCTTGTCCAGACGGACCACCGGAAAGTGAGGCAGGTACCAGATGCTGTGTGGTCGTGGTTCCTCCTTCGGCACACGGCGGATATAGCCCTTTGCCAAGTACTCCTGGATGATGGCGCTGTACTTGGTACCCAGACCGTCCGTTAGCAGCAGCTTCCGCTCGGTGCCAATCAGTCGTTTGCGTGCCATGGCGAAGTTGTCGGGCAGGACCGGTGGTGTTGTCTTCCACGGAAGGCCCACATGATACCGACCGTCGCTGAACGCCAGAGATTCCCGTGTCTGTGTGAGCAGTTTCTCCTCCGCCGGTGACAAGTGTGGCAAGTCGGGTACGGCTAACTCCTCGACGTCCCAGAAGCGACGCAGCAGCTTACTGATCTCATTGCTGCCGAGCTGCAGCTGCGCATGGTACGCATGCCCCATACGCGAACTGCCTGGGCTCGCCCGTACCGGCCCCACACAGGTCCATCCTAGCGGGGTGAGCCGTGCGACTGGTTCACCAGGCTTACCAGTCACCTCGTGCAAGGACTGGTGCGCTGCGATACAGTCCAGGCCGAGCAGAACGTCGACCCGATCAGGCTTGGCGGTGGGAGGGAAACGGATCCCTTTGAGATGTGGCCACGTCGATGCGCTGCGGCGCCAGTTGACTGGCTTCAGGCGTCCTGTTGGGTGCCGCACTGTCCAAGCATGGAGGTCTGTGCTGAACACGCCGTTGACACTTACGCTGCACGACACATGCACCGACTGAAATGTACTCGGTGTTCCGTCCAACGTGTTGACCGTGATGCTCTGCAACTCCCCGTGCAGACCAAGTTCGTGTGCTACGCCCTCACTGATGTAGCTCATGGTGCTGCCATCGTCCAACAGTGCATTGACGTGAATGCTTGTGTCGCCGTGCTTGATGGTGACCGGTATCGTCCTCAGGCTGATGGACACGTCGGTGCTCTGGGAGGCGTAGCACTCCTCTTCCGTGGACTGAGAACCCTCCGTGACGACGGAGCAGAATGTCTGCTGCTCTGTTTGGCTGGACGACTGTTGGGTGCTAGTTGTGTTTGGCATCGCGCGTCCTGCCCAACGCCCTGAGACAGAGTTCGCTGCTGGTGTCTGTGTGGACGGGCGCGTCACGCTGCTAAACACAGGGCCTCTGCTCTGTGTGGCGTGCAGAAAGCGATGGTGGAGCTTCGTGCACCCGTCCAAACCACATGGCCGACTCCGCGTGCAGTCGCATCCATTGTGGCCGACATCCAGGCAGCGGAAACACACACCTGAATCCTTGGCAATGCGCCATCGCTTGTTCACTGTCGCAGCTTTGAAGGATAGGCACTGCCACAGCTTGTGTTCACCTTGGCACACGATGCACTTTTGTGAGTTGGCTGCCGGCTGGCTGCTGGTCACGAACGTGCTTGGTCGAGGCGACCGGTGGACCTTTGTTGGCTGTGACGGCTCTGCCTTACTCACGGGACTCAAGCCAGCTTTCGTCTCCGCAGCGGAGACCATGAACTCTGCTTCCTGGGTACAGTACTCAAGCAGCTCTTCTACCGACTCAGCCTTAGCTTGTTCATGCCGCCACCGGTGGTAGCGGGTGATCAGCTGCTCGTCCAGCTTCTTGAGAAGAGTCAGGTAGAAGGTTCCGGCCGCCAGCTCAGTAGCTCGGCCCGAGTCCTTCAAGTTAATGACGGCGACGGCCAGCAGTTCCGAGAACCGCTCCAGGTCTCTCGGGTGCTCCTTCCGCACGGGTTTGAGGGCCTCAATTTCCTCCAGATGGATGGCAACTCGGCGCCTCTCTCCGCCATACTTTCGGTGCAATAGGGCCTTGGCTGCATCATACGCAGCGATGGTGTACCCGAATCGGTCGATGGCTTTCAACGGCTCACCCTGGACATACTGTCTTAGTCGAAGCATCTTGCATTCCGCGGTTAGCGGTGCCTTGTCCACACAGGTGGAAAACGCTGCCCACCAGGACTCGAAGCGCCGTTTATCGCCATCGAATGTGGGTATTGTGATCTTCTTCATGCTCGCCCATGGCCCGATGTCGGCTGCTAGTGGTCGTTCACCCGTCAGTGGAGGCTGATACATATGGCTGCTCGAGGACCCAGTCGGTTGGGGAGCCATGGATGTGTTGGGGACTGTCACAGCGGGGACGACCGTTGATGCACCTCCAGCTGCACCTCCAGCTGCAGGGACCGTTCTAGGGGGTAAGAACACACTCACTGCTGGTCTCAATCTGGACTGAGTGCTGGCAGTGGACTGGTGGCTCTGACTAAACTGAACAGACTTCTTGGTCAGCTGGGCCGTTCCCAGTGTGGTGTTGCTGACGCTGCTCCTCTTGGTGGGCTGACTGACTGCGCCTGGCATAGTACTACTGGCAGTACCATCATTAGCACTGGCCACTGACACACTGCTACCACTGGAACCGGTCACTGGCGCTGATGCACTGCCATTGCTGGTCTGATCAGCACTAGAGGTACTGGCAGTAGATGGTGTTGGAACCAGGAGTGGACTTGCGACACCTTGACTCTCATGAAAGGCCAAGGCACTTAGGCTACTAGGAGAAGTCTCCATGCCAGATTCCACCAGCCCAGAGCCAGCAGACCCAGAGTACAGCATTGACCTGGCCCCCAACTGGCCAAAGACAGACCGCTCCGCACCCACCTCCGTCAAGTGATCTGGCGTCATCATTGGAGCTGAGTACCTCGCCGTCGAGTACTGGCTGTATCCCAAGCCATGACCAGCTCCAAACCGCCCACCAACACTAGCGCTGTACGTGGCTTCTTCCAGTGCTCTGTTCACAGCTGCGCTGTACTTCTCCTCAAGCTCTTCCAGCTCCGCAACCAGCTTCCTCCGTTTCGACAAGTCTCCGTCTCCAGAACACAGTCCCAGAAGATCGCCCACGACGCCTGCTGCACCAGAGTACGCGTGTTCCAGATATCCAAGGTCGTCATCACCAATCCCCTCTCCGTTCACTATCCGATTCAGCAAACGTCTTCGAATGTTGGTGAAATTGGCCTTGGCATCGATCTTCATCGTTCTCAGGCATTCTTCGCTGAACGCCGGTTCTTCATCATCATATTCTTGTTCTTCGTCATCAATATCGGAAACTCCAAAATCCTTCACCGTGCCCTCTGACTGCTGAATGCTGCTTGAACCGCCACTACGGGGGACCTGCTGTTCGTCCACCAAACCTACGTCCGCCCCGACTTGGTCCGTTCCTTGCAGACTCTCGTCACTTGCCACTGACAAAGAACTCTTTGTTTCCTTCACCGTGCCCTCTGACTGCTGAATGCTGCTTGAACCGCCACTACGGGGGACCCGCTGTCCGTCCGCCAAACGTACGTCCGCCCCGACTTGGTCCGTTCCTTACCGCAGACTCTCGTCACTTGCCACTGACAAAGAACTCTTTGTTTCCGCCATGGTTGACATTCAAAACCGTCCTCTGCTACCAAATAATGTGGCTCATAAACCCAGAGATATTCTCGAAAGGCAACTAACTGTCTTGAACCATACTCAGATTTACTTCGATGACCATTCAGAAGAATACCATCACAAGCAGAACTCTGGAAAAACAACAACTGTGCCTACGCTCCAATGAACTATATAGCAAGAGCGGCGGCCACATCTAACACCTTGCCTCTACACCAACACCTAGCACATACATGTAGATAAGAAGAGCGCGTGATGACGAATAAGGTGCTAAGTGCTAGCGTAGAAACAAGGCGCTAGACGTGGCGCGTACAGGCAACGATTTAGCAGAGCATGGAGAGGAAAACTGTTCAGCAACATTCGAAGAAGCAGAACGAGAACGAATAATACTTCAATTGAGGCTACCTCCGTAACACGGCCACTCCGCCACCGCGTGCTGTTCGATCCAGCCGGAAGGTGGTGTAGCCAGGGAATGTGGAGTCGGATGGTGGAACGGTTTCAGAGGAAAACTTTGTTTCCGTCCCTACTGCTATGTCGGGATTATGCTGGTGCAGTGTGTGCTGGAACTCAGCTAGCTTGTTTCCTAAGCTAAATGCATTGGTGCAAAAGAGTCTGAGTGAACATTTTTAAAACGGTATTGTGATGAATGACAGAACTAGGCATGGGTGTAAAAATGAAAGGTAAATGTGTATCAAAGCGGTAAGTTTCTGAAGTGACTTACTGCAGGACTTGTTGGCCACTCTCAGGAGATTTTCGTTTCCGTTTTTTCCGTTGCTTGGATCCAGTGGTGGTGGCACTCTGGTCCCGATCAGGTGTGACGCTATGGCGTGAACGCTTGGATCGGTTGACTTCCCACCCGCCAGAATCAGGATCATCGTCGCTATGGCCTCCCAGCTGTGGGCCTAGGGCTGTACATGCATCGCTGTCTGCCTTCTTGGCCTCCCTGTCGGAGTCGCAGGACAAGTTAGACAGCTGCTGGTTTTCTGGCTTGGATAAGCTTTCGTTGTCGACCAATGATTCAGTATCAGCAGAAAGAGGCAACTCTTCAGACTCAGAGGAGCTGGAGTCGCTCTTGTCAGCTGCTGGGAGATCAGCCTGCTTAGACTTGGATGTTGGGCATTGTGATTGGGCTTTACTTTGCTGCTCTGTCTGGGCTGGGTTTGCGACCACATCAGACAGGAGTCGACGTGTGCGTTCAGTGTCTGTACATGTAGGTGACGTTGAATGCCGTGACTGCTGTGTACTACCGGTACTGGCAGTGGTACTGCGGGCCTCAGGGCAGTCCTTGGCAAGGTGCTCTGGCTTGCTGCAAATCCGACACGTGGGCTTTTGGCCACTATAATGTACGCGGAAAGTGCCTTTCCCGTCTCTGGATTTCACGTACGAAGGTACGGCTTTATTCGACCCCAGTACAAAGGTTGCAAAACGGACTCCGGTTGCAATAACAACGTTGTCCCGTACCTTAAGTTTACCGTGGCGGATGGCGCCCTGCACGGTACCGTATGGAGCAAGTGCGGCTGTAATGGCGCCATCCGACACCCACACAGGAACATCGTGAATGCGCAACTGAACATGAGTGTTTTCTGTCAAGGATTTTGGAAGGATATGTTGTCCATTGATATGGAAACCATTCTTCACGACTAACTGGGCAAGCTGGATATCTGTGAACGTTAATCTGCATTGGCCTACCGAACTGACCTGGATAGATAGGATGAGCTCAGCTCCTATTCCGTGTCGCTCGAGGCAGCTCACGTACTCGGCGAGTTTCAAATCCTTTGGAGCTGGAAATATCACAGTTCGGGCCATCAGGTCCCTGGCGCTTACTTTCCGCCATGGGTCGACTTCAGCTGGTTCCCGAGATGTATCAGTGGTCTCCATGATCCCGGAACGGGCATATGTGGGGCTAAACGCCCAACCACGAGATTTTTCAGAGCTAAAAAAAGCTTTACCACACGTCACTGAGACAAAAAAGGGATGGAGAGCCAAGGATTAAAATTCGAAAAAAGCTAATTGTTGCACATTTTTGACTCAACAGTATTCTGCTTATAACCGTTAGTGTTGGACAAAACGGATAACTTGTAAAATTTATTATTAATATTATTTCTGAGAAGAAGTTTGGAGGCTTCTTGCAGTTTCATAGTAGATACAATTGGGTGAACTCACCCATTCCACAATACTCTGCAAATTTCCGAACCATTCCATTATAATTATACAACGTTTCAGCCAATGGCCTTCTTCAGGTAGTCAATGATGTCCCGAAGGCTGCAAATGGGCGGTTTAAATATGTGCCTGTTCCGCCCGAAGCGCGCAATCTATTCTGCTAACGGGAGGCGGGAAAACCCCCCAAAAAGCCAGGTGTAAAGCTGGCCTGATGTCAATGATGATGTTGCGTTGGACCGTAGCACAGTACGAGTCAAGCGCAAGGCAGGGAGGCGGGATAATACAGATCAGGCGCTAGGCGTAAATTTGCCACCTGCACTGATGGCAGGGCGCTGGGCAGTAGCAAGCTAGGACTGTGATAATGAGTCAGGTCTGAAGCAGGGAGACCGGATGATAGGAACAGGTGTAGAGTGACGACTGGCCCCGATGGCGGGGCGCCGAGCCGCAGAAAAGTCAAAGTATGTCAAGTGTGATGAAGCAGTGTGTCAAAAAGTCAGCAAGAGGCAAGTTGTGAAATTACACCACAGCAGGTTGGCATTTGTTGCTAGGTAATGCGCGTGCAGATGGTAGCCCAGGTAATGAAAGTAGTATACGATTACATGTATATGTACAGTATGGTGTAATAATTATCATGCAATATGCATTATAGAAGGTCCCAGCCGGTGCTTGTGTTAACTGGTGGCTTAGTGTCATGTATTTCAATGGCCTCACGAAGCTTGCGACGGGCTCTGGGCTCTCTGGCGATGACGGAGACTTCCGAGAATGCACTTTCTCCGCAAGCCAAAGTGCAGTCAGGGTGCTTGGTTCTGTAATGGTCCCCCCAGGGCTTGTCTACTGTCCTCCTTCGTGCGTCTCCAGTATGCTCCTCCAGCCGGGTCTCAAGGAATCGCTCCGTCTCGCCAACATATTGCTGTACACATTTCTTGCATTTTGTTTCGTATACCACCTGCAAGCAGGCATCCCGGGCCCCCGTCTGGCATGTCAGGCACGGTCCCTTGGGCCGACCTCTCGTTCTCCGCTGTGTTGGGTTTTTGGCTTTAAGGCATAATGGACGTACTAGGGCAGACTGGCACACTGTACGCTTCAGGCTTCCAGCATTCTCGTACACGACTCTGACGGCTATTTTATATTTTCGTATGGCTTTGTTTACAGCATAATCCACTTGGTCAGATTTGTATTGTAATTTCAAGAAGGCACTGGATGGGTTTGTCCAACGCCGACGCTTTGGCTTGCTAGCTCGTGTGCGCGCCTCGTTGATGACAATGTCCGGATAGTAGGGGTGAAACAATTATACCGAATACTCGCTCGGTTTTTTCAAAAATAATCATACTCGGAATAAATCAGAGTACTCGGTCATAGGTGGTCCGGGCATATACCACAGAAATCTGCAGTTTCAGAGCAGCAGTCGGCAGATATTGATGTGCAGAGTGTGTGGTGAACATTTGTTCACGAGTAGAGAGAGCCCAAATGACCCACCAACTAATATCCCCGAGAAAAATGATTTCTACTCGGTTCAATCAGGGTTGTATCATGTGATTTTAAGGCCCTTGGTGTGCAATTTTTAGGAGACTAAGGATACTCGAATATTCGATCGGAGAAAATCAGAGTACTCAAACTCGGGATCTCAGTGCCAACTTTCACCCCTACCGGATAGTGATTCAGTTTTATTTGCTTGGTTATCGTCAATTCACTTTCACTGCGCATCTGGGGACCTGATGATAGGCGCTGGGACCTCAGAAATTGCGAGGAGGCAACGGCCAACTTCATATGTTGGGGAGTAGCCGACGCATAATCCATCAGTAGCCCACTGCTGCATGATTTCTGGAAAAGCTTGTATGCCAACTCTCCCGACTCTTTGATCGCAATGGTTAAATCCATGTAATTCACTGAGCCACTCACCTCACTCAACTCGTATGTAAACTTAATCCTTGGGTGGTAGGAGTTGAAGAGACCAGACGCGCAGTGAAAGTGAATTGGCCGTCCACCATCTCTGGAAGAATGTTTGCACGGTACGACTCGAGCATTTTGTTCACGCTCTTTTCTACACTACTTCAATCAGTCATTGTGTTTTTGTTGTTACTGATCAACTTACTTCCTGGCCTCAGGCATGTCAGATCCTGATCTGTGACAGGCTTGCTCAACATCGGAGAGCATAGTCAAGACGGCTTCGAAGCTGTGCTCTGGAGTGCCTGATTTCACTGGTGCAAGGCCGAGGCTGAGAACACTGTCGGGAGTGGCTAGCTGCGCCGTGTAATACTTGTGTCCTTGTTTGGATGTGCCATCACGGTGCAGTGTTATATTGTCCTCCGTTAGCATCTGTTCTCCGATTTGTGTGAGGACCAGTTGCTTAGACTCGGCCAGGAAGTCGCACATCTTAGCAGGGCTTGGCAGTCGGTCAACCTGGTGCCCAGTAAGCGTTTCAATCACACACATCGAATAACCGGAGACACATGGTTTACCCCGATATTATGAGAGAGCAGTTGAATACAGCAGAGGCGCACTGCATCCGTATAGCGCGGGGCCTGCCTTCAAGGGTCTTTATCGTCTTCTTTTCCTTTTCAATATTGACTTGCTCTCTGACTTGTTGCTGCTGCTGTGTTTGTTTTGTGCCAGATATTTTTTTCTTGAGTTTGTTGACCGTCTGTAGCGCTACTTGGTATTTCCGTCTGAAGAGCATTTTCTGGTGGCATTCTGCTTGCTTGCCAACAATCGTAGCCGAGAGGTGTGTTTTGGCAGTTGTCAATTCAGTTCTCAGCTGTGCAATGGTGTTAGCATTCTCCTTCTTCTGCTTCTCGAGCCGATCAATGGTTTGTCTCAGCTCACCAAACTGCTTGTTCGTCCTTGTGAGATGTCTGGATATCTTTTTCTTTTTTCTTTGGGATCTGTCTAGCACAACTTGTTGCTTTTGCACTTCTTTACTTTTCTCTGTGACTGACTTTTTCAGGACATCCAGCTCTTTCATGGCATTGCCTATCTCATCCTTGTCAATGGCTGCGTTCACATCATTACATTTGTACCACACCTGCAGCACAATTGGAAAGAAAAAAGGAAAAGTGCATTCTCTTGAGTGTTTCAGTTCTGTTTATCGAGTGATTTTTGCTCATGTCAGGCATACCTGCTCAAATTGGAATCCATCTGCTAGGAATTGCGTTAGGTCCTTGCGTGCCGGTGCTTTTCGCAAGCAGTCTTGGCATATCTTCTTGCCCTGACCTGCACCTGTACCTGCAACGGCACAGTCGTTTAAAGGTTGATGGCGTATTATGGCTATGTATTCTACATTTATTACATTTGGAAGACAATTATGCTCGCCCTTCTTTTACCTGGTATTTTCCTGAAAACCTGCAGGAGCTTTACAGGGCAAACTTGCAGTATACTACAATCATCACTACACCATTGCTTGTGGTACTTATTACAGCATATTGCTGCGAATAAGCCACCTACAGCGCGCTTCTCATGACGCCTGACTGCAACACTTTAGGCATGCTTTCCGGGCGATAGGGCTTACCTAATGATTGCCTGCAGAGCTGAACGAGTGGCAACGCCACAACGATAAAAAAAGATCACGATCGTCTTTGTTCCACTCTTAGCTTCTTCATCTTCCTTCCAGGTTGACCTCGGCGAACTTTTGACCTTTGTGTCTTTTGTGAACTAAATTCACTCCCGTCAATTTTTTTCTTACCTGGCATACGGTTAGACTCATACAAGATTATTATTATTATTAATATTATTCAACGCAATAAATAGAGTAAGCTGCGCACTCAGTACAACCACCATAAGCTTTTTTATTACGTCGTGTGAAACAACTTGTTTTGTAGTCAACTAGTCCATCACAATGTCATGCATGAGGAGTACTGTAGGAGTTTGGCTTTCGGCTTGTACAATTCGTTTTCGCAAAGCTTCCCTTTCTTTATTTATCTTTGATATTTATGACCCACCCAAGTTGGGTGGTGTGCTGCTTTGCTGCTTCGAATTGTAGTTAGACCGCTTTGTCAAATATCGTACTGGTCTCGTCATCGTCCAGTAACAATCGACATTCTTTGTTCCGTTGGGACTGTAGCTTTTGCTCATTTTCGTTGCGCTTGCCTTCCCCTCTTTGGTCTTTCCATAACCTTGAACCTTCCAAGTTGGAAGGCTGTCGGTTAGCGCTACGGAGATGTGTTGAAGCTAGGTGTCAGGACGTAGAATGTTTCAGTACTCTGTCAGTTTTGTGCCTAGTTATTGCACGTTCTGACTGTATATAGTATCAGGTTACAGTGATGGAGAGTTACTCTTAACTCGTATCGATATGTCCTTTTCTCTTCTACATTAATATTATTATTGTTATTTATTCATATTTTACTAGAAGATCTTAAGATGCAACCGTGGACCAAGAACGAAAAAAATTCTCCCGTCGAAACAATATCAACTTCGCCCCAGTTACTTTCGTCCCTTAGGCTCACGAAGGACAGCTTCCAAATTTACGTATCAAATGTCACCGTGGCACTGCTCTACTCTCCGGTTGATCGCGAAGCTACACCTTTGATGTTCAATCATTGATTGCATGCTTGTTCTTTTCTTTCTTGTCTTACTTTCTTTCCTTGTGTTTCTTAATAATATTGCCTATGCTGTTGCTCATTAGGATTTTGGCAAATTCTATCCTTCGCTTTCATATAACTGGGCCAGGAACCCGTTTGAACTTGCGAAGTAAAATAAAATCAATCAATCAATCAACCAATCAATCTTATTATTTCTTTTTAAATCCAACATCATGTTCACACTCACTTTGCGCACTTTCTCTCGCATCCTTAGCTATTCTACGAGTACATACACCAATAGGAGATCCCCCAGATAATAAGGAAGAGAGTCGGACCCAGAATACTGCCCTGGGGGACTCCAGCCTGGGAGCCTTGAGGATGTCTGGCCACAAATGACCACTTGAAGGTAGCGATCACTGAGGTAGTTGCTGAGCCACTGGTGCAGTTGCCCACGTAGGCCGTATACGTTGGACTTGCATGTCGGAGTTTCCGGTGAGATATAACTATGTCTAGCCCTCGCGATATACGCGATTTCATGCTCGAACACAGCATTTTTTTAAAGTTCAATATTCTAATGAAGCTGTACTTGATGCAGCTCATCCAAGGCCCTTCAGGCCTTTTTTCATGCTCGAACAAGAAGTGCCTTGGATAATTTCCTCTCACCGTCTTAGACTCTCGGCGATGGAGAAGCTTTTAGAGTCTTTGCGTGACGATGATCAGGCGGCTCGCCGCCTTGCCCACGTGCCGGCCGATGCGGTCGAAACCCCCTGAGCCGTGGATGCGGGCGTGTGATGACACCCCAAGATGGGCCGGGTGCTTTGAGTGTTTTGCGTCCACGCGAGTCACGCCGTGACTTTGGGTCGTGTGATGTTTCTGGCGAAGCCAGGACACGAGTGGCTGGTGGCTCCAGCCCGGCACCTTGTCGGCACCATAGTGCGTCCTTAAATGTGACGAGCACTAACGGCCTAAACGGCCTGAACGGTCTCACGACCTGCTTGGCCTAAGTGCCTACGAGTCCGGCGGACACTGTTGCCAGTGCCTCCGAGTGTGAGTCTGACTGTTCTCAGTCAAAGACCGGCATACTCCGACTCAGATGAGGGTGAGCACTACTCTAAGTCTCTAGACTAGTCTACTTCTAGTCAGAGCTCAGATGCTAGTGCCGACTCGGAGTCCTCACATCAGGACAGTGTTACTTGCCACCACCTCGGGTCCCAATCACATCCACCTCACATGTCTGCTGTATTGTTGCCGCAGCGGCATCTTGATGTGATGGTCTGATGTTGTAACAGTGTACCCATTTGCTAGGCCAGCTTGGTGCGTTTCCGTGGAGTTTGCCGGGGCACCATATTTGTAACGGCGATTCCGTTTGCTGTTGCCGTGGCCGTGTTTGTCACATGATTGGTGCATTCCCGTTGAAGTTGCCCAGCCGGGCACCATGTTTGTCAGTTGTGCCTGTTTGAAGTTGCCAGGCCAGCTTGTATTGGTGCGTTCCCGTTGAGTTTGCCGGGGCACCATGTTTGAAACGGCGTTCCCGTCTGCTGTTGCCGGGGCCGTGTCTGTATTGGTGCATTCCCGTTGAAGTTGCCCAGCGGGGCACCACATTTGTCAGTTGTGCCGCTTTACAGTTGCCAGGCCAGCTTGCATTGGTGCGTTCCCGTTGAGTTTTCCGGGCACCATGTTTATAACGGCTTTCCCGTTCGCTGTTGCCGGGGCCGTGTTTGTATTGGTGCACTCACGCTGAAGTTGCCGAGCGGAGCACCACGTTTGTCAGTTGTGCCTGTTTGAAGCTACCAGGCCAGCTTGTATTAGTGCGCTCCCATTGAGTTTACCGGGGCACCATATTTGTAACGGCGTTCCCGTTTGCTGATGCAGGGGCTGTGTTTGTTTTGGTGCACTCACGCTGACGTTGCCCAGCGGAGCACCATGTTTGTCAATTGCGCCTGTTTGAAGTTGCTAGGCCAATCCTGTAACGCGCACCCGTTTGCTGTTGCCGGGTGACATGTTTGTCAATTGTGCTTGTAGCATACTGCCGTGATGTGCGATTAATAACAGGCCGCCGGAGCTGGTCAGGTTATTACCGGACCAACTTTTCAGCCACGAACACGTGTTTCCTGCTGTGGAGGGCAGGTGTACCCGTCATACCCTACACAAAGTATAACGGCCATGATACTACCGGACCACTCAAACGCTGCATCTGGCGGTCCTGAGTAAGGCGATAATAATTACGAGCCATGCATTGGTTTGTTTTGCCAATGGCTCTTTGTGGTACACGGCAATTTGCTATCATTCGTGACATTTCACAGAGTGACGAATGTGAGAAGACAAAACAAAAAGAAAAGAAATAATTTTAATAATGGCAAACCCCGGCCCCCACAATTATCAACCTCCGAGCGCTGAACAACTATCTGTAGTATCACCACTTCGCGCTGGAGTCATTGAAGACAGTGCCGGACCACCTGCAGCTAGGGGATGTGCTGATCGGGATAGACTTAAGAGATGCTTATTTCTCCAGTCCAGCGGCTCGATCGTCAGTTTCTCCAGTTTTCAGTGGTATCAACAGATTTCCCAGTTTAACTGTCTACCGTTTGGCTTGCGCAGTGGTCCCAGAGGCCAGAGTCTTCACCAAGACTAGCTCTGCACCCTGTGGTGAAGATGGTACGTTCGCTCGGCCTACACCTGGTGATTTACCTCGCCGACATATTTATCATGGCACGGACAACGTCCGACCTGTTTCTCCCTGTTGCTACCATTCTTCATCTGCTGATTGGTCTTGGGTTCGACATCAACTGGATGCAGTCGTATCTGATTCCCACCAGGCAGATACAATACCTGGGTATTCAGGTCAACTCCGTCACCATGGAGTTCTCATTGCCAGACTCGAAAGCATCCACGCTTCAACAACAATGTGCGCGTCTGCTGGCTGCTCACACCGTATGTCTTCGGGGTATTGCGTCAATTGTGGGCATGATGGTGTCCACCATGGTTGCCGTGGTCCCTGCATCACTTAACTATCGTCGCTTGCAGTGTTTGAAGACCACGTTCCTACGGCAGGGTCCCTTTTACACTTACCGGCTTACTCTCAGTCATGAGTGCCATGCCGAGATTCATTAGTGGATTCGGCATCTCCAGCTGTGGAGTGGGCGATCTGTACGCCTTTCCGAACCGGACCTCGCCATCCAGTCCGATGCATCCCATGCAGGTCATTCGGGGTGGGGCCCGGTGCATATTGTGCCAATGTCACCACAGGCGGCTGATGGACATCTGCCGAGAAGCAGCTTCACATGAATGTCCCGGAACCGCTCACAGCCCAGTATGCTGTCCAGTCGCTAGCGCCTTCTCTATACCAGGGCAGTATTCTCCTGCAGCTCGACTACCGTGTGGCTGTTCCCTGTTTGCCCCGCACTGGCAGCCGTTCATCACCGACATTAGACAGGATAGCTGCCACGCTGTGGGAGTGGTGTCAGTCTGCTCAGAGATATCACTTTGATTCCCAATATCTACCTGGTGCAGTGAATACAGTTGCCGATTATCACTCTCGCCATCACACGGATACCAGCGCCTGGATGCTCGACCGGTCAGTTTTCCAGGTTCACCAGATCATGTGACCGAGTGCCTGCGACCTGTTTGCATCTCGCACTAAATTTCGACTGCACACGTACGTCAGTTGGCGCCCATATGCACACAGCCCGCATGCCTTCCGTCTCGACTGGTCCTGCCTGCAAGTCTATGCCTTCCCTCCAATCTATCTGATTGGCAAATGCCCGGCCAGGGTTGTTCTACAGGAAATCCCATCCATAGTCATGGTCACTCCGCTTTGGCCCGGCCAGGCTTGGTTTCCAGCTCTCTTGGCACTAGTGGTGGACATTCCGCGCGTGCTGTCAGCCTCTCCGGTCTTGTTTGCTGGACCAGATCACAAAGTTCACCCGTCAGTACAGTCAGCTCACTTCACCCTGGTCGCATGGAAACTCTCCGGGCTAGCAACAGCCGCAGCGGAGTTTCGGGCGACACTGCCACCCTACTCTTGGCGTCATGGCGTTCCCTCACCGACCGTGTGTATCAGTCGGCATGGAACACATGGTGTGATTGGTGTGCTACACGGCAAATTGATTCCCTGGGTGTTCTCTCAGAGGTCCTCGATTTTCTGACCTCCCAATTCCGTCTGGCTCGACTGTATCATACGCTAGGGTTGTACCGGTCAGCCATGTCAATGACGCTTCCTCCCATCGATGGCGTTGTGGTTGGCCCGCATCCTCTGGTGTCTCATATGCTCCCCGATGCATATCAATCCCGTCCTTCTCAGCCGTGCTATGGCAGCATGTGGAATGTACAGGCAGTCCTGGATTGGTTCCGGAACATGTCCTTCACGCATGAGTCTCTCAAAGAACTGACTCTCAGGTTGACTATGCTGCTGGCTCTGACGAGTGCCCGGCGTTACTCTGAGCTGCAGAAGCTCGATGTTCGTTTTATGGACATTATTGTCAACGCTGCTTCATTTGGGATCCCCACTTTTACCCAGAATCAGCGCGTCGGTGATCCAGCCAAGTAGTTTGTCTTCCCTGCTTGCCCTCAGCACCCTCCGTTGTGTGTGGATGCTCTAAGGCAGTATTCTGCTCGCACAGAGAGAGAGAGAGAGAGTTTCCCGCCCGCTGCCGCCGCGTCTGCCAACCCTCTGCTGCTGTCGCTCCGACGTCCTCACAAGCCGGTCTTACCGAGCACCGTTGCCGCTGAGGTGGCTCCTCACTTCCATGTCGGATGCTGGTGTGGACACCATCGTTTTTCTGATGGCACCACCTTCGGTGCGACTGTCCTTGGCTGACAGTCTGTTATTCCGCCGCTCATGATTGCGGCCGATAGGGTCCACGGCTTCAGTCCGCCGTGTTCTTTTCTCCTACACATTTGGGGTTTTCTCAGACCTTTTCCTTTCCAAAGGTCCTGTATATACCTGGTGCACCAGTTTTCCCAGGTGTTCCCACTCTGGAGTTTGCATTGTCCGTTAATTCTGCATAGTTGACAATGCTAAGTTGCATTCCATTTTGGTATGATCTACTCCACTCGCCGTTCCGTGCGTTGGTTTTATGATAATTCCATCTGTACTCAGTGATGGTCATTCGGTGGTCTGTGCCTGGCATAGTGTGGGCTGATTATGCTTGTTTATCATGCCACGCACCTTTTACTAGAACTTTCACTAAGTCCTTGTATGGACAGTGTGATAGTTTCTTGTTTCCGCTCAGGGTGCGGAACCGACTTTAAACAAGACATAGTTATATCTCACCGGAAACTCCGACATGCAATTTCCCATTTCACAAGCAATGGAAAATTGTGTAGTGAAGTGGGAATTGTATAAGGAGTTGGAGGTGAGATATAACTATGTCCCACCCACCCACCCTGTTTGGGTTTGTTCTCCATAAAAATAGGCCTGAAGGGCCTTGGATGAGCTGCATCAAGTACAGCTTCATTAGAATATTGAACTTTAAAAAAATGCTGTGTTCGAGCATGAAATCGCGTAAATCGCGAGGGCTAGACATAGTTATATCTCACCTCCAACTCCTTATACAATTCCCACTTCACTACACAATTTTCCATTGCTTGTGAAATGGGAAATTGTGTAGCACACCGGGGTGTGATACGCGATCAAACGCACCGGCTATGTCAATGGCGAGTATGCGTGCTGCGCCTTTCTCCCCGGCTGTATGCAGCCACTGGTGATGGAGGCTGGTAAGGAGGTCGGCTGCACTATGACCATGGCGAAATCCAAATTGTCTGGTGGAGAAGACGTTGTTCGACTCGAGGAAATTAATTTTGTGATTGTTCTGTTGATGATTGTCTCCATCACCTTGGACAGAATACACAAGAGCGAAACTGGACGGTAATTGGAGGGTAGAGACTTTGATTTCCGTTTGAATATAGGTTTTGTATTGCGTAAGTTGCTCTAGCGCACACCTCTCGAGAAGCTTGGACATGAGGGGAAGGAGCTAGGGAGATGGGTCTGCTCTTCATTGAGATATCTACTATTCTCTCTTCTTTCTCATTATTTTCTCCCAACCCTCCTTCCCTGTAACACAATATTCAATAACATACTCGCTGCCTTGTCATTGACTGATTGAGCTTTTGTGCTCGTTTGGATTTGCGAATTCAAATAAGGTATACAAACAAACAGAAGCGACGGAGAATTTCCAGCCACTGGAGGAGATTATCCACGGCGAGTTTATCCCGGCGCTCACAGGACATCCTGCTCCCGGTCAGACCACCCGCACTCTCCTTGCTCTGCCTTGTCGCCTACATTGTAGGGGGCATGAGCATAATCAACCCGTGCGATCTTGCAAGCCAGTTTGATGACTCCAGGACCATCACGCAGCTATTGGTGGAGCGGATCACCGCGCAGAACACCGACCTAGGCGATGTTCACCACACCACGAAGGCAGAGAAGGCGAAGGTGCGCAGGATCCACTCCGTAAGGGAGAAGGAGAAGGTAGATCTACAACCTTGAAAAAGCTCTATTCCTGCTGCGCTTGGGTCAATAATATTCCACGCTCGCGCTGCGGTCACGAATATGTATGCGTTAGTACGGATGCAACAAATTGTCGTGCTCCGAGAATTACTCTCTGCAGCACTTCCCTGCCTTTTGCCAACCCACTTAAAGTGACTTTGTATTCTATAGACGAACAAAATGTCCCTCGATGAGA
Source organism: Sycon ciliatum (assembly GCF_964019385.1). NCBI lineage: Eukaryota > Metazoa > Porifera > Calcarea > Leucosolenida > Sycettidae > Sycon > Sycon ciliatum. The sequence goes on from NC_088646.1 coordinate 2,781,985, forward strand.
ATGCAGACCTAGCTCTGTTTGGATATCAGGATCTGATCAACCTGGGTGAGCTGAAATCCGTCGACCAAGCATCGAGTCTCTCTCGGCCTGAACTCGTCAAGCAACTCCGGGAAAAAGGCGTGGGAGTGCTGCCTCAGCCAGCCACTACACACGGTACGGTACGTCTGTTGTAGAAGACCAGCTTATTTTTTTTGCGGTATCCTTCGCATCCATGTCCGCGGAGTTTGTGTCCATGAAAGAGGATAGAGATGACACAATATTGTCCTTGAAACTAGAGGTTCAGGAACTCAAGGGAGAAATCAAAGAGCTTCGACAACAACACATTGCACACACATCCGTACTAGGCACCGGCGGATTATGCCGGAATAATTATTGGCATAATTTGGTGGTTGAAAATTTGGAGCATAATTTAGCATCCTTTCGGAGGTAGGAGCATAACTGCATGATTATATCACAGTTCTAGTATGTAGGCGACACAATTGTATACAATGCACCTGATCAGTGCTGGTGGTCTGCATGGTGAAGGGTTCGGAGGTCATGCAGATAGTGTTTTCAATGAAAAGCAGGGTAGAAATCATGGCAATACATTTTTTCATTTTTTTTGCGCTCGAACTCGTCTTCTTCAAAGTTCTTTCTCACCCTGATACAGTACATGTAGCAGAAGATGCCAGTGAATCAGCCTTTATCAGGTATCCCCGGGCCGGACGAGATAGTGACGGGTAGTCCGCAAAGCTCCGCGTACACCCGTTTTCTGTAGTCTCAGTATGGAACAGCTTGCCAAGCGAAATTGTAAGGGCTCCACTCAGCTTGAAGCGGCTCCACACGTTCAAAGAAGATGTCCATAAGTACCTCACGCACCAACACTGGCTGATGGCTACCGACTTCTACGGATGAACTCTTGACTGTGGCACGGGTCATGTTCCTTGATTCGGCTACGCTGATGATTTTGGGCTTCATTTACCTTTTATTATTTAATTTAAATAATACAAGTAGCTTAAATAATAGCTCAGTGGTTAGAGCATCGCTGGCTACAAGCGAGGGTCTCTGGTTCGATTCCTGGTGGTGGCAGTCAATTTTTTCTTCAGACTTTTCCCGTTTGTCTCTTTCCCTCAAACCAGTTAATATTTTATTATTATTAATTTATTATTTAGTTTGTTTTGTTTGTTATGATTTCTTGGTTTTCCACCCGGTTTAGTTATAATTTAAATTATTATTTGGTGCAGCTTTAGCGCTATGTGGTTTATTATTTTCCTTTTTCTTAAAATTAATGGAAGTTTCCGGAGGAGGAAGGAGGAAACTGTAGTTATCACCAACCCTCACCGCGCCCAGCTCACGCCGCTATACGGCGTGCGACCTGAGCTGGGCGCCCTGCCCAGTATGGAACTGTCCTCAAGCCAGTCACGTATTTGGCAGCCCAGTGAGCTGTCTACCGGATCGCAGCGTTTGGAAGCAGGGCCAGTCTCAGGCTGGTCACGTAGGCGGCAGGCCGGCGGGCGACCGGCAAGGCTGCATTCGCATTTGGATCACCGAAGTGATACAGGTGCTTCGACGGCACTCCGTGGCGCAGCAAGGAGGCATCTGGGGCCCAGGCAGCCCGCCCGTAAGCGCACCACCGTATCAGGTATGCGCAGGTGGAGCAGCAGAGCAAGATGTGTGCCGGACACTCACCATCATCCGGTCGACTGCATGGTTGTGCGACTTTACACAGCCGTCACTCATTACTTGCTATTGCTTGCAGAAGGCCAGATTTTTTTTTCTTTTTTCGCTCTTTCCCTTCTTCCAGGCACGGCTTCATGTTAGAGCAGTAAATTGCAGTTAGGGACTCAGCTAAAATAAGAAAAAATAATAATAATAATAATAATAGCTGAGTCAAGCTGGACTCAGCGTGTCAAGTTTGGCATAATACAATAAGCGCGCTATCCCCAAACAGTTGTTATTGTGTGAGTGTATATGCAGGAGTCCGCGGTCACGTGAGGGGGGGGGGGGGGGGTGATAATTTCGTATTTAGCGCTTTTGGGCGTCATTATTTTATTCTCATTATTTCGCACCAAGTTATTATTTTGTGGTATTCTCTAGCTTCTGTTTGTTTTGCAGTTGTTCTTGTGCAACCCCCCCCCCCCCCCCCCCACACACACACACCTTTTTCGATGCCTAGTTGCAACGCTGACGCCGAGACCTCTGGTCGGTTGAGTTGCTCCCAGCACATCAGCACGTCGTCCCTATATCCCCTATGTTTTGTCCTTTCCCTCGTTTCTTTTTGTTCTCCACCTGTTTTCCAGTAGGGCTGTGTCAATAGTAAAAAAATAAAATAAAATAATAAAAAAGTGGCACCCTGCATCGGCTGGTTTGCAGGAGAGGCACGTTGAAGTCGGAGAATCCACTGAAAACTACGGAGCTCGAGAAACGCGTACCTACGTCAACATTTCAAAAAATCACACACACGACAGGCAAATCCACGTTTACAGGAAAGTCACCATGAAGATAATCCTTTTTTTTTTTTGGGACAAGCCTTGAGCCTCTTGTACGGGCAAAATAACACATTTTGTGAAGAATCAACACAATTACATAAAACAATCATCAGATACAGTAATGATTATACTGAGTCTGTCACTCAGTAGGATCACTGCAGCTTCACTGGATGCGTGCCTCCGCCGCCACTAGCACAGCAGGGGACTCAGGCACGGCAGGAGCAAACATGCTCCTTGAGCCACGCAGGCACATAGCACCACAGCGCACCAGGGCAAACCCAAGGCGGCAGCGCAGCCAAAGGAGATAATCTGCCCGTATGGCTCCCTACTCTTCTCAGCCAGGAGAGAGGCGATCCGCGTGAAAAGAGCATTGGCATGCTTGCCATAGCCACCGGAGGCAGAAAGCACAACGGGCACGAAGGAGGCATGCTCAACTTCACGTACTCGCTCTTCGTACTTCCGGCGCTTTTCCTGTTCATGGCGTCTGTAGCTAGCAGCGAGGGAGGTGGCACGATTCGAAGACGCAAAAGGGTTGAACACCCGTACATCAATAAAGATGCGCTCGAATCGGCCACCCCACACACCACTAGCCGCAACGTCCAGCCGAGCTTGCTCCTCCGTGACAGCTGTGCGATGGCGGAAGGCCTCTCCGGTGACGGGCTGGAGGTGGGGTTCCACTGTCACGTTGTGAGCGACCTGACCTGCCTTAGAGCTCTGGCGGTGATGTCCCTCACCTCGTTATGTCGCAGCGTCGGGAAGCCACCAAACGGGCACGACAGGGCGTGACTCACATTCAGCGGCTTACTGCACACGCAGAGGCTTGGGAGCCGAGGAGGTGTCCAGCCGTACCGGAGGCACAGGCCATCCCGGAAATCTCCCTTGCTGAGTGTGAAACCATGGCGGCTGAGGGGGCGGCAGGTCAGCCAGCTGGATGCACCCTTTTTTGAGGCCAGGTCGAGAACAGGGGCCAGCTCCCGGTGATCCGAGCGAAGGGCGTCAGCCATAGACTTGGACGCGCTCCGCTTCTCGGCCCGAACCGTCGCCTTGACCGTCCGGAGCTGAGTCAGAGAGTCGCCAAGAGACGACTCCTGCTCCAGCAGGCGAGACACGAGGCTAGCCGTGATCCTTCGGGATGAGGTGTACTGTTCAGCCACTGAACAAGGGTCTGCCATACCCAGTCCCCCAAGCCGGCAAGGCAGAGAGAGTAGGGAGCGAACAGTTGTCCCAGGTGGAGCCTGACCCGTGATGGCCGGGATGAGGCGACCGCTGATTGCGTGTTCCAGCGGTTCAAGCAGGGACGGCGGGATGGAGGAGGTCTGGCAGAGGAAGGACCACTTGTTTTGCAGGCCCTGTGTGAAGGTGGAGTAGGCGGCCTGTGGCTGCGATGCAGCGATGGTCGTGAGCGGCGCAACTTCCTCACACCAGGTGGCGACCTTGGACTGGACAAATTGTTCTATAAACTCATCCGTGCCCAAAGGTGCACCAAGGTGGCGGCAACCATCACACGTGACCTGTACACCGGTCCCCTCGAACATCTCGATAGCAGCTGCGTACCTGGAGGGCTTGACCAGGAGGAGTGACTTCTGGGCGTTGCAGTGGTAGCCATACCCGGGACCGTGGCTGACGAGATTGTCCCACCATTGGCAAACAGGCTTTAGCTTGCCACCGGCTGCAGCATCGTCCGCATACCAGCCCTGTTTCGTACCAGGCACTGCAACTTTCTTGATGAGCGGGAGGACTCCAAGCGCGTATACGGGCATGGACAGAGGGTCACCCTGAGTGGTACCCTCGCACGATAGCAAGCACTCTCCATCAACGAATAGGCGGGATGGTTGGCGGTAGGTGTTGATTACAGCTGGCGCTATAGAGGGACAAAGGTGACGGATGTTCCGTAGGCAGGCTTCACGGTTAAGCCGGTTGAAGGCGTTCGAAGCGTCGACGAGCAATATGGCATCCGCATCCTCCTCACGGTAGACATCTTGCATCGCATGGATGGCAGCTTCAATGCCGCACTCCTGACTGGCACGCAGTTGAAGGGTGCCCGCTGCATCTTGGATATCTCTCCCGGTGACAGTGAGGATGGCTTTGCCGACAATGCGCCTGGCCACTTCGCCGATACCAATGGGTCGAACACCCGGCGACTTGTCAAGAGCTATTAATCTGCATGCGACGAACGCCTCCAGTGTCGCTGGGTTGACGTATGTGGTAGCAATGCGACGAGCGCATGTCGCAAGCGAGTCACACAGCTCATCCGACGCTTCGGAGAACGCGGTGCACATGCGCCGCCATCCATCAGCGTCCATGCCCGATGGTCCAGCCGCGCCGTGGGTGTGCAGGGCGGCCCGGCGGATGACGTCATGGGTCAGGCTTGAGAACATCACACTGTGGGGCTGAACAGGTGGCTCACCCGTGAGCAGAGACTCTGCATCAGCCGGCTCCCCTGCCGAATGTTTGCTGATAAGAAGGTCACGGGTGGTATCATTGCCGACAGTGGTGTCTAGGCTGAGAACTCCTTTGCAGCCACCACTTGATAGCTGACGGAGGGCGGATGGTAGTTTGCCCGAGGACACATTAGCGGCGAACGCCCTTGCCAGGTCAGGGGGGGGGGGGTCGATCGGGCGGCTGGCTGGTGCCTGTCCTGGACCTGCTTCTGGATGGTGGTTGACTCGCGGAGCAGTTCCGGCAGGCTTGCTGTTCGCCAAAGTTCTAGACGTCTCCTTAGGTGTTCCTGTGGAGACGGCTTGGTATGGTTGCCCTGCGGGTTCTGTAACATCAGCTGTGGGAAGACCATCGCCGCATTGAGTGCGACATTTTCTGAGGCCGAGGCACTGCCAAAGCTGTGGAAGAAGGCACTCAGCTGGGAGATGAACGAGCGACCGACGGTGCCCTGGGGAACTGGGAACAGGTTGGGGCGGAAGTGGACGACAACCTCATACGCCTCAACGATGGCTGTCACAGAGTCTTCCCCTGTCAGTTCTCCAAGTCGGAATGCGGTGCGGTCCAGTGATGGGAAGACTGGTAGGTCGGGGACCTCTGCAGCGTCCGCAGATCCAGCTGGGGCCCCAGTGGCTGTTGCGTCTGTGTCGAAGTTGGGAGTGCTAGAGGTTGGCTTTCACCGGCATCCAGTGTGGCCAATAGGTGCGTTGCCTGGCTGTCGGTGATGGTGTCAGGGTCAGCGATTTGGACCGGTGTATTACTAGCCGAGTGCAACTCCTGATCTGTCACTTCCAAATTCGGCGCCGCCGCACTGCTTGCTGACCTGCGCTCCGCCACAACAATCCCGCGGGCATTCATCATGGCACCATCGGCACGCTCCACGTCCGCTGGCTCACGCACTTGGCTGGCAGGTTCGACATCGACATCAGCACTGTCATTGGTGTCAGGCGAGTTCGGCACCTGTACATGTACGGGTACTACGGAGCTACTGCCAGCACGGGCACCGGGAGGCGAGCTCGACCGGGCTGTGCGAGGTGGTCCGTGACCGTCTCTGCACTCTGCAAGTAGGGTGGTGGTGAGTACTGCGGCTGCACTCTCGGTGACTGCTGCCAGTGCTGGCTTGTGCACATTCGAGACATTTGGTACGGGTACGGAGTCTAGTGTCATAGCTGTGGTTGCTCTGTTGTCGGAGCTCGTCGACGTCCTGCTGATAGTATGGTCCGGCACCGTATCACCAACAGCGGGTACGGTAGCTGTGGTCGTTGGTTGAGAAGACGGTTGGGAAGTCGGGGAGCTGTTTCGGCACTTGTTCTTCTTCGAAGGGAGACAATTCCGACACTCTCGACCCTCCTTCATGCATTCGCACCGAACGCAGGTGCCGTTGCCGTTGCACCGGCAACAAGTGGCACCCTGCATCGGCTGGTTTGCGAGAAAGGCACGAGTTGAAGTCGGAAAATCCACTGAAAACTACGAGATATTCCTGCGGGTGACCAAAATTTGCCCGCGTGAATCAAAAGTGTCCATGGCCTTTTTGCCCGCGGATATCCGGATGCACTCATCTGCGGGCACTTTTACAGTTATGAGGTTGTGAGGTCTTACTATCGTACGGTAGTCTTGAACCCTGGTTGTTTGGCCTTAGCTACCGTCAGCCAGCCCGCCTATTCGTGGACGGGGAGTGCCTCCTATCGCGAGAAGGCACAACGCAGGGAGATCCTCTTGCTATGCCGATGAACGCTTTGGGGGTACTCCCCCTGGTGCGCAGAGTGGCAACCCCAGGAACACGCCAGAGCTGGTATGCGGATGACTCGTCTGCGGGTGGCGGGCTCAACCCTCTCCGCCTGTGGTGGGACCGACTCGTCGGGGATGGGCCGGCGTTCGGGTATTTCATTAACCCCAGCAAGTCCGTCCTCGTCGTCAAGCGGGACAAGCTAGAGGCAGCCGAGACCATCTTCGCCGGCACGGGTGTGTCTATCACCACTGACGGGTGCCGCCACCTTGGATCAGCCATCGGAACTGATCAGTTTGTGCAGGAGTTTGTGGCTTCCAAGGTGGCCACCTGGTCGCAGGAGCTGTGCAAGCTGACAGATTTCGCCCGGTCACAGCCTCAAGCAGCTTACTCTGCACTGGTGAACAGCCTCCAACACCGCTGGTCCTTCCTGTGTCGGGTTCTCGATGGTACTGCAGAACAGCTGGCACCCCTGGAGGACATCATCCACCGCCGCCTAATCCCTGCCATTAGTGGACGAACGGCGCCCAGTGAAGCTGAGCGCATTTTGCTCACTTTCCCCTGCCGGCATGGAGGCCTCGGCGTGGCCAACCCTACCACTTTCGGCTCACAGTACGGCACCTCCAGGCTAATCACCACTGCCCTGTACGACAAAATCATGGCGCAAGAGGAGCACCTCGATGATGCTCTTGCCTGTGTCCGCAGGGCCAAGAGTCAGGCTCGCTCTGATGCCAGAAAGGCAATGAAGATAGCTGCCGATACGTTCCGCACCGAGCACAGCGAACTCGATCTCGCTATCAGCCTGGCAGAGGAGAAGGGAGCATCAAGCTGGCTCACATGCCGACCCATCGCTCGCCATGGCTTCGCTTTGTCGAAGGGGGAATTCCGGGATGGCCTCTGCCTCCATTACGGTTGGACGCCTTCTCGCCTGCCCACCACCTGTGTTTGCGAGAAGGCATTCACCACTGCTCACGCCTTGTCCTGTCCTTTCGGTGGGTTTCCCTCGATCCGCCACAACGAGGTGCGCGACATACTGGCAAGCTCATTGAAGGGTGTCGCCCACAACGTCGCAGTGGAGCCACATCTCCAACCCCTGACTGGGGAGCAGTTTCAGCTCCGGTCTGCATCAACCGAGGATCAAGCCCGTTTGGATGTGGTGGCCAGTGGAGTTTGGGGGGGGGGGGGGGTCGGTTCGAACGCACTTTTATTGATGTGTCATATCGGCCTCGGCAGCTGACGGGTTCTCCCGGGCTGTACGACAAACTTCCCCGGGTTGTACGACGAACTAACTACTCTGCCGGTACTAGTTTACATGTTGGGTGAACGTGTTCCCCTCATGAGCGCGCGTTGTACGGCAGTTGTCTTTTGTATCTACTTGTCACTTTTATCAATGCATGGGCCGCGGGATGTTGTATCTGCTAACTGTCTTATCGTATACGCTGGCTGTTTAGTTAATTCATAAATAATACGCATTTCTCCTTGTCGTCTCCCATTGGTCAATTCTGCATAGCAACAAGCTCTCTATGGTCTGATTGGTTGGTTTTTCCCGCCTTTGCTACGCCTTTGTCTAACTCTATCCATTTTGTTATCATATAACTCCTGCTGCTTCTGATCAAAAGTACCAACCTTCCTTCGACCTTCACTCTTGAATCGAGCTGGAATCATAGTGACTCTCAACCTTATTCGAATGACCAAGGTGAGCATGTGTGGCTGAATGGATACTTGGATCAACTATATTGGTTGATGACCTGGTGGGGTTACTACGGCAATGCGAATGTATATGTTGTAGCCTTGAGATCGGTATTGTGTATGTCCGGCATGACAGATGTACGGGTGTTCAACCCTTACACATGGAAAGTTGGGTGTGGTCCTCGAAAGAGTGCTCAATGCACCGGGGTGCAGAGCTTCATACAAAAGGAATAGAATACGAAGCTTGGGTTGGCTGTGACTCCGAGTTTCACGCCTATGGCGATCATCAGACAGCAATGATTACAAAAACTCAATGAATGTTCTTGATATAGTGTGGTAAGGTGCCAGTGGAATCAGAGAATTTAAGCGCAAATAAGGTCAAGCGGTGATTCTATGCATGTACTTGCAAGATTAGCGCCAGACATCAGGTGTAATCCTGGTTTATGTAACTGGAGGTGTGAAGTTAGATAGGTAGAATTTGTTCTCATGTCTGCACTTGGCCACTAGCTCCGATCGCTTGTTGATGTTCACCCTTCTGTCAGCATGCAAGATCTCCAGCTTCTCACGCAGACAGAGAGGGCAGCGCTTGGTGGCATTGGAGTATGCTGGTGTTTGGGCGACAACTGACCAACTGATGCTGTACCCGGCATTCTTGCGCTTCATGTCCCAGATGAGCTTCGACAACTCGGTACTCTTCTCCATTCGCTCATGCCTCATTGACGTCATGTGTCCGTCGTATCGCTTCTTGAACGTCATTTCCGTTAAGGGGGCAGCCTACCCATAAATTTCATATGGCATTCAATTGACCGTAACTTTGGTGTTTCTCAATGGATTTGAGTGAAATTTTGACCACACACTCCTGCCACTATGCTGGCCCTCAGGACACGATTTACAAGTTCTTGCGCCTCGCTGACAGGCTTTCCAGGCCGGAAAAACTCAAATTTCCGGCATAGTGCCACGGTGTGCGAGCCACCCAGGAGCCAAACAAATGCATTTACAATTTTTTCACATTTTCGTGCTCATTCTGTTCGTGCGCGGGACTCAAACCTAGAACAAGTCCAGAAGCAGCCATGGGTGATGGGGTAGGGCCCCTCAACGAGGCCCTGGAATCTGTCACAACGGAACGAGTGGGCGTTCTCTCACACACTCCCACAGACCCAAGTCAATTTTTGATCTTTTTTAGGTTTAGGGTGTGCTACGAGGTCGTACCTTTGATACAACATCCAGTGCTGGGATCTCCACAGCAAGCCATTTCCACAGCGCTGCACACCAAATCCAGGATACCCTCAGAAACCGCCAAAGACTACCACTCACGTTTCACTACTGCCTAGTACTGAATCCTACCTGACTTCTTGACACGACTCAAACTTGCCAAAATCACTAAATCAATGTCAACTACAGTACAATAATCAAGCCACATATCTGCAACGTCACGAGGGTGCTGGCAAAAGTCCTGCTGCACGGCGGCGGGCTTCGCCCGCCGCCGTGCAGCCCAATACGTGGCTCAAAAACCTGATTTTTTGGAGCAAAATTCTGCACACTTTCGCGTGTTTTCATGATACGACAAGTTGCGCACGGTCTGCTCACATTCAAATACAGTGCTGCCAACAAATGACAGCGTGCAACAAAAAAATCTTTCCTTGCAAGGGCACATTTTCGGCCATAACTCTTGAACGGCCGGTCAGATCGGGACACAATTTTCAGAGAATTTGCAGCTATTCATGCTCTTTCAACTGACGTAGCACTCAATATGAATTTACAAATTCGATTTTTCAGCGAATTTTTGGGTAGTCTGCCACCTTAAGCCAAGGTACTCATTTCGTTCGTCTTTTCCGGTTTCTGTCACGCTGGCCTTGTATACGATTGACTGGATCTGGCAGTTTCCATGCATGGGGCAGTTAACTTTATCCCTGCAGTTGCATCTTTTCTCTGTTCTCTGTTGATCATCTTTCTGCTTCTTCCGCAAGACCGAATTGTTGTGAGCCTTTAGTACACCAGACATGTTCTATGCAGCTGTAACTTACTTTTACTGTGTTACTGTTGAATATTTTGTTTAGGCGTGAGCGAGGTGGGAAATGCTTCTCGACGAGGTGCAAGAATCTTTGCGCGACATTCGTGGCTACTGTTTTGCTGAACGGAGGATTGTACCAGATGATCTTTCGTCTGCGGTTTTTCTTCTTTTTCTCTTCATCTTTTTCTCTCTCCTCCATGTACACGATCTGCTCGGCGTAACCGCTGGCCTTGAGCGCACTGTTGTACAGAGGTGCCGCCTCCTGGAAGATGTCTCTGTTGGACGAAATATCTGTCAATCGTCTGCTGATAGACTTGGGTATTTGTTGGATGATGGTTGGCGGGTGGTTGGATAGTGTGTGGACGGACATCGGCGTGTCATTTGGTTTTCGGTAGGGGCGGTAGGTCCCGTCGGCTAGATTAAGTGTTACGTCGAGGTAGTTTACGACCTTCATGCCGGCATCGATGGTAATTTTCAGCCCAAGATCTTTAAAGATACGGCATATCTCCTTTCTTGCTCTGTCTGCTGCACTGTTCAACCCTTATGCGTCTTCGAACCGCACCTCCTCCTCTCTCTCTGCCTGCTACAGGCACCACGAGCAAGAGAAACGGCGTCGATACGATCGGAGAGTCCGAGATGTGGAGCGATCCACTTTTCTCCCCTTTGTGCTCTCTTCCACCGGAGGATGCGGCAAGGGTGCCGCTGCACTGGTGAGCCGGATTGCACGTCTCCAGTCGCTACGTGGGAGGGAGGCGTATTCTGTGCTAATTGCCCACCTCCGCTGCAGGCTGTCTTTGGCCCTGCTGCGTTCGAGTGTCATGTGTCTGCGTGGGGCTCGCCGAGTTTGGCAGCCTCCAATGGATGGCTGTGCCTCCCTGGCTGTCGTGGAGGCTAGGGTGTCCCGTTGAGCCTTGGCCCGTGATTGTGCGGACTATGCTGTGCTTCTCTTGCTCTCTGATCACATGTGACATCATCATTATGTGATTTGTTTTTCAATCCTCAAAAAAAAAAAAAAAAAAAGTTGTTTGGCCTTTGTCTTTGGGTACTCATTCCAAATCACCACAGTAACGCCGTATACTCACCGGATACTCGCGGGAGCTCTGGCCGCCACCCGCGGCCGTGTGAACTGCAGCCTCACGTTTCACTTCCTGCGGGCACCTGACAAACGTGGATTTGCCTGTCGTGTGAATCGCCTGTTATCATCATGATCATGGTTACACACGGAAAGTTGGGTGTGGTCCTCGAAAGAGTGCTCAATAGGGCTTGAAAGTGCTACGTCACAGCATAGCAACAATTTCAAAAATTCAAAAAAACTGGATCCACTTGGATCCAGTTTTTGTATGGATCCAAGCACATTTCAAGCGGTCTTATCCACAGCATGGTGATGTAGCCAGTGAAACTGACTGATTTGGCTAACTGGTGGCGAAATAAAAATCACACCTGCATGCGACATGAGTGGGTTGCTATGCACCCACATACTTGCAAAGTCACACCTTAGTGGATCCAAAAATAGAATTCTGATGTCAACTTACTACTCCCTGGCTGTTTTGACGTCATCACTTTCAAGCCCTATGCACCGGGGTGCAGAGCTTCATACAAAAGGAATAGAATACGAAGCTTGGGTCGGCTGTGACTCCGAGTTTCACGCCTATGGCGATCATCAGACAGCAATGATTACAAAAACTCAATGAATGTTCTTGATATAGTGTGGTAAGGTGCCAGTGGAATCAGAGAATTTAAGCGCAAATAAGGTCAAGCGGTGATTCTATGCATGTACTTGCAAGATTAGCGCCAGACATCAGGTGTAATCCTGGTTTATGTAACTGGAGGTGTGAAGTTAGATAGGTAGAATTTGTTCTCATGTCTGCACTTGGCCACTAGCTCCGATCGCTTGTTGATGTTCATCCTTCTGTCAGCATGCAAGATCTCCAGCTTCTCACGCAGACAGAGAGGGCAGCGCTTGGTGGCATTGGAGTATGCTGGTGTTTGGGTGACAACTGACCAACTGACGCTGTACCCGGCATTCTTGCGCTTCATGTCCCAGATGAGCTTCAACAACTCGGTACTCTTCTCCATTCGCTCATGCCTCATTGACGTCATGTGTCCGTCGTATCGCTTCTTGAACGTCATTTCCGTTATTAAAGCCGAGGTACTCATTTCGTTCGTCTTTTCCGGTTTCTGTCACGCTGGCCTTGTATACGATTGACTGGATCTGGCAATTTCCATGCATGGGGCAGTTAACTTTATCCCTGCAGTTGCATCTTTTCTCTGTTCTCTGTTGATCATCTTTCTGCTTCTTCCGCAAGACCGAATTGTTGTGCGCCTTTAGTACACCAGACATGTTCTGCATGCAGCTGTAACTTACTTTTACTGCGTTACTGTTGAATATTGATCATGGTTATCGATCTTGGCTGTGAGTTGACGCCACTGTGAGCTGTCGGCTGTGAGTTGTCGCGGTGACCTGTCGCGTTCCCTTTCGTAGGAAGTACAGTCACATCTCTAGTTACCATGGTTACATGATCATGTAACTAGAGATGTCTAGCTAGCACATTATTATTATGTACATGTCCAGTGCAGACTCATGACAGTTTCGTGAGATGTAATGGGGTCGACCATGCGCGTGCACTTCGCGCGTGCAAACTTCCTACTTTACTATCCCATGCAAGTGCATGGCCCATGTTGGGTCTTTGCGATGTGAGCGCACCGCTCAGGGGTCGGATTTCAGTTGCCAGCACTGTAGTAACCAGGGAGTAGTATTTTACTACTCCCTGGTAGTAACCACGAAAGTGCAGAACGCAAAGTCCGTGCGAAAATTCGTACACACTTTCGCAAGGACGGACCGGACCGATCCGGCCGAGACTTCGTTCGAACAAGAGTACATAAACAGTTGTTTATGGACTCTTGGTTCGAAGCAGAACCTCTCTTCGCTGCATCTGATAAGTAAAGTTTGCACGTCCGCGTAGGAAGTTTTGTCTGATAAGGGAGATTTTAGTGCTGGTCACGCTCTATTTGGGACAGTACGTACAGGGGATAAAGTTAGTTGATTAGACACCCTAATAAAACAAACCACAAATAATAATAATAATACGGTATGACCGACTGACCTGTCAGTCTTTGTGACAAGTGCAGCAACTGAAATGTCGGGGGAGGTGTCGGGCTAGCCGAGGTAGCCAAGGGATAGCTCCTCGTTGCAAATAATCACCGTTTTATATTAATTGTATGTACCTCCAGCCTCCAGCTCAGTGACATGGCACATGATGTGTCGACACCTGTGAGACGTCGACACCTGTGAGACAGTGAGTATAGTAACCCAGCCCTGCTTGTTGCAAGCTAGCCAGGTACTACAACGGCCCAGATCGGACTTCCAAAAACCAGCAGGACTGTTTTGTAGTGTTGCCAATGAATGGACGGTAGTCTATGCTTTCCAGTGTACATGTACATGTGCTGAGTTACTTGAAGATTCCTGTTCAGACCGAGACTTCCACCACTGAGTTCCAGATGCATACTAGTGTTGCACCAAGACTATGCTAGATGCTGCGTAGATCTACGGTTGAAGCGGACGACACTATGCTGTGATCTAACTCCGTTTGTGAAAACGAGTCCTGAGACCTGGAGCTTCTCGAGAGATTTCTGAGAGCTTCGTACAGTTCCACTCTGCTCCTGCCTTCAATCTTGAACGGACATGCGCCCGCTTCTTGCATGCGTGGGTAGTTGTTTGGTCCTTGCCGCTCTTTGGTTCGTTTTACCGTCTCATCCAGGTACGGGACAGCATCGATGTGTAGACGAAGAGAGTGGTCGAGCATCAGCTACGAATGTTGATCCTGTAGGAGATAAAGACATTCTGTACTTTGTGAAAGCATGCAAGCGTTTCCAGCAGCGGTCCCTGCGATTGTACCAAGCATGGGGAAACAAAGTGGCGAATGTTATCTTCTCAACTGACCAGTTGCTGGATGGCATTCCTAAGCGATTACAACGCATAGAGCCATTCGATCAACCTGGAGATGTGTCTTTCCAGAAGGAAGCTGAGCACTGGTTTCATGCTGCCAGCTGTGGCACTACCTGGACCAACCTTAGGAAAGTCTTGAAAGAGGAGGAATATATGAATATGAAGTGGATGACATTTGTTGATGATGATACGTTCGTCATTCGTGATAATGTGCCGAAGTACTTCTCGACACTGTTTTCCGCTAAGCCGCAGTTTCTTACCCTGTCCTCTGCCGAGAGACTACATTGGTATCCCAGAAAAACTGCTTGGTCCTCACTGATGACAGTAGGTTCAACAGCAGCTGGAGTTGTCTATAGCAAAGGTTTGATGGACCGCGTGCGTGCGGATCAGCAGAACATTTCCAGCCGTCCCGATGTCTATAAGCATTGCCGCCGTGCAAAGTATGCCGATGATGTGGCCATTAGTTTGCTTGCTAGTGTCGACTACAACCTGAGGGTACTGGATCGACCTGATCTACAAGGTTATCATGTACACAACCTTATGTCAAGCAAAGAGGTAATGCCACTAACCATGCACACTCAACAACGCGTAAATTCTGCACAAATAACAAATTTGATAGCGCTGGCTGCTAAGTACTATGCCGGTGAGAAAGGCCACTAGGCTAGCCCTGAAGATCCAGTTAGCAGTCGTGTTGTCCATTGCCGTTGGCTGTGCCTCTTCTCTTCTTCCGTCTTTACTGTTTCCTCCCGTTGTTAATGGATAAGACTTTAGTTAGTGATGTGGAGACAAAGGTTTATTAGAACGATGAGCAATATACCGTATGTCCGCACCTTTAAATCCATGACGGCGGTATATTCGATTACATTGTGCTAGCACACGTAACGGCATTCGAGTACAGACGACTGTGGGCGTTATGTTCTCTTGCTACTACTGCACTGCACTGCACTGCACTGCACTGCACTGTAACCAGCATGACTGTACGTAGGTGCTGCTCGTAGATCTACATGTACATGTACATGCAGCACATAGCTGGCTCTATTGCATGCGTACATGGTTTTTCTTCTTCTTTTCGGTATCTTCCCACTAGCATCAACAGTACTGGGGGCTATGTACTCTTTTTTTCTTTTTCTTTTTTGTAACAAGTATTTATTTGGGTAACAATGAGAAAAATCAAAGCGAAGACAATTGTACAACTAACACGTACTCTTCCTAGCACTAGTCTTTAGGGTGCTGAATCGAATGGTCTGGGTCCGAGGAAGCTGAGATGCTCACTTTCTACTTTATTCCCAATCGAATTCGCCACTTCCACCGAAACAGGGTGACTGCACCCTACTACACGTAGATGGGGATTTGTATGCAAAATGTCACTATTAAAAGCGCCATTTCGTTCTAATAAAGCATGGATGAGCGCGATTGGCCCATATGTTGTAGTCTTTTGGAGGCTGAGTCGACTGCTTTTGGTCCAAGAAGGCTGCGATGCAGCGTTCGGCCCATATTCCCAATCGAACAAGGGAAGAGAAAGAAAGAGGGCAAACAAAAACAATCACTCAAGCGTACAATACTGCTACGATGCTAAGGAAAGAGTGTGAGGCTGCGTTTACATGACAACGATTTGTGTTTACACGACAACGAAGTACGACCTAAACGGAACGAAATCGTTGCATTTACTACTATCGTTTACACGACAACGCCCGAAAACGATATCTAAACGGAACGAAATGGAAACGCACTTCAAAGTGTTTTGAAACGTTTCCAAAACGTTTTCGTTCTCATGTAAACGGTGAAAACTGTGAAAACGATTGGAAACGGAGCGCGGTCATGGAAACCATTCAGCGCAGGACTATATTTCGCGGGAAATACCCAACCGTTGCGACCACCAGCACGTACCAACTCCAACTAACGTGTTACTTCCCGCCCTTGCGCCAAGCCAGCACGTGCTCCAGCCTGATCGGCCGTTTTCCGTTTTCGTGTAAACGGTTCAAAATGATTTGCCGTTCTCGTGTAAACGGTTTGAAAACGATTCGAGGCCAGCCCGTTTTCGTTCCGTTTCGTTTCGTTTCGTCTCCGTGTAAACGCAGCCTGAGAGTGTTGTCACATAATCTTTTAAATGCATAGGTCTGGTTTAACCGATAGAAATTAAGTTCAAAACAAACAACACTGACCCAAGAATCATTATACGCAAACGACACGGTTCACTGAACAACTTAATGCTTTCAAAACACTGCTGACTTCTTCTTCTGAGTGTTTTGTTTTTGTTCACCCTCTCTCTTTCTCTTTCCTTACTAATGTGTTGGTATGTCTCACAACCAGTTCCCAACAGGTGGCAAAACCTTGTTACTGTTTAGCTACGTTGTGCAAAGACTACCGGTATGTACCTGTACATGCCGGTAGTGTGGTGCAGGCCCGGCGTAGCAGCCTCATCCTGCTTGATCCGTCAGCAAGATGCAACCTCGATTAGCACCCCCCCCCCCCCCCCCCCCCCAGTGGGCCGCCACTGCACGAACACGCACACCAATACTCACATCATAAGTTAGTTCGGAACTAATAAGAAACCCCTGACCACTCTTGATCCAATTACAGGCAAGGTTTGCTAGAGCTCTACTACTAAGGGGTCGTCCACAAATATCGATGTTTTTTTAGAGAAGATATTCGTTCGTTTGGGGGGGGGGAGGAGGGGGTTTGGGCCCTGTTCGTTTCGCCTTTGAGAAAAAAATATCGAACTGTATGGACGGGCACTGTTCGAACATGTAGTTTATGACCTACACAAAGTGAAAGTCAACCTCGTGAGCATAGCCATAGCAAGGTTGTTCGACCGTGGCAACATAAACCTACGTGTACATGTAGGTGTATGGTGAAATTAAAGTTGCAGCTGGTCACGTTTCATGAGGAAATTATTATTATTATGATTTAAATTTTGAATAGGGAAATTGAACTTCGTTAAAAAATATCGATCCTTTGCATAAACATGTGTAGTTCGTTTTGAGGGGGGAGAATGAACAAAATTAATTATCATCAAGTAATTATCATCTTGAAAAAAATATCGATATTTACGGGCGGCCCCTAAAAAAAATTGCATTTGATCACACTTCTTCTAAATCTGTCTTCAATTCTAAACTTTAAAGTGCTCCCTAGAATCACTAGCTTATCGTCGTCAAATCATCAGTCTCACCACTTTTCACAGATATGTTTTCCAATATCGTGATCACCTTGCTGATTTCCATTTCAACATTACGAATAGTGAGCGACGAGTCACCGACGACCAAATAAAATCATTCTTCCCAAATTTAAATCATTGTCTAAGTCTCTGACCGAATGCACTTGAGTAGCCACGTCACGTTCTATCCAGTGCAGCCGCTAAGCGCCTCTTGCCCCCCCCCTTTTTTTTGCCCGAAAGTTGGTCCGGCAGTTGCTGGACTTGCCTACGCCCTCCACCTGCACCTGGTGTAGTAGCAGTAGAAGTACTAGTAATAGTATGCACGCCAAGTGATTTACTGTCTGTAAAGAAGAGAGACATCCCTTTGAATGCCAGCGACCTAGAAGGAGCACGAGCATTTGCTGCAGAGACAGAAGCGGACTTGGCTTAATTTCAGTGTATTCTCATGCATTGTTCTTTGGCCTTTGTACGCGTGCTGTGGTATTATTATTAAAGAAGAGATAGAAAGGTGAGGCCTGTAGTTCATGATGGCTATAGGCTATAGTATGTTGCATTGACCGTAGATCACTAATAAACTTCCAAATGCCACATTGAAATGTGCACCACTTCAAGTACACTACTATGATATCCCCCACCAAATGGGCATTCGTTCTCGGAGTGGCAGGCACCCACCATTCTTTATGCCTGGATCAGATTTGTTGTATTTGGGCTACCATTTCTCTACCCAATAACTGCGCGCAGCGGCACCACCCCGTCCAGTTGCTGATGCGGGCCTACCGATTGAACTAGCGTATGCTGATGACGTTGATTTCATCAACAAATAATTATGACGTTGATTTCATCAGTACATCTCCAGGCTGGCTGAATGACCTGGAAGCTACTGCGATTTCCGTCTTGCCAACTGGTCACTGAGTGTCAACCCAAGTAAAACAGAACGTACTCAGGTGCACAGAAGCAACGACAGGATTGGTGAGGAGTGGAGAATGGTCCGAAAACTAGGATCTCTGCTTGGCGACGAGGCTGACGTAGCACGGCGGAAGCAGCTTGCTACAGCGGCCTTCACATCAATGTTTAGCCTCTGCCTCTGGAAACGGAGATCTGCTGTGAGTGAGCGTCTGCACCTGCGAGTATACTCGGCGTTCGTCCTAAGGTACCCGTTCTAACATACAACTGTGGCACTTGGGGCCTCACACAATCTGCTCACCAGAAGTTGGATGCCTTCCACCGACGTCAGTTGCAATCTCTCCTTGGCATCAAATGGCCACAGCGCATCTCCAAAGATTCGACTCCGTGAGTACCGAGTGTCATTATTCGCAAAGTTGACTGTATGCCTGTTTTGATTTCCACTATAAATAAAGTACACACACACACACACACCTGGTCCTGGTATACACTGCCACGTAGGTCACGTGTTTCTCGTTGAGCGAGACGGAGACGAGAGGAGACATGAGCGTTGGTGACGGGATAAGTCGTTTCGCCTTTTGAAACGCCTCTGGCAATTCTGACATTGCAATTGGAACTTGTCCCTTTCATCAGCAGTTGGGCGCCTGGTGGATCGGTTGCAGTTGTGGATAGCAAAGCCCCGGATCGACACACACACACACACCTGTCCTGTCCTGTAGAGCCACTACCACTAGGGTCAGTCACGTGGGCCCCGGAGGGGAAGCAGAGAGAGAGAAAGAGCACGCCACCCGATGGCGCTCCAGATGCGAGACTAGCCGGAACCGGCGAGAGCAGATCAGTGTCTGCTCCAGGATTGTAGGACAGCCGGGTACACGTGTACCTGGCACAACCATTTCAACCGGGTCGGAGCCGGGCACACATGTACCTGGCGCTGTCTCACCAGCCGAGTCACATGCTTTAACTGGTTGGTTGGTTTATTTTAATTCGGACAATAAACGGGAACTAGGCCCAATGATATAAAGGCGAATGGATAAGCCGCATTTAGAAAAGAGAGGACAGGAATTAGAAAATTACGAAAGAAGAAGAAGTATCTGACACCTACAAGCCATGTAGTCAGTCCTTTCGAAGTTCGAAAGTGTAAAGTACCAACCGGTTCACAGGTGACCCGGTACTATATTTTCAACCCGGTCCAAGCGCCGCCCAACCGGGTGGATTACCCGGCTCACCCGGCGCTGGAGCAGACACTGCAGATACACATATGCGGGAACTTGTCCCGTTCTCTGGCCGTTGGTCGGTGGCAGGGCGTTGAACAGCGATGGTGGTTGCGTCCCTGGGTTGAGCGGAAACAACGATTGCAGGTGTCACAGTGAGCATTGCAGCACCTCCGAGCGGTAGTGTCACCGGTGACAACAGCAGCTGGTTCGGTCAGTACTGGGCACGAGGTAGAAGCGGAGCAACGATGCACAGCCAAGCCTCCGCGACTCCGGAACCAAAGATGACACCGAGGGCACTGACATGCACCTCTCTGCTCCGAAACCGGCTTCTGCCGTTCAGCCGTGCACTTGTGCCTAGCGAGGTCACCCTGACGTGCGAAGTGCCGGGCGCATGTGAAACAAGTCACCGGCGCCGGTACGAGGGGATCCGGGGCCGTCCGAGGTGTAAGCCAACCTCCAGTCTGGGCGAGAGTCACAGGCCACTTTGTACCAGTCCGCTTCAAGGTCTCGTGAGCGAAGGTCCTTTAAAGCGCAGTCTTTCCACCGCCGACGTGAGCCATGTGCCGGGCGACGAGATGGCAGGGTGCCGAACAGCAACTGTTTGGGCAATCGCACGTCATCCATGCGGGCGACATGGCCTAGCCACTCGAGGCGCCGATGCTGAACCTTGGTGACGATGGTTTCAGAGTCACCCCACCACTCAAGCAGCTGGCTGTTGGATATGTGGTCATCCCAGCAACGATGGCGTGTGATACCCAATATCGACCGCACGCATCGCATGTGGAAAACAGACATGCGACGGAGGTCCTGCTTCAGCGGCGTCCAGCACTCGGACACATACAGGAGCAGAGACAGGACACAAGCATTAAACACACAGCGTTTAATATGAAGATCTAAGTTCTTGTTCCTGAAAACAGATTGCTGCAGAGCACCACAAGCCCGGGACGCACTTGCCACCCGAGCACTGATATCCTGCGAAGATCGGCCGCCACAGTGGATGATACACCCCAGGTACTTGAACTCCGGCACACACTAAATGTCCACACCGGCAAGCTGTATGGGCGCCTGGTCCGCAGCCGTGATGCCAGCTCCCGCAACCAAGAACTTGGTTTTGGTCGCGCTCACGGTGAGGCCGAACTCTGAAGCGGTCGAGTTGAACAGGTCCAAGGCAATCTCAGCACCAGCACGCGATGTTGCAAACAGGGAGGAATCGTCCGCGAACTGTGCCTCTAGGGCGGTGGCAGCGGTGTCAGCCCGGCCTGCCTTGCGATACAGTTGAACCTCACCATAGTGGTAGCTGAACTCGAAACCATTGCCAGGAATACCTGACCCTCTGTTGCCACTTGGTGACTACTGCCCACATGAAGATGTTGAAGAGGACAGGAGCCATAGTGCAGCCTTGCCGCAGGCCGTTGGTAACGCTAAACGGATCCACGTCTGTGCCACTCACGCGCAATACTGCAGACATCTCATGGTGGAAAGACCGGATTACTGCAATCATGGGGGGAGGGACACCAGCACGGGAGAGCACCTGCCAGAGGCACTCACGGGGCACGGAGTCGTAGGCCTTCTTCAGGTCAATGAAGACGAAGAAACCCTTGGCTGTATGCTCGATGGTCTTCTCGAGCAGCTGCCGTACGCTGAACACCATGTCCGTGCAGGATCTACCTCGCCGAAAGCCGCATTGTGATTCCGGGAGGAAGCTGCTGGCCAGGCCCTGGAGTCTCGTCTGAATGAGACTCGCCAGGACCTTGCCGGCAACATCGAGCAGCGCGATGCCACGCCAGTTGTCGCATCGGGTCAGGTCCCCTTTCTTCGGAATTGGTACCAGGGTAGCGTCTACCCACTCCTGCGGCACTTGGCCGGCACGCCACACATCTCCGAATAGCTCCACAAGCGTGTTGTTCAGCGACTCACCCCCTGCCTTTACCATCTCCGGCAAGACGCCCGAGGCTCCAGCAGCCTTGCCATTCTTCAAGCGAGCAACGGCGCGGCACACTTCGCGCAGCGTGGGAGGTTCAGCGAGGTCTTCGGCAAGCGGTAGTTGAGGGATACCATTCAGCGCGTTCGGTGTCCAAGTGCTCATGACGTTGAGCACTCCAGAGAAGTGCCTTCCCCAGCGCTGTCCCTGCTCACGTGGTGACGTGCATATATTTCCGTTCTCGTCAACGATCGCTGCTGTCCGTACTGGTTGAAGGCCGCGCCCAGCAGACTGGAGGTCATGGATACATTTCCACACGACAGCGCCATTGAAACGGGCGTCGGTGGCCGCCTGAGCTTTAGCTTTGATCGATACAACAATCAGATGGTGGAACGTCGTACAATACACTTTGGACATCGTCAAAGAGTTTTTCTTTCACAGTGCGACTAGCTGCGTAAGTCACAAACCACAGTGAAACTCTTAGCTGACCCATCAACGAGGGCGAACTGTAGGCGGGCAGATACAACGCGAGAACTCACCGCCTTCCAGACGCAGCCACCAGCTCTCCACGCGCTCGCAGCGCAACTATCCAAAACAATTGCGACTCCTTCTCCTCGGCGGCGAGAGTCGTCTGCGCCAGGAGCTGGACGGCCAGAGCTGAGGATAGTGAAACCGTCCACAACGTAGCTTTCCTGTCCAAACCAGTGAGTCTCCTGCAGGCCTGCTGCGGCGATATCAAATCTCCGTAGTTCCGCCACAACCCGATTAATTTTTTTGTTTTCAACTACTCGGCCAGAAACGCTTGCCGTCTCAATGGCTCCGTCTCGCTCCACCAGAGACCTGACATTCCAGCATCCAAAGCGCAACAGATGGCGTCTCCTTCTCTCTCTCCTCTCTTCAACAAATTTCATGGCGCGTGATGGAATCCGCTCGGGGGCTTGTCAAACCTCCGCGAGTGGCGATGAAGGGCGCAGTCAAAGGTGACGGCATCAAACGCCGTCCCGTCCTTTAGCTGTGTCGGTCCCCTCGTCGAAAGCGCTTTGCTGGCCCTGAGAGAGTTTACTGAAAGGTTTTGGCCATAGAAAACTGGAGCTCGAAAAAGGCAAACCGTCCCCCACGAGTACAAGGAGACACACACACACCATTGGACCATTGGACGCCCATCGCCGAAGGCGATGATAGCGATGCTACAGCAGAAGCCATAGCAGCTTGCACACACACACACACACACACACACACACACACACACACACACACACACACACACACACACACACACACACACACACACACACACACACACACACACACACACACACACACACACACACACACACACACACACACACACACACACACACACACACACACACACACACACACACACACACACACACACAGAAACAGATGGAGGCGGGCTTGCTTTGCAAGTGTTCGCGAAGAGTTTTACAGAACAAAGGAAGGGACGTGAGTAGAGTTATAGTGGGTGGGAGACAGTTCTACGCCACGGGTTTTTTTTATGAAAGTGCACATGCCTACATTGAAAGGAAGAGAACAACAACAACAACAACAACAACAACAACCATCGTGAGAATAAAAGAATTTAAACAACAACAACAACAACAGCACGAGAACAAATGGGGACAACAAAGGGCGTGTAGGTGCAGTATAAGAGCTGTGCCAGTGAGGTGAAGTGTGCTCCCCAATCCTCACCAATGAAAGATCCTAGTACGGATGATGTGGGGCAACAGTTAAGTGGGACAGAATACTAGGACAAACAGACAAAAGGGGTTGGACATGCTAAAGCAAGGTGCAGGTGAGGCGAGTCCAGCTAGTCCGACCAGAGGTCTTGGAAGCAGCACTGGATGTGCGCACCAGGTTGGGGGGGGGGGAGAGGAATGGTACTAAAATAGCAGCATAAAGTAGAAAGTCAAATTAAGGTGAAGGGCGTTTGTAAAGTGTTATGTTTCTTCTCTGATCTTAGTTACCGTCTGTGGCTCACAGCCAGTCCTTCTGGCGGCGGGGGAAGTATGAATATTTCATACAGCAAGAGTTTAGAAATACGTGGGCCATGTAAAGTCGATCTTTTTGATATAGGAGTAATGCTGAGCGAGAAATACCCGCCGGCTATCACACCCTGTGCCAATGAGATCAGTAGTGGATTCGAATCACATGGTTGGCGGGCAATGGAGTTAGCGGTGGCGGCTCACCGATATCATTAGACTCCGCACTGACGCGGCTTACAACTGTGCGTTCAAGTCGTCCAGGGCGTGTCGGGGCCGGTCGCACTTGGTTGGTTGGCAATGGAGTTAGCGGTGGCGGCTCACCAATACCTTCAGCCTCCACACTGACGTGGCTTACAACTGTGCGTTCAAGTTGTCCACGACGTGCCGGGGCCGGCCGCAGAGTTGGATAATCACGCTGCTGCGGCTGCTGGTAGTCACCACTGCGGGAACTACTTCTGGTTGCGTGATGCCAGCGACTGGACGTTGAGACATGCACTGATCTAGATGGTTCATGGTGAGATACCTGTGTGTGGGGGTCCAAACCGGGAAAAGCATCTGTAATTCTACCATTGGCTTGTCCACTGGGGCTGTAGAGGACTGGAGAAACCACACTCATATCTTCCAATCCAGACGACACGGACGATATTTTTGCCCTTGGTTCATTGGAACTATGGCCGGCCCAGCTGCTTGCAGACCAGGTGTCCGTCGAGTATGATGGCATGGTGACGTTGCTGACCGGAGTTAGTGAGCAGCTGCTTGCTGAACTGGATGAGGAGCGTTGGCTGCCGCGACGTCCATTGCTCATTGGCGATCTGCCTGGTAGAAGACCGTTCATTCGCTGGGCGTGCTCCCCAAGCTTCTCTCGTTCCATGATTTCTTTACCTTTGGACAGGATCTCCTTGGCTGTGCGTGGCTTTTGATGACTGTCCGGTGGCAGTTCATGCAAAATCGTGCGCCAGAGTCGGGTCACCTCAATTCCACCATCGTTCAGCTTTGTCTTGTTGAACACACGGAAATGCGAAAGTGTTGAAGGTACGGGCAGCTCTGGGTCTTGTGTCTGCAACAACTTCGCAATTCTGTATGCATGCATATATTCGTAGGCCGTAGAACGTACAAAAGTAAAATGTTTTTTGACCCATTGAATGAAGTCAGCTCGTTTCAGCAAGTGTTCAGTGTACAGAACTTGATACAAGGCCTGACCAATAGTGTAGTAAGAGCCGCGTACATTTTGGCGTATCTGACTCTGCCAGAAATCGAGCCGCTGCGCTTTATGTCCGGAAACTTCCATGGTACCTTCCTTGACAATCTCTTCTTCATTTTGCTCGTCTTCGATCGCGTAGTCCTCATTATCATTAGGATGGTGGTGACGATGAAGATGGAGTTGGTCGACCTGGTGATAGTCACCGGTGTCGACTTGACCTCCTGAGTAGTCTCCACAACCGTCATCCAAGTTCACATATATCACCGGGCTGGGACTGCTGCTTTGGTGGGACGCCATCGGTTCATCGTTGATCAAGCTCCGTTGCTCGTACAGAGTATCGTCTGTCGAAAGGGATACGGTCCGCCCGTCCATGTTCACGTCGTATACACTGGTGTGTGCAGCCCCATACATACATGTAGTAGTACTCTGGTGAGGAGACAACAACAACAGGAGACTTCTCACTCCAACAATTTCCCATTTCACTGAAGGTAAGAATCAAGAATGGCTAGAAATAATTTCAAGGCACTGCTTATATATCCAGACGATAGCCATATGATGGCCGCGTAGGCATTTCTTGGCCGGCGAGTATCAGGCTGCTTTGGCAATGGCGGAGGCTCGCTTGCCAACGTAACCGTCGGAGGCCATCATGACTCATGAGCTACTCTTCTGAGCTGCATGGTTGGCCGCGTAAGCATCCAGCATTGATTGAGCGGTTTCTCTTTTACGTGTAAAGTACTGGAGTACCGGTATGTACTTCAGTATTGTGTATGTGCTGTGTCACGTGGTAGGTGGTAAAGTCAAGTGGTAGTTCGAGGAGATGGGCGTCGATTCCAGTGACGATCCGGTGACCCCCCCCCTACTTTCGATAAGGTTTCCGTAAGTCCGATTGGTATTGTCAAGAGTACATAACCCCCCAGAGTGTGCAACTCCACTATGGGTGCTGTCCCGACAGAATTTCAAGTTGACGTCATTTTGATGATGCAATGCGCACTGTACACGGATTATCAGACGAATCCGGAACCTGTGGTTGACCGAAGCCGATCGATCCTGTACAAATTATTGCAAAGAATAACGTGTGATGCGTTGACACCTGTACACATGTTGTAAATCACTGGTGCAAGGAGCATTGCGTCATAAATAATGACGTCAACTTGAAATTCTGTCGGGACGGACAGCAGGGTATGTGGGAGTTGCACACTCTGGGGGGTTATGTACTCTTGGTATTGTTGCAAACGGCTTTAGCTCCCCCCTCCTAGTTCCTTCGTCAGCTGGCCCAACTAGGTTGCACTCCACCATGGGTCCAGTGTCTGCTCTAGGATTGTAGGACAGCCAGGTACACGTGTACCTGGCGCAACCATTTCAACCGGGTCGGAGCCGGGCACACATGTACCTGGCGCTGTCTCACCAGCCGAGTCACATGCTTTAACTGGTTGGTTGGTTTATTTTAATTCGGACAATAAACGGGAACTAGGCCCAATGATATAAAGGCGAATGGCTAAGCCGCATTTAGAAAAAGAGAGGACAGGAATTAGAAAATTACGAAAGAAGAAGAAGTATCTGACACATACAAGCAAGAGTACTCTTGATACAAGCCATGTAGTTAGTCCTTTCAAAGTTCGAAAGTGTAAAGTACCAACCGGGTCACAGGTGACCCGGTACTATCTTTTCAACCGGGTGCAAGCGCCGCCCAACCGGGTGGATTACCCGGCTCACCCGGCGCTGGAGCAGACACTGGGGTCTGCGCCAACCGCCAGTTTCCAACAGGTTCGGCAAGGGTTGCCTCGCGTTCCGGGGCGCCCAGCTGTGGAACACCTTAGGGCCGGGTTCCACTGCGGCTCCGCTGCCCCGCTGCTCGTCTTTCGCGGCTTGAAACGTCATCATTACCATAGTGACCGCGGCTAGAGCTGGAGCAGCGAGTCCGCGGCTCACCGCGAGCTTTTGCTACGATTCTTGACCAAAAACTGCGAGCCGCGGTCGCGCCTCGACCTGTTTCCCGTACTTTGCATTGTTTTGTACGCCAGAATTTTAAAATTCAAATTTTAATTCGCTGCGCAGGCCAGAACACGAGGATTTGTTTGATTTCGCGCGCGCAGGCAGGTGAAACGTCATCAAAAAGTGTGGACCACGACCGCGGTACCGCGAATGGCGAGTGACAGTGGAACTTTGGAGGATAGCGGCTCCAATTACTATACTAATTCACCCACGAACACCAAGACTGTGAGAGTAGAAAATAGAGTACTTGTTGTTGTCAATCGAGTGGGGAAGAAGCCGAAAGGCAACGGCAGAGGAGAAAAATAAACAAGTCGGATAACTCAGTGTGTACAAATGCCTGCCGTACGGGACTGGGTTGTACCGCAGAGTTCAAGGTTCATACGAACGCGCGGCATGTGCAAGAAAATCGTATACGGGAATACAACGTGAGTTACAAACATGGTGTACGCTGTGCTGTACACCTCCGCAAAAGCAAGTGTGACGCAAAAGGGAAAAAAACTGAAAATCTATGGTAAACCAGACGAAACACAAATAATCCATAAAGCGCGCAGCGGGTTGCTACATCACTCCCCCGCCAGTGGACGAGAGGCACGATACGAACACGATAAACTCAGAGAATAGAGAGAAAACGAAAGAAGAAAACCAGAGTTATTAAGTATGACTGGGTAGTGAGCAATGACACAAAGAGAGTCAGGAGAGCAAGTGAGCAGGCTTAAGACGGTCTACTGAGACAACCTGCTCCTTGCCTTTCACCAGCACTTTAAAATATTTAGCACTGCGGCGAACAACAGGGTAGGGACCATCATAGGGTGGCTGAAGTGGCTTTCGAACTGCATCGCAGCGGATAAACACTTTAGCAGCAGATTGCAGATCAGCGGGCAGATGGATAGGAGTAGAGTCGGACACCTGGCGAACAGGCAGTGGCTGCAAGCGGTGCAGGGCGTTAGCAAGACGAGCGACATAATCGGCTCCACCAGAGCGGATGGGAGCAGACGTGCCAGGGAAGAATTCACCTGGGAGCCGGAGACTAGTCCCATACACAAGCTCAGCGGCGGAACAATCAGTGTCAGTCTTCGTGGAGGAGCGGATACTGAGGAGGATCAACGGTAGTGATGTCAGCCAGTGGGTTGGACCATTGAGAGCTTTCAGTGACGACTTCAAGTGGCGGTGAAAGCGTTCCACCATACCATTCGATTGGGGATGGTAGGAGGTGGTGCGGGAGCGGTGACATCCAAGTAACTTCATCAGTTCTGACCAGAGATTGGACTCGAACTGAGCGCCACGGTCCGACACAAGGGAGGACGGAACGCCAAATCGGGAAACCCAGCCATAGACGAAGGCAGCGGCTACTGTAGCGGCAGTTGAATCAGCAATAGGGAAGGCTTCTGGCCAGCGGGTGAAGCGGTCGATGCAGGTTAGCAGGTATGTATAACCCTGGCAGGTAGGCAGAGGGCCAACTAGGTCAACATGTACCTGTGCAAAGCGGTCGTCGGGTGGCAGAAACTGGCCAACCGGGCTTTTCACATGACGGAACACTTTGGCGCGCTGACACTGCTCACACGTGCGGGTCCAGGTGGTGATATCACGGTGCATGTGCGGCCAAACAAAACGAGCGGCAATGAGGCGGTTGCTGGCGCGGATCCCAGGGTGACTAAGGCCATGAAGCGAGTCAAAGACAGCACGGCGGAACTGCAGCGGTACAAACGGACGGGCGGGCAATGTTGCAGCATCGCACAGCACAGGAGCAGCAGAGCCAGGCAGAGCAAGAGACTGAAGACGCAAGGCAGAGTCAGGATGATTGAGATAAGACTGAGTTTCAGCATCAGCTTGTTGCGCAGCAGCGAGACTAGCAAAGTCAACAGCGGCAGGCGGCGAGACAGCTGAGACAGCAGAGACAGCAATACGAGACAAAGCATCTGCAACCGGATTGTGCTCACCCTTAACGAAACGAATGTCCGTGGTAAATTCTGCGATGAATGACAGCTGACGGAGGACACGGGGCGAGTGTGATGCTGTGGTGGTCTGCTTCAGAGCAAACGTCAACGGCTTGTGGTCCGTTAAGACGCGGAACACACGACCTTCGATGTAGTAGCGGAAGTGTTTGACAGCCAGATACACCGACAATAGCTCTCGGCCGAAGGTGCTATATCGGCGCTCGGTGTCAGACAACTTCTTGCTGAAGAAGGCCAGCGGTTGCCAGGAGCTGTGCACGTATTGTTGCAGTACTGCGCCCACACACAGGTCAGATGCGTCAGCCATTATGCAAATCGGCGCTTGCACACAGGGATGACAGAGCAGGGTAGCGGAGGCCAGAGCAGCTTTAGCGGCGAGAAATGCATCAGCAGCAGCTGGTGGCCAGACAAAATCAGGTGGCTTACGTGGCGGACGAGCAGACTGTTTGCCGACCTTGGTGCATAGCAGATCCGTTAGGGGCTGAACAATCTCCGCACAATGCGGGATGAAGCGTCGATAGTAGTTCAGCATCCCCAAGAACTTACGGAGCTGGGTTAGCGAGGTGGGTGCACAGAACTGCTGGATGGCGTCGACCCGACTGGCAGGAGGGCAGATTCCATCGGCAGACACAGTGTGGCTCAGGAATTCCACGGTGGGCACGGCAAATACGGACTTGGTGACATTAATGACGAGCCCATGCTTATCGAGGCGTTGCAGAACCTGCTCCACGTGGCTGAGGTGGGTGGACAGGTCTGGGCTGCCGACGAGCAAGTCATCAATATAGTCGAAGCTGCAGTCGAGGCCGGCGAGCACCTGATCCATAAATCGCTGGAAGGATTGTGCAGCGTTGCAAAGGCCAAACGGCATGCGCACAAACTCGAAGAGGCCAAATGGCGTCGTGACAGCAGTTTTTGCAATATCGGCGGGATCGACAGGGATTTGGTGGTACGCCCGGACCAGGTCGATCTTGGTGAAAACCTTGCAGCCGGCGAGTCGTACCGTAAAATCCTGTATGTGAGGAATTGGGTACCGGTCTGGTTGAGTGGCCAGATTGAGGGCGCGGTAGTCGCCGCAAGGTCGCCAATCTCCGTTGGGTTTGGGGACCATGTGGAGTGGGCTGGCCCAGGGTGACTCGGATGGCCGGATGATGCCAAGGTCAAGCATGTGCTGAAATTCCTGCTTCGCCGCTGCCAAGCGTTCAGGAGCGAGGCGGCGTGGCTTGGCGAAAACAGGAGGTCCACTGGTGACGATGTGATGCGCCACGTTATGCAGAACGGGCCGATCAAACGCAGGAGGTTGCGTGACAGACTGATAGCGAGCCAGCATGGAGCGAATAGGCGGCGGCAAAGAGTCAGGCATTAACGCATGTACAGACGGCTGAGCGGAGGCAGAAACAGGCACAGAGATATGCAGTGAGGTGCGGGCATCCAGCAAGCGGCGGCTGTGCAGATCAACCTGCAGCTGGAAATTAGCCAGGAAATCTGCACCGAGAATGGGCTGCATAATGTCGGCCACGACAAACACCCACTGAAAACGGCGACGGAGACCAATGTCAATAGTCAGGGATCGCATCCCATAGGTGACAATGGTGCTGCCGTTAGCTGCTCGTAGTGGTGGAGTGCCACGGCAACGGTGACGCTCCTGGGAGGTCGGCGGCACTACACTGACAGCGGCTCCGGTGTCCACCAAGAACTGCATCTTGGAGAGCCGATCACGGACGTGCAGGCGGCGACTTCCAGCTAGGCCAGACAAGGGTGCCACTACTTGCTGGCCTGCGCGTTTTCCTGCCGCTTGAAAGAGCAGGGGCTCCGGCAATGGCGAGCACGATCGCCGAATCGGTGGTGATAAAAGCACACGTCACGTGTTGGTGTGCTGGACCGGGAGTGCGAAGGTGTGCTGCTCCTACTTGTAGAACGACCACGGAAACGAGGCTCAGCAAGGGCGGACACTGCTGCAGTCAGTTCAGCAATTTGCCGCTCCAGGCGTGCCACAGTACTGTCCGGCATACTTGCTGCGGCGGGACGAAGAGCCATGATTGCGTTCGCTTCGGGCGAAACTGCCAAAATCCGGTCGGCCATGGTGGCCAGATCCTCCAGGGGCAGTGCCTCTGAGCTTGACGCGAGGATCAGGCGGGCTTTCTCTGGCAGCCGCTGGATGAACAACTCGTGGAACAGTCCGTCGTCCATTGTGTGGTCGTCCAGGAGTTGTTGCATCCGCCGCAACAGCTGTGTGGGCTTCCTGTCACCCAATTCTTCTTCGGAGAGGAGCAGGCGTATGCGGCGCTGCTCACTCAGCTGCGTACGCTGTATCAAGCGAGCTTTCAGCTGGTCAAACGGTGCATCCTCTGGCGGGTTGAGGATGAGGTCGCGTACCTCGGTGGCGAAGTCAGCGCTCAAACTGCTGATGACATGGTGGAATTTCGTGGACTGCCTGCTGATATTCCTAGTCCGGAACAAACTTTCCACCACGCCGAACCAGACTTGTGGGTCGCTCGCGTAGTAAGGCGGTAGCTTCACCGCAGTAATGGCTGACACATCGGGACTGCCAGCACGGTGTGCGGGCGGGTCGGCGTTGGCAGCGACAAGAGTACCTGTGCCTTGTTCTGTCTCTGTGGACGAAGGCGCCTGCTTGGCGGCCAACCTGCTCGGTGTCCCTGTGCTCTTGGCGGCCAGCGCGGTCTCGGTGCGAGCTAGCAATTTGCTGCTACCGATAGGTGTGCTGGGCATGGGAGTGCCTTTAGCGTGGGCTGAGGTATCGCGCTCCATTACTACTACTAGTACTAGGCAGGGTCTTCAACCACACACGAACGAAAATTACTTGCAGCGAGAGTTCGGGATACCGGCACTTGGGCTACACAACGCGGTAGCCTGATGCTGACCGGTTGTACGGGGTCACCAATTTGGAGGATAGCGGCTCCAATTACTATACTAATTCACCCACGAACACCAAGACTGTGAGAGTAGAAAATAGAGTACTTGTTGTTGTCAATCGAGTGGGGAAGAAGCCGAAAGGCAACGGCAGAGGAGAAAAATAAACAAGTCGGATAACTCAGTGTGTACAAATGCCTGCCGTACGGGACTGGGTTGTACCGCAGAGTTCAAGGTTCATACGAACGCGCGGCATGTGCAAGAAAATCGTATACGGGAATACAACGTGAGTTACAAACATGGTGTACGCTGTGCTGTACACCTCCGCAAAAGCAAGTGTGACGCAAAAGGGAAAAAAACTGAAAATCTATGGTAAACCAGACGAAACACAAATAATCCATAAAGCGCGCAGCGGGTTGCTACAGAACCGCGCTGCTCCGCTGCATGCAGCCAAGTGCCGCGGAGCAGCGGAGCCGCAGTGGAACCCGGCCCTAACCCAGCGACATACGTGCCATCTCCACGCTCCGCCAGTTCCGCGCCAGCATGATCATTGCCTTGCGAAAAGCTACCCCAAGGCCAGTTCAAACACAGCAGGGTACGGGTGCGGGTCAACCTTCGCGTAGGCGTACCAAAGCAGGCAGTGCGGGTACAGGTACTCGAAAGCATGACACCACGATGTCCCGTAGCGTCCCCAGCAACATTTTCCGTAGCGGTGACGAGTGTGAAGAGGATGGCAGCGTCCCCTGCAACATCTCCCGTAGCAGTGACGAGTGTGAAGGGGATGGCGACCAAGATGCAACCTGTGTAGACGAAGACAGATTCCAACCAGTCCAGAACGCAAAGCGGAGCAAGAAGCAGTGCGTGCTCCAGGTGATCGCAGATGACAGCTGGAAGATGGTGTCGTCAGAGCCTCCCAGGGCGAAGAAAGCTGTGCTGTACGTTGGCAACCTACCAGTCCATCCTCAAGCGTTCCATCGAGACTTACACTGATTTTTGCGATCTTTTTCTTGAGAACGATTCTCACCCTGAAATGACTTTCGGCGACTGACGTGAAAGAACACTCATGACACCCACCTCGTCGAATGGAGCATGCATTGTTTGTGGTGTATGGGTGCAGGAAGGTGGTATGTTCGCGAGGTGCATATCGAAAATGATCCGAAAGACTTTGTGATGGTGCCATTCGGCGGAGAACATTTGAATTTTTCGTACGATTCAGAGCAGTCGGCGAAAACGAGCCAGTAACCTGAAAGGAGGGCGTGAACAGGTGTAATTTTCGACAATGTGGTTGCCCTCGACCCTGCTCTCGGACATTCGAGTAATGGTTATGGCAAAATCGATGGTGCTCCAGGTTTTTCAGACGCATTTCTTGACCATACTCAATTCCGTAGATATACCTGTGCACAGAAAGCACACAAGAGTTCAAACTAACTCCACTGTATTCAGTTCACGTGTTTTCCACAGATTCAAAACCCTCCTGGGACCAGGAAAGTGGACAATACGCTGGAGTATAGACGTGCACACTGCGAACACGCCCACGCGCCACTCCTGCAGACCCGTGTCGGACATCACATACGGGCCATGTCACGGTGCCGCAGACGTAATGGGCGTGCCCCACACGCTTGCGTTACACACGTTTAGATCCTACATGCACACGTGGAGCACAAACATGTCAAACATGCGTGCCGCGGATGCACACACATTGTTCGTACATGCCGGATACACTTCGCATACATCACATGCGTGTGCCACACCGTCGGAGGAATACAAACGAGCACGGATACGCACACATGAGAGTACCTCACCAACAAAGCCTAGCCAGGTTCGCACTCGGTTTCCCTATCAACAATCATTTCTGGCTAGAACAGTGCAGTAGCAATAGCCGAAACAGAGAGAACGCAACACGGGTGGCCGAGCAAGTGACATAAAGCATAAACAAGACAAACATACTTTGTACATTCACATACAGTCAACTTCTCTAATAACCACTGCGTATATATATATAACGACAATTCGCAAATATGACAGAATTTCCATGCCCAGAGCAAAGTGACACACAGCATAAACAAGACAAACGTACGTTGTACATTCACACACTTTTAAAAGTTTGTATACATGTATGTGATTGTATTGATATGCTTTGGTTTTCTTTCCTCAAAGGAGAAGTGACGCGTGCATGGTATATGCATAGACCGTTGAAGTTCGTGTGAATGCATCAGACGCACACATGTACAGGACACTTTGCATTTTTCAAACTGAAACCGTATACATAAGCATGCGTGCACGTGTGTGTGTGTTTGTTTGTGTGCGGGGGGGGGGGGGGGGGTACGTGTACGTGTGAAGAGCAAAAACCAGTACTGATAAATTGATAATGCAGGCCAAGCAGAGAGGATCGCAAAGCAGACAATCACCTCTACATTGTAATCTTCTACAAATAACACATACATGTACATGTAGCTTCATAAGCAGAAAACGAGATACTGTGAGCGCGACAGACTCACACACACACACACACACACACACACACACACACACACACACACACACACACACACACACACACACACACATACACACACACGCGCGCACACACAAACACCCCCCCCCCCCCACAGACTAGGGTCCGGCGGATTCTGCCGGCAGAAAATTGGCAGAATTCGGTACTTTTTCTGGTAAGTTTCATGCATGTTTAGTATGTGGATAAAGAAATGGAGCAGAATTCGAATAATTGCCCGCCATAAGGTTTGTATGGTTCTGCCAATTTCACTGCTTTTCGAGCAGAATCTGCCACCTTTTCGAGCAGAATCCACCGTTCCCTACCACAGACACACACCACGAGACCATAAATCTGAAACGGCATGCATTTTGACACACACACGCACACATGCACACACACACACACACAGTCACACACACAACACACACACACACACACACACACACACACACCACGAGACCATACATCTGAAACGGCATGCGTTTCGACAGGCTTTAGAAGGCCACGAGTTAGGTGATCCACATCAAGGCAATACGCACCACCAGCCCAGCTACATGTACCGATATCTCATACTAGACAGCAACTGAACGCGGCACACATACTACACACAAGAGCGCGTACAGCGGCAACTTTCTCCTTATGCTTACGGTTGTTGAATACAGCATTGACGACACACCGAGACACACAGAGGAACACAAACTAGGGTCTACAATGTGCACACATACAGTACATGTGCATGCACAATGTACATGTATACACAGCTATGCGTTTGCGTGTTTTCATGCTCCCTTCAAAGGTTTATGTAGTATACGGCATGTATGATTTATGTTGCTTGAGTACGCCCACTTTGAAGGTCGAAATTGGATTATACAGGGCGTGAACAGGTGAGATTTTTATGTCTAGCTGTTAATTACCCTTACCTTAGCCCACCAAGGAAATCGGAATGATCAAACTCGATGGTGCTCCAACTTCATTTCGACGTAGAAAATTCGCTGTTTGAACATCTCAATTTCAAAGGGTAACCACTGATTTCGATGTGAAAAACGTTTCCTGATCGCCATAAAAAAATTCCTGCCGACACACACCATAACAAGCTCCAAGTTCACAAACTAAACAGTGGCCACAAACGGTTGCTCGTCATGAAGGTGGTTCGACACTTTCGACCAAATTCGTTCACTTCCGTATTCAGTTGACAATTATTTTTTGCCGTCATCAAGACTTATTTGGGCCCAAAAGCGCAAAAATCAGTGTAAGTCTCGATTAGTGGCAGAGATATGTTTTTTGCACGCTTGAGGATGGACTGTACAGTCAATTTCAAAAAGATTAAAAATCCTGGCGATCGCCCGGGGAGTTTGCCGTCTTACCGTACGCGCGCTCGAGAGCTGGCTGGAAAAACTCACTGTGAACTCGAAGAAATAATCCGCGCGAAAGCATGAAAAATGACAACTCACTCACGTCGGTACATGAACGTCTGGTTTACAACAAACGAGTTCTTCCTCGTATCGATATGGAGTCAGAGAGGACATGTCGAAAGTGTGGTAAATGTTGACGAGCGGGATGGGTCCCAATTCGTTTCGTGCCCAATTTCTTTGAGCTGCGATGCAATATACGCTCACGATGTGACGAAAACGACATCGACACAGACTCATTCCCAAGGCCATGACTTGGCAAAGCTATCCATGTGACTTCAACGACATTTTGAGAAAAGCAGACGGCTGTGAAAGCTGATAGAAGACGACGTTGACTCCTAAATTCAAATAAATTGGCGATCTTGAAATACTAAAATAATTCTCAAAGAGAAATCGATCGATCGATGTGCCGTTGTATTCAACAACACGTAGCTACAGCGCAATGACTTCCGTGTTCACTCACACCGTTTCAGTGTTGTGGGTGTGTTCACATGGCGTGAACCAGTCAAGTGTCATGTCAGTAAGTTCGGCAGGAAACGCGAGCTCCAACAACAACAAGTCGTTTGGCGCAGCCACCTTCTTTGGCTTGTACTTTTTGTACCAGCGTGATCACCAAAACAAGAAAAAAAGTGTGACTTGAAGATAGTTTGGGATTTGAACTCACAACTTCATGGTCAGTAGACAGCATTCATAACCACAAGGCCAAAAAGGAAAGGATAAATCGTGGGTTTTGATAAAAAATCGATACTGACATCCAGGGCAAATTGTAAACCATGGGAAAAGGCCGGAAACCTGGCCGAAATTCTAACTCCTTAACGGCTGTTCCAATTGTTCCGAAACATTCACAGAACAATTTGCCGTGCCCTAACAAGCCAGTCTATGTACTTTGTTTTCCAAATTTACCTTATCTTCATACTTTTTAAGACCAAAACCTGATTGCTAATCTTTTTGAAATGGACTATAGGCGACCAATGCACCGAGGAACGCCTCAGGGAGTTTGTGCAACACAGAGTAGCTGCGGTTGGGACATCTGCGGATGTGCACGATTGCAGTATGCACGAATCAGCAACGGGCAAAATCTCAGCGAGACTGACAGTTGACGCTGCAACAGTTTCTACAATTACCGCTGCAAACTTCTGGCCCCGGCCACTTTATGCCAGGCAATGGCGTTTCAAAGAAAGCAGTGGAGCACGCCATGATAATTCTAGCCCACCTGCCAAAACTGATGATATCACCAAGTCTGACCCTCCTCCTCAGAACAATGATAGTCTCCCACCTGCCGACCCTCTCCTGAGCAATGACCAGTAAGACGTTGAAATTGCTGGTTACGAATGCCTTTGGTATCCGTTCAAAGTTTGGCGAATTTCAGCACACCCTTCTGGCATCTGATGCAGATATTGCTGTAGTCACAGAAACCAAGCTGACCCTGGATAAGATGACGCAAGCCGAAGTGACTCTTCCTGGGTACTCCCCTCCAGTAAGACGAGACCGAACACCACAGGGTGGAGGCGTGGCTGTGTGGGTGAAATCCCACCTAGCTTTCCAAGAGCTGGAAGCTGTTCCAACCCTTGATCAAGAAGTTGTATGGCTTTCTATCCGCATAAGACCTGGCCGCAAAGTTGTCTTGTGTGCTGCCTACCGCCCAGGGTCTCTTCCTGGCAACGATATCAGTATGGTAGATTACTTGGACCAGACCATTGACGTTGCCCGGGTGGATGCACAGCACCTCATCATCGCTGGCGATTTCAATGCGCACAACACTGCCTGGCTGGGCAGCAGTAGAACAACTCCAGCTGGGGAGAAACTGGAGGACCTCTGCGCACTACATCACCTCCAGCAGCATGTGACGGAGCCTACTCGTGGAAATGCCCTCCTCGACCTCATCATGAGTGACCTGGGCAACCCGACGGTCCGGCTCGGCCCCCCAATCGGTAGATCTGACCACGCCACCATCTTGGCAGAATTCAAGACAGAACTATGTCGAGAGCCCAAGACGGCCAGAACAGTCTGGCAATATGGCCGCGCTGACTGGGACAGACTAAACTACCACCTTAGGAGTGTGGACTGGGATGCCCTCATGTCTGAGGATGCAAACAGCAGCTGCACCAATATTACCTCTGCCATCCTAGATGGAATGAACCAGTTTATCCCATCCCAACTTCTCTGTACTCGGCCCTCTGATCCCGCTTGGTGGACGCCAGCTTGCAGCAAGGCCGTGAAGGCGAAACAGAGTGCCTGGAAGTCCCTCAAGAGACGACCAGATTCGCCCCAATGTCAAGCTAACTATACTCTCGCTGTCCACCGGTCTTCTGATTGCCTACGTGATGCCCAGAATCACCATCTAGCAATAGTCCGTGCACGACTCCAGACCGGCAGCCTTCGAGACAAACAGTGGTGGTCAACCATCAAGCAGTCCATTGGAACCTCCCGAAATAGCTCCATCCCGATTCTTGTCGACCCTGCTGGCAAAGAACATGCCACGAACATTGAGAAAGCAAACTGCCTCGGTCACTACTTCGCGGAGAAATGTAGCCTTGGTGCCAATGACCTGCCAGACACACCTCTGCCCCCTATTCGCCTACGCACAGGCAATAGGCTGAAGACCGTACACTTCCGCCCTGCCACAGTCCAGCGAGCTCTCAAGAACCTGGACGCTTCTAAAGCTACTGGCCCTGACGGCATTCCGGCGCAAGTGTTGTGACTAGAGTCTAGACTCTCTTAGTTCCACAACATAACTAACTTCATAAGGACTGGGATTAATTCTCATTCAGTACTACATGACTTACTCTAATCTCTAATCATCAAGAAGCTGGGTAAAACCATAAAGCCATCAAAACAAACAAAAGGGCTAATGCTACGTGGACGATAACGTCACACAAACATACACGTGATATTATGTACAACTTCGTGATGTAATCACGACATTCCCACACACAGGTGGAGCGATCAATCACAAAAGACCTGGTGACCAAAGGGAGAAAGATTATAATAGCGCATAAGAACCGCGTATTTAGGTGATTATTATTATTTGGGTATTGTTAATGTTAACTAGGGCAGTCCCCACAGACGCATGTCTCCTGACAGGCTACGCTAATGATGTGACATATCTTGTGAACCAAATTGCGAAGGTACTGAAGAGCAAGGACACATAAGTCATGGAGCCCATACTACACCCTAGTGCCAAAGTAGTGAGTGGGAGAGCAAGTTGGCAGAGGAAAAGAAAACTCGAATAAAAAGGGGGGTGAACATAATTATACAGCTTGAGTGGATGATAGCTGATTGAGACAGACACCAGCATGGTGAACTAAACCAAGTCTGCCTCGTGCAAATCCAGGACACGTCCTAAGCCTTCGATAGCAGCTCGTCTTACCGGTCGAGAAGCTGTTGCAGGGACGTGTGCGTCGTTGGTTACAGCGGGAGGCTGTGGTTCATTCGACGAGTGGTCAGCAGGTCGAGCAGACTCACACTCCAACGGATATAGGTGCTGTAGTGAGCGCCGTAGGAGCTTGTTATTGGGCGTCCTCACAGTGGCGGAACGCGTTTCTCCATCACGACTAGCGTGAAGTTCGCTGATGATACCCAGTTTCCACATACCTCTGGGCGCGTCATCCTTGATGAGGCACACATGTCCAATCCTTGGCTTCACGGTAGAATGAGCAACCTGTTTCAACTGCGATTGTTGCCGTTCTCGTAGACTGGTTAGGTATTCAGATCTCCAACAGTTACAAAACTCATTCAATCGCTTCTGACCTTTCTTCCACGTAGAAAGTAGCAGTTCCGCTGACGACATTGTTGGGGCGAAATCAGGGTCCTCTTCTACATGCCCTTGGGGTAGACTGATTTCGGCTGATAATGATAAGAAGTGGGCAGGTGTCAAGACCGTATAGATCTCATCGCTTACGTACACCAGCGGTCGTGAATTTACTACTGCTTCAACTTCGACGAGAATGGTTGACAGCTCCGTTGTTCCGAGAACTAGTCTGCCAATAGACTTACGGAGGGCTTTCTTCACGATTCCAATCAACCGTTCATAGAACCCGCCCATCCATGGGGAGAGTTGCACAATGCAAATCCATTCGATTCCATGGGAAGCAGCATAATTAAGAGTGTGGTCATCCTTCACAATGGCTTCCCAAGCAAGCTGTAGAGTCGATTTCGAAAGCAGGAATTGCTGAGCGTTGTCAGAGAAGATCTTGCGCGGTACTCCTCTTCTTGCCACAAATCTGCGCAATGCCATCAGGAACTGTTCTGTGGTCATATCAGCAACAAGCTCGAGGTGGATGGCACGTGTGACCATGCACGTAAATAGGCACACCCATACCTTGTGGATGAGTCCATGTTCTCTGACTGTCATTGGGCCAAAGTAGTCGACGCCAACGTGTGTGAACGGTTTAGACTCAGCTACGCGCTCTGGAGGGTAGGGTGCCATTTTCGGTAGCGAGTACGGCCGACCATTGAACCTCTTGCATACACCACATTTCTTGAGTACAGTCTTGACGGTTTGTCGTCCTCTGGGGACCCAATAGTCATACCTGACTCGCGATAGGGTATGGTTAGTTCCACTGTGCAGCACCATGCGGTGACAGTCATTGATGATAGCTGTGGTTACTGGATGTGAACGAGGTAGAAGGATGGGATACTTCGCTGAGTATGGTAGGGATGAATTCTCCAATCGACCCTTGCAGCGGATGAGGTTATGTTCATCTAGAAAGAGCGCAAGGTTTTGGACCAGCTTGTTCTTGGCGTTGCTTTTGATAGCCTCAATCTCCGGTGTATAGTGTGTTGCTTGAACATGTTGAATCCACAGATGTTTGGCGTTGTCGATTTCAGCAGCAGACAAATGAGTGCCGCATGTGGTCTGTTGACGGCATCTCTTGACAAACTTGATACCGTATGCTGTTACACGGGCTAGCTTCTCAAACGAAGTATACTTGCTCTCATCTATACTCAGCGGTGATGGCTTGCTGCTGGTCTCGGTTTCCGCAGGACCCTCCGCCGCGAATAGTACTGTGGAAGGAGCATCGATGACGTCTTTGGGCCAGTGTACAGGAGGATCTCGAAGCCATTCTGGACCACACCACCAAGCTGTACTGTCTGTCAGTGTGGCTAGCGATGCTCCACGGGATGGTAGGTCGGCTGGGTTGTCGGCTGTACGGATATAGTTGAAGCACACACTCTGGTCTGCACGGATTTCCTTCAACCGATTGGCGATGAAGACAGGGTACGATTTCTCAGTATTCTTAATCCAGCCAAGCACGCACTGTGAGTCAGACCACAGGTGGGTAGCTGAGATGTGAACTGCGCCCAGAAGCTCTTTCTTCAGAAATTTGATGATCCTGGCGCCGATGAGTGCTGCTAGGAGCTCTAGACGTGGTATACTTGTTGCTTTGATGGGCGAGACTCGTGTTCGGCTGTAGATCAGGTCAACTGACGAATAGGCACCGTCAACTTGTCTCACACACAGGTACGCGGCTGCACCGTAACCATCTTGAGACGCATCACAGAAGACGTGGAGTTCATAGGTGACCTTGTCGACGTGGATTTTTGGTCCAATGAAGCGAGGAATGGCAACGTCACTTGCGCAGGACAGATCGGACAGGATATCCTTCCATTCATGAACGAGAGCGTCAGGCAGCGGAGAGTCCCAGTCTACATGTAGCTTCCATATACTCTGTACTAGGATCTTCGCACGCATGATGACCGGGGAGAACAGGCCCATCGGATCATAGAATTGGGCTATGCTGCGGAGGACATCTCTTTTGGTAATGACGGAGTACTGGTTTGTGGCTGACTTTGCCGTCGACAGAGTATCGCGATTGGTATCCCATGACATACCCAGTACCTTCATTACATCACAGCTAGACTTGTCTTCAGGAGCTAGAGCATCTCTGAAGTCAGGATCGTTGGTACCCCATTCACGCAAGTTCATGGTGGCACTGGCAAAGGCGTCCTTTGCCTCTCTGTAGTATGCAGTAGCATCCTGGACGCTGCTCTGCCCGGTGACAACGTTGTCAACATAGATACTGCGACGTACATCATCGCATGTCCCTGTCTGTTGCTGTTGGAGATGGTGGTCAACTGTGGCGGCGAGAAGAAACGGGCTAGCGACAATGCCAAATGGAACTCGGCAAAAGCGGTAGATCACTAGGTTGGCTGTGGTGACGGGTTTTGTAGGATCGCGAAGCCATAGGAACCGTGTTACATTGCGATCTGTCATAGATAGACCTAGCTGAAGGAAGGCCTTCTCAACATCGCTGACAATGCCAATGGGGTGTAGCCGAAATCTCACCAGGATGCCACACAGATCCGGCAGAAGTATCGGACCTCGGTGCAGGCAGTCGTTCAGGCTGTTGTGTTCTGCGCGAGTTCTGGCGGAAGCATCATATACCACACGGACCTTTGTTGTGGTACTGCTGGGGCGAACAACACAGTGGTGGGGGATGTAGTGAATCGGCCCATCCTGGTGATCAAGGTTCACTTCCTCGATAATGCCATTGGCTAACTGCTCTGTGATGGTACAATGATACTTCTCTAGCACTTGTGGTGTCTGCTGGAGTCATTTGACTAAGGATTTGAGACGGCCGAAGGCGAGCTGGTAGTTCTCTGGTAGATTAGG
This sequence comes from Sycon ciliatum, assembly GCF_964019385.1. Lineage (NCBI taxonomy): Eukaryota > Metazoa > Porifera > Calcarea > Leucosolenida > Sycettidae > Sycon > Sycon ciliatum. The sequence goes on from NC_088646.1 coordinate 2,823,991, forward strand.
TTGTGGAGTATGGCTATCTTTCCATGGCCAAGATACCATATATCGGCCGTTGATCAGTTGCAAGGAGCTGCGAAAGTGTTCCAGGGCAATGTCGTCCGCTGTCTGCGGATCACTGATGTCATCGGTGATACCAATATCTTCAAGTCGCCAGAAACGTTGGAGATCAAATACTGGGTCTGGCAAGGTGGTAGCATCTGTGAGCATTATGTGGCCCGCAGTGTCATCTGTCTCTGTGTCAGTAGGGCCTGCTGGGACAAATCCCAATTTGGAGTTCAGCAAGACCAGGCCATTGTTGAGTTGGATGTGACCGTTACCCATGATGGAGAAGTAGAAATCCGTGCCGATAAGGAGGTCAATTTCTACCTCCTCACGCTTGGTGACAATGGTGTCAGCTAGTTGGATGTTCTTGACTTCAGGGTACTGGTCGATGTCGATTGGGGATTTGACAACAGGACAACAAATCCACGGCATAACATTGGCGGTTACGGGCAAGGCTGATCCATCTCGACATAGGAGGGAAAACTCCACTCTCGGCAGGGTGACCGTTCGCCGGGACGCAGATCCAAAACTAGCGATGGACAACACGTCTTCACCGACAACAGCTGCGTTGACAGAGGCAGCTAACGATTCATGAATAAATGTGCGAGTTGAGCCGGTGTCAAACAACAGTCGGCAGTCTGAGATGTTGCCTTGCCCGGCGACAGTTGCGATGGCGGTTGGGAGATTCACACCTTTGGACTGGACGTGCACCGTAGCGGTAGTATGTTTCTGTGGCCCTTGCTGCTGCTGAGTAGGATAGAAGGTACTTGCGGCAGCTGACACTGGTGATGAGCCAAATTTCTGAGGGCACAGGGCACGGTGATGGGTCAACAGATTGCAGTGATAGCAGGGTCTTCTAGCAGTACAGTCCTTTGCCCAATGTCCCTTCCGTAAGCATACAAAGCAGTGGTCTTGTAGCTGCTGCTGTCTGGTAGAAACCGTGTTGAACGTTGGGCAGGTGTCCGAGAAGTGTTGCAACTTGCAGAAGAAGCATCTCGGAGTGGCGCGCCGCACAGAGCTAACTAACGTGGCTGCCGTGGCCGGAGGTTGGGAGTAGGCAGCATGAGGCTGTGCGGAAACAGGCGGTGGTCGTGGCAGAGTGCTCTCTGGTTTGCTGGCTGTGTCTCCTGCCAGTCGCTCGGCCGATTCACGGACCTCCAGGTAGATTCCCAGCTGTTTCCGCAGCTCATCAACAGTCCAACTCTGATTGTGGGGTTTCTGTGTCTCAAGTTGTACGATGACGCACTTTGGTAACTTGGAAGTGATGACAGGAATCAGCAGTTCCTGTTGCACACTTTGACCTTCCGCTTGCAAACAGCGCAAATTAGCCTCCACCTCGTTGTAAAATCTCCGCAACATGTGAGGTTTATTTGATGGCGCTGGCATTTCAGTAATTGCGCGGTATCGGGCTGCGATGATGGCATCCTTCTTGCCAAAGCGATCCTTCAATAATCCTAACGCCACGGGGTAATTTGAATCGGTGGTGGGAATACCGGCAATAACATCCAGGGCCATGCCTGTCAAATGACTTCTCAAATACGACAGTTTCTGTACGGCAGACAGGCTTTGATTTGTACCGATCGCAGATTGAAACATGTCAATGAACTCAGTGAAATGAAGTATGTCACCATCAAACTTCCTGATTGTGAGCACGGGCAATTTTACAGATCCATGAGCACTCTGTGCAGGCTGTGCCGAGTTGGCCGCCAGCTGGCCAACCGTGCTGGTGTGCTTCCCAATGGCTGACAGCAACTGCTGTGTTTGTTGCTGAGTTGCGGTGTGCATTGTCAGCAGCTGCTGGACGTCAATTCCAGGTGCTTGACTGCTGGTACTGGTGTTGGCTGTGGCCCTTTTGGCTTGAGCACTCAGCAGGGACAGATTTTTGAAGTACGACGGTAACGTACTGGCCATACTTTCATACTCTTCTTCATCTTCTTTCTTTTTCTTTTTTTGAGTTGCTCCACTAGCCACGAAATCGTATAACGCAGCGCCGTACTTATCTAGGTCAGCATCCAACTTCGTGAGGGCATCTCTATGCTGTTCACAAAACTGGGTCCGAATCCCGACCCACTGGTCTGCGTCGTCAGATGGACAACTTTCTGAAACTAAACGTTGGCACTTCGTATCGTCATCGTGGACAGTAGAATACAATGCACTGATTTTATTTGCTAAAACTCGGAGACTCCCTGGATACTCGGACATGGTTTCGGCACCAATTTATGTTGTGACTAGAGTCTAGACTCTCTTAGTTCCACAACATAACTAACTTCATAAGGACTGGGATTAATTCTCATTCAGTACTACATGACTTACTCTAATCTCTAATCATCAAGAAGCTGGGTAAAACCATAAAGCCATCAAAACAAACAAAAGGGCTAATGCTACGTGGACGATAACGTCACACAAACATACACGTGATATTATGTACAACTTCGTGATGTAATCACGACAGCAAGTGCTCAGGAAGTCAGCGCAGTCACTCGCCAGCCCTCTGGCAAAGCTATTCACCCAGTGCTTCCGGGACGGGGTGCAACCTGCATCCTGGAAGATCGCGAACGTTGTCCCTATTTTCAAGAAAGGTTCCAAGTCTACCCCGAAGAACTACCGTCCGATTTCCCTCCTCTCTATACTCTCTAAGGTGATGGAGGCCATCATCAATCGCAGCATCACTAACTTCCTGGAAAGCCTCATCAGGTTCTCTCCGGACGGCAATTCGGGTTCCGACGCGGCCTGGGCACGACTGATCTTCTCCTCTCACTTCAGCATGAGTGGAGTCGGACGTCCAATGCTGGGGGTGTGACCCTCGCGAGTCCTTGCTGTCGACGTGGCCGGCGCATTTGACAAAGTGTCGCACCGCGGTGTAGTTCACAAGGCCAGATGTCTTGGGCTAACTGGCCACCTGCTCTCATGGTTGAAAAACTACCTAGAGAGCCGCCAGATCCGGGCCGTGGTTGGTGGACAAACATCAGCCACACACGCCATCCGAGCAGGTGTGCCTCAAGGAAGCATCCTGGGGCCCACTCTCTTCTTGATCTACATTCATGACGCTGAGGACCACCTTCCCCAATCGACCAGCCTTGCCACGTACGCAGACGACACAACGCTCTACAAGTGTATTCGGTATCTCGGCAACCTCGCAGCTGACTGTGATGATCTCCAGACCGCCGTCAATGCCCTTGCTGCCTGGGGTGCGACCTGGCGAGTGACATTCGAGCCCGCCAAGTCGTACCTACTCCACGTCAGCCACCACCGTCGGCCCTGAGACTGCCCTCCGGTCACATTCCAAGGTGAAATGGTTCCTGAAACCCAGTGCCTGAAGCTACTTGGGATAGCCTTCGACAGTCAACTGACATTCTGCCAGCAGATTCGACAGTCAGCCCTGCGCGCCACACAGCGACTGGGCTTCCTGAAGAAAGCCTCAGCAGTGCTTGACCCTGGCTGCCGACTCACGGTCTACAACGGCTTTGTTCGCCCAGTCTTAGAGCATGGCATGCTAGTCTGGATGGGTGCTTCTCAGACGGTGCTGGCCCAACTCGATGCTGTACAGCGGAGAGCCCTGCATCTGATCGGTGAAGGCGCATATCTGCCAAGCCTCGAACTCCGGCGCAAAGTGGCTGCTCTCTGCTATCTCTACAAAATCCACTACCTGACAGGCCCACAGATGCTAACCCGAATGCTGCCCCCCTCCCAAGCAGTACCAGACCACGACCAACATCCTGCCAACACCAGGCAGCAGGCGCGGGTGGCGGCCGGCCACCGCTACCAGCTGCAGTCTGATATCCCAGCCAATTCTCGCAACAACGTCCGCCGGTCGTTCCCTGAAGGAGTGCTGGACACCTGGAACCAGCTGCCTCGCCAACACCTCCTGGATCAGCCCGACCAGAAGAGGTTGCAGTCCTTCAAGTGCAGCGTCCACCGATTCCTGCGCTCGAGCCACTGGGACTGGGCGACCGACCGGCTGTAGGGACTCTGCGTGGTGGTTTTCTGGACGTTACTGTGAGAGAGTGAGTCTGTGCACAAATATTATGTATTATTACGCGTCTGCGTGAGTGTGCACGTGTGTGTCTGTGTGTGCGTGCGTGTGTGTGTGTATGTGTGTGGTGTGTGTGTGTGTGGTGTGTGCATGTGTGTGTGTGTGTGTGTGTGTGTGTGTGTGTGTGTGTGTGTGTGTGTGTGTGTGTGTGTGTGTGTGGTGTGTGTGGTGTGTGCGTGCATGCGAGCATGTGTGTGTGTGTGTGTGTGTGTGTGTGTGTGTGTGTGTGTGTGTGTGTGTGTGTGTGTGTGTGTGTGTGTGTGTGTGTGTGTGTGTGTGGGTGAGTGCACATGGTTGGTATGTGGCGTTTATGTGAGCGTATGATAATAATCTCTTCAATAATATTAATATCTTTATTTAGATTACCCAACGCCGGCGAACGCCTATCAGCTTGATCTCCTATTTGAACATGCGCATATGTGTGTGTATGATGTGCCCTAGCTCACTTAGAATTATTATTATGTTATACACGTAGATCATGTCCATGATGCCTTTCCTCTGCGCAGGTCGACCGCACTATTGTTTTTAAGATTCACATAATTATTACTTCTGCATAATGCATTACATACTATGATCATGCTGGCTCCATCCCTTATCTCCTAAGCTACCACCCCCCGCCCCCCCCCCCCCCCCCCCCCGGTGCGTCTGCCCAGTGTTGACTCCGAGACCCACGGTCGGACGAGCTGCCCAGGCCTCACCACCACTGCCGTTTCCGTGCTGCCTTCTCGATACATACGTATGTACACTGTATATCATGTGCACATTCACATGTCTGAAGGTTTGTGGTTTTTCAATTAAAAAAGAAAAAAAAAAAATGATCCCGCACACCCTTGTACAATTAGATGTCTGATGATTGGTTCAGCCATGAAACTCTGAGTCACAACGGTTTTTCATTGTGTGCCTTTGTGAATACAATTAGAATACAATTAGACTTATCAGAGTAAAATTTTAAAAAAGAGGAACATTAATTAAAGTTTACAAGTAAGTTATCCGTTTTGTCCAACACTAACGATTTTAGGCAGGATAGTGGTTAGTCCAACTGTGCAACAATTAGCACAACACTGACTGATGTGATACTGGCATGCAACGAACCTGATGCTTAGCTGCATCACGTTTGGAATGCGCAAAACCAACAGCCTTCCAACTTGGAAGGCTGTTGTAACGTCCAAGTAACGTTCCTGCAGCTTCATTCATAGGAAAAAGGGTTTCAGAGCAGACTCGCTCTCTTCCCATTCACTCTACCTGATGAGGGCAATTTTGCCGAAACGTTGTAAAAATTGATGGAGAAATGAGTTCGAGTTTGCAGAGTGAATGGGAAGAGAGCGAGTCTGCTCTGAAACCTTTTTTAACTAGCATATTTGAAACTCGGGTATTGAGCCAATAATAAAAGTAGAAAGGAAAAGGACATATGGAAACGAACTATATGGAAACTCTCCACCACTGTAACTAGATACTATATACAGTCAGAAAGTGCAACAACTAGGCACAAAAATGACAGAGTACTGGGACATTCGACGTCCTGACACCTAGCTTCAACACATCTCCGTAGCGCTAACCGACAGTCTTCCAACTTGGAAGGTTCAAGGTTATGGAAAGACCAAAGAGGGGAAGGCAAGCGCAACGAAAATGAGCACAAGCTACAGTCCCAACGGAACAAAGAATGTCGATTGTTACTGGACGGTGACGAGACCAGTAGGCGATTTGACAAAGCGGTCTAACTACAATTCTAGTTGTTGCACTTTCTGACTGTATAGTATCTAGTTACAGTGGTGGAGAGTTATTAACCCTTTACCGGTCTACCATAAGCGTACCGATACTATAGTATCGGTACGTTTGGCCCTCATTTTTTTGGGGTCTTGTTGCTAGGAGACAGCTAAAATGGCGCTCTACGCGTAGCTGAGGTCCAAGGCTTTCTGACGATGTGCAAAACAACCATGCTTACCATACAAATTTTTGCCGTATCGATCGACTGAAGTTTGTTGAAATTGGAAAAGACGACCATCCGCCATGCGCGCATTTCAAGAATGCGAGTGCATCTCTTGGGGCCGTGTTTGACAAGCGCTCTGAGAGCAGTAACATCACTAGTCCAGGCTGGATGTCCCGGGAGGTTTTGCAGTGTAGTGTGTTGAGAAAAAGAGCTCCGTTGAGTCCTGCTAGTTCAAAAATATATCGTCCACGAATGAAGAAACAAAATTCTCCAAACAGAGAGGAAGCCTTCTTGCTGCCGACACGGCGACAGCGACTGTCACAAGGACTCGTCAGGTGCGATCAGCTGATTCGCCTGGCCGTGAGAATCACGGCATGCGTAAGCTCGCGCCTGAGTACTCATCTGAGCGAGAGTGAATCTGACGCGAGCAGCGCTGAGATGAACAAAACGAAACTGCGATATCGTGCAATGGGAATTGCTGCTGCTGGCGTATCGCCGATGGCGAGGTGTTGGTGTTCAATGGCGGTATTGTAGAGAGCCTACATTTCTTGTAAAGACGTAGCCCTTACCTGATTGTTTATCGTACGACTTCAGCTCCATCACGAACTTGGTATGCCCTTCGTGCTGTGATATTCGTGTATTTCATTCGCAATTGTATTTTCTCTCAACTTGAAGGGCTACCATGGGCCCTATCCTTGCCTGGACCTAGTCATATTTGAATTTTCTGGACGCGTTCAGGCACACAGATTTTGAAAATATATGGTTTACCCATACCTACATCACATGGTTCTTGAGTTATTGCTGGTTGTGTGTACATGTGTTTGCGTGACCACCCCTCACATACATTGAGTTAGACCGGCAAAGGGTTAAAGGGGAAGTATACCCTAAAATCAAATTTTCACCAGTTGTAGTCTTCTGGGTGCTGAGTCGAATGGTCTTGGTCCGAGGAAGCTGCGACGCTCCCTTCCTACTTGAATCCCAATCGAACTCGCGCACTTCCACCGAAACTGGGTGACTGCGCCCTACTAGATGGGGATTTGTATGCAAAATGTCACTAAAAGCGCCATTTCGTTCTTATAAAAGCACGGATGACCGCGATTGGCCCATATGTTGTAGTCTTTTGGACGCTGAGTCGACTGGTTTTGGTCCGAAAAGGCTGCGATGCAGCGTTCCTCCTTTATTCCCAATCGAACATGGTTGAACAAGCGGTCACGTGCTCCTGGGTGCCCAAATCACCTGGTCACCGCGCCAGCACGGGCCCAGCAGGCGACAACTTTCACACCAAGGTTCAACTCGAGTTCAACTCGAGTGACAGGACTGCACCCAAAAAAGGTCAAACAGGCTAGTAAGTTGTACCCTGCAGGCACGGTGACCAGGTGACTGGTGTACGCAGGAGCACGTGACCGCTTGTTCAACCATGTTCGATTGGGAATAAAAGAGGAACGCTGCATCGCAGCCTTTTCGGACCAAAACCAGTCGACTCAGCGTCCAAAAGACTACAACATATGGGCCAATCGCGGTCATCCGTGCTTTTATAAGAACGAAATGGCGCTTTTAGTGACATTTTGCATACAAATCCCCATCTAGTAGGGCGCAGTCACCCAGTTTCGGTGGAAGTGCGCGAGTTCGATTGGGATTCAAGTAGGAAGGGAGCGTCTCAGCTTCCTCGGACCAAGACCATTCGACTCAGCACCCCGAAGACTACAACTGGTGAAAATTTGATTTTAGGGTATACTTCCCCTTTAACTCGTTTCCATTATTTTTTATGTCCTTTTCCTAACTGCAAAATATGGGATTTTCGTGAGAATTCACAATGCCCTCGCGACCAGTACCACCGCGCCTTCGCCTGCTGAGTAATAATAATTCTGTGCTTTTTAGAAGTTGCGACTTCCGCGGTAATGCGCCAACGAGGAACACACGCTTCTTGCAGAACTTGACACTTGAGTGACTTGACTCGTGTGCTCCGGATGGCAGTCGTGAGTCAGTCAAGTGTCAAGTAACTTAGTTCGGCAAGAAGCGTGTGCTCCTCGTTGGAGCAACCAACTTTCTGTGCTTCTTGTAATTTTTATGCTGCAAAATACACGTATGCTGTTATCAATCTGCAACATTGGTAATCTATGCCACTATTTCCATTTTTCCAAAGCAGAATTCAAGCACTATGAGTGCTATTTTGGAGCAGAATGCGAGCATATTGAAAAGCAGAATCCATCAAGTTCTCGAGCATTATACGCCCCCTCCCCCTACACACGGGGGCCTACGCCCCCCCCCCCCTAGACACGGGGCCTACACCCCCCCCCCCACACACACACGCACAAACGTGCGCTCGCCACACACACAGACATACACACACCTACACACACACACCTACACACACACAAACACACACACACACACACACACACAAAAGCACCAGAAAGGGTACCATGTATCACACTGCAATGTATCATGTCACACAATCATAATAAGTATATGCTGCATCGTGTATACCAGAAAGAATACGAGTACCACTATAGTTCAACATATGTTCGTGTACTTTCAACACTTATCTTGGAAAAGAACGCATGATGAATAAAAAGCTACCAATGATCAAAAATGTATCACGCATCACTCGGCTCTGCTTGCACATGAAGAAATAGATTGATTTCTGACTCAACAAAGCGAGATTATAAGGAAGTGTCACCAGTTGCACATAGCACGGGAAAGGAGGAAGACTACGACCGATATCTTCAAGAAGATGAAGAAAAAGAGTTCAAGATAGAGGTTGCGCTAATGACAGGCACGAATACATGTGGGTTCATCTCTTCACCACGATAGTCTAGACATGTCAAGACACAGGTAACTTACTTCTCTCTGGCCATGCTGTTGCTGCTGGCATGCCACCACACATACATGCATAACACAAGCTGTCCACCGACTGTCCATGGTCCTGGCCTTGATCCAGCCGTAACTGCAATGCATATCTTGGTATTGAATAAATCCGAAAGGAACATGCAGGTCTCCGATGGCGGCATGACTTACTGAGGCACACTGCACACACGCGGACAATGATTGTTTAGCGCACCTGTATACACATGGCGAATTGTGAGACATGGAGGCGGTTATGGCGCGCTCTCCTCACCTGTGTAGTTGCACCAGGTGTTCACACCGGGGATCGTCCCACTGGTACGGAACTCCTCGATGAAGCGCTGGCCATTCGGGCCAAGATAAAACAGCACCGAGCTTGGTGTGGTTGCTGCAGGTGCACCAGTGCTGCTATCCTTGTTGCTTCTGTTGCTGTGCCTGACTGGAGCAATGCACTTGTGCAGGAAGCAATGCGGATACTGCATCAACTTCTGAAACCAATCCCTGTTGAACTCAGTGTTGGTCAGAAGGACGGCCTCATCAAATTCTCCGCTGTCAAACTTCTCCACAGCCATGTTGATCCATCTGGTGACTGAGATAGCGGTGCCTTCAGACGTCTTTGCACCAGTGAAGTTTCCCCAAATCCGTCCATGCCAAACATCATTTAGCTGTGCAGTTGGCAGTCTGCTTGTCCCGCCGCGAAGTGCCGCCTGTGTCTCCTCCTTGCTGCTCGCCTCGATAGGAGTAATGCTGAGCGTGAAACACCCACCGGCTACCACCCGCTGTGCCATTGAGATCAGGAGTGGGATTCGAATCACATGGTTGGTGGCCAATGGAATTAGCGCTGGCGGCTCATCCATATCATCCGACTCCACACTGACGCGGCTTCCAGCTGTGCGCTCGCGCTGCCCGCGGCGTGCCGGGGCGGGCCGCAGAGTTGGATAATCACGCTGCTGCGGCTGCTGGTGGTCACCACTGCGGTAACTACTTCTGGTGGCGTGCTGCCAGCGGCTGGACGTTGAGACATGCACTGGTCTAGCTGGTTCATGGTGAGCTACCTGTGTGTGAGGGTTCAAAGGAAAAGCATCTGTAATTCTACCATTGGCTTGTCCACTGGGGCTGTAGAGGGCTGGAGAGACCACACTCATATCTTCCAATCTTGACGACACGGACGACATTTTTGCCCTTGGTTCATTGGAACTATGGCCGGCCCAGCTGCTTGCAGACGAGGTGTCCGTCGAGTATGATGGCATGGCGACGCTGCTGACCGGAGTTAGTGAGCAGCTGCTTGCTGAACTGGATGAGGAGCGGTGGCCGCCGCGACGTCCATTGCTTATTGGCGATCTGCCTGGTAGAAGACCGTTCATTCGCTGAGCGTGCTCCCCAAGCTTCTCTCGTTCCATGATTTCTTTACCTTTGGACAGGACCTCCTTGGCTGTGCGTGGCTTTTGATGACTGTCCGGTGGCAGTTCATGCAAAATCGTGCGCCAGAGTCGGGTCACCTCAATTCCACCATCCTTCAGCTTTGTCTTGTTGAACACACGGAAGTGCGAAAGAGTTGAAGGTACGGGCAGCTCTGCGTCTTGTGTCTGCAACAACTGCACAATTCTGTAGGCGCGGATATATTCATAAGCCGTGCTACGTGTCAAACCAAAGCTGGTATGGGCCCACTTGATGAAGTTGGCTGTTTTCAGCAAGCGTTCAGTGTGCAGAACTCGATACAAGGCCTGACCAATAGTGTAGTAAGAGCCGCGTACATTTTGGCGTATCTGACTCTGCCAGAAATCGAGCCGCTGCGCTTTCGGTCCGGAAACTTCCATGGTACCTTCCTCGCCGTCCTCGACAATCTCTTCTTCGTTTTGCTCGTCTTCGACTGCGTAGTCCTCATTGTCATTAGGGTGGTGGTGAAGGTGAATATGGCGTTGATGGACCTGGTGATAGTCGCCAGTGTCGACTTGACCTGAGTAGTCTCCACCACCGTCATCCAAGTTCACATGTATCACCGGGGTGGGACTGCCTTGGTCGGACTCCGTCGGTTCATCGCTGATCGAGCGCCGTTGCTCGTACAGAGTATCGTCTGTCGAAAGGGACACGGTCCGCCCGTCCATGTTTACGTCGTATACACTGGTGACGTGTGCAGCAGCAGACACAGTAGTACTCCGGTGAGGAGACAACAACAACAGGAGACTTCTAACTCCAAAGCCGGCCGACTTGTTTCGGAAAAGACGAGTCCGAGGTTGAGTTTGCAGCGCACTCACTGAGCACAGGTTACAGAAGAATGCTTGAAGGCTGCACGCTAATGCACAGTCTATACAGTTCTTGCCTTGGAGGGCGCAAGCTCTTCGCTTCGCTCCGTAATCCGCTGTCCAGTAGCTGGTCCGTCAATGCGTACTGCAGCGCGCTAAGGCTAGACTTATCTGCCCACTGCCACTGGCTGTATCCAGCACGAGCTTGGGACTGCGAACTATTACTTGGCTCCGAAATCCGTGCAAAAGGAAGGCAAGAATATCCGATGCGCTCAGCTGGCAGGCCTTTCGATATCCTCGCTTCCACTCCGACTGCAGTGAAACAGAACCACACCATACACGTCGTCACTGGTCTGTTAGTTCAAGTAACATAGTTAGTTAGGGTGCGATCTCACACGTTCACTGGGTTGAACCAGGTCTGGAAATGACCACACAACTATTACTAGTATTATTTCCCCGGCCCGCACAACCGTACTTACTCAAGACGAAGACAGTAGTTGGTCACTGCAGTGCTGGGCTAGGGGGCAGGGAGCTGTAGTTGCCAGTACTACCACACTGTTGTAGTAGTACTAGTACACTCGCAGGTCGTGTCACAGCTCGCCTTCTCGACTTCGGCTTCAGTGGCAGCAGTTACGAGAGCACAGTGTCAGTAGTTCAAACAGCGCGCAACCACAGAGAGTGGTGAACAAGAGGATACGAAAGAGTAAGAAACTAATACTTAGCAGTCCTCAACGCTAAGACTAGTAAGAGCTATTTCTCTCCGTGATGTGGAAAACTAGCACCCGGCTAAAGAACGTTCGTCTCTACAACAACCCGATAGTAGTCTGAACACCCTGCTTCTACGGGACAACAATAATATGCAGCCGATCAGCACGCGCTAGTTCATGTGCAGTTCTGGCCTCGGTGATTTTCTCCGAGCTGCTTTTACTGTGTGCAGAACTAGTTGGATTGTTGGATTAGTTCAAGCTGCCTGGCTTGTTCGAGGGCCGATCATCCGTTGCTAAGTCTTGATCCGCATACCGGTCATGGCCGCTGCGCTGGCCCGGTCTCTTGCACAGGTCTTCGAGATTCCCCGATCTCCGATCAACCCACGTACGTAGATCTACTCTGGTGATGTTCGACAAGGATTGCCACCCGACTGACAGTTGTTCACCGAGCTATAGGAGTTAGGAATCACATCGCGTCACCAGCGGAGGCGGGCATGCCATAACCTGGCCATGATTTTTGCTTAACTTAAAAAATGACCAGCGCCAGGTGCTATTAATAATAGTATTAATATAAGCGAAGACTACGGTAGTCATTGGATAGTAGTAATGCAGTACATTGCGACCATGTAACAGTCGCAGTCTGAACAGTGATCTGTCTGACCCATGACCCATGTTCGTTCCGCGATACCGCGATAGTGCAATATCTAGTTACGTGTGTGTTTCTAGCCACTTCCCCACTCACACGTCGCAACAGAGAAAGAATCGATCACTCGACTGCTCGTGGAGGGCGGGTTGCCCAGCGCCTCCGCACTGCATTGCTGTTCGTATGTCCCGAACTTCAACGCTGAAATACTGAGTTTGTGGACCAGTGCCAGTGGTAGGTGTGCACACTGAATTAATTGGGCGACACCGCCCGTTTGGTTCTGCGAATTCGAATAAAAATGTGCCTACCTACACATGGACATGACAAAGGCTATCTCTTTGTCAAGTTTGTGGTAATGGTTCTCACTGATGCGTACCTAGCTTGTAGTACCTGGGTCCATGCCATTGACAACCGCGACAAACTGTGCCCAAACCTACAAAGTCAAAGTCAAAGACAAAGGCTACAGTCATTGTACACGCTACAGATGACTGTACATGTATTACAGTCATGCACGTGCCACTGCTGCAAAAACATACGTGCTAGAATTGCTAACATCACGCTTTAACGCGTTAACGCTAAGACAAGCTTGCAAGCGCAGCGGGCTCGACGACAGCACGCTGATCTGATGGCGTGGTTTCCGCCACTGACTTGGGCAAGAAAACGAGAAGATAATGCAAACGCCATGACATAATCATTGCATTGTCATCGCAAAGTCCTGTGTACGTAGACCTACGTGTGCACACGCGCGTACGCACGCACTGACTCTACACTACAGTCATGACTTTCCGTGTCCTTGGCCTGGGAAACTGCCAACTGGTCTGTATTGCCTAGTATTGGGAAGCTCTTTTCCACGTATCGTCGTGATCGCGCGTCACCATACATCTCTCCGCGACGTGGTGCTGCTGCCAGTGCTGGTCCGCTGGTAGATCTACAGTACCATGGTGGTACGGAGGAATTTATTACGGTACATTTCAACCTGGTACATGGTGCGCCCTAGCCCTAGGCTATGGAGTATGGTATGGCTAGAACCAGGCCAGACTGATCGGGACGAAGCCAAAGGACGGGCCTGCATATGCATGAGTCCAGTGTAAAATAGTCCATGATGTATATTGACTTTTTGCCCTCTTGCAAAGATGACAGACTGTCGGTGGTGCTTTCGAGTGGGCAGGGCGCTGGACAGGGGTGCTGGAAATCACTGGTGACACGAACACGTGACTTTTTCCTGCAGAGCCTGTGCAATTCCAGCGCTCAAAAGTTGGAAAAAAAGTTTATCAATCACTTGTGTTAGTTTCATCATGAGTCCATGCTCAATATTCTTCGCTGTCGCCAAAACTAATAATCTCTCCGCGACGTGGTGCTGCTGGTCCGCTGGTAGCTCTACAGCATCATTCATGGTGGTACGGAAGAATTACGGTACATTTCAACCTGGTGCGCCCTAGCCCTAGGCTATGGAGTATGGTATGGCTAGAACCAGGCCAGACTGATCGGGACGAAGCCAAAGGACGGGCCTGCATATGCATGAGTCCAGTGTAAAATAGTACATGATGTACATTGACTTTTTGCCCTCTTGCAAAGATGACAGACTGTCAGTGGTGCTTTCGAGTGGGCAGGGCGCTGGACAGGGTTGCTGAAATCACTGGTGACACGAACACGTGACTTTTTCCTGCAGAGCCTGTGCAATTCCAGCGCTCAAGAAGTTGGAAAAAAGTTTATCAATCACTTGTGTTAGTTCCATCATGAGTCCACGCTCAATATTCTTCGCTGTCGCCAAAACTAATATTCTTCGGGCGATACTGTCCATGGTACTCGTTACGTGTATATGTACGTATGGCCATGAAGGTTAGATGACGTTTTGCATTATTCTTTACGTTCAACAGGCTGCGTTTAGGTCTACCCAAAGGTTTAAAAAAAATTTCACGCTGCGAGCCTGCGACTGGACCCACAGTTCTCCCATCCAACATTGTTTTCCTTGCCCAGCGCAACACATGCCGACGTTTCTGAAGATAAGACATCACCTGTGCACGCCTAGTGTGTGCGTGTGTGCGTGCGTGTGTGTGTGTGTGTGTGTGTGTGCGTGTGTGTATGTGTGTGTGTAACAAAGAGTATGTACTCTTGGTGTAGCTCATACAAGTACTCAGAAGTTAGTTGGATCACTGCAGGTCTTCAAGTAGTTTGAGTCCTGGACCATGTGGAGTGTTGTTCACGCATCCGAATCGTGCAGACAGTTTTTCCCCGCTGTCATGTTAGCTAGTAGAGCCGCATAATTTTAAATCTGTTTGCACGCGAGTCGAACACGTCAGTGAAGGCCAGATAGTGGCACGCACAATACGGGATACATACGCCACAGACTATGCCAGTGCAGTTAGCTACTGCACTGCAGTCAGCATAGTCAGTGGAGACTGCACATGCCGTGAAACCGTCGAAAGTGAAAGCCGCAATTGATTCCTCTTCGCATGGCAGCTGCAGGCGATTGCTACTGATTGGCGTAGCATGCAGCATGTCGGCACATAGGCATTGCTAATGCTAGATGGAATCCAGGTCTCACGACCGTACAGGGAAATCATCATGGGGCGACCTCAACACAGCCATCACAAAAATGGTGACTGAATTACCACTGACTACATTGTAAGGCACTGTACTGTGTATTATGTAGACTGTAGTGTACGTGATAGCCAGGCAAGGGTCCAGTGTAGGCTAGTAGTAATAGTATAGTGAAGGCTACATGCAGCACGCGGCGTTTCCTTCAAGCGTCGTTGCACGGGACACAATATCGTCCCCAGTCTCTGTCCGGCGGAACGACTACATACCGCGCTGGTCTATATTTTGCCATGGCTCGTTTCCTGCTCTGAAGACATCCACACCGTCGGGGTACTAGTAGTACAGTAGTAGTAGTAGTAGTAGTAGTAGTACTAGTAGTAGTAGTAGTACTAGTAGTAGTATGCTAGTACAGACTCAGTGAATAGCATGCATGGAGTACGGATACCCCGAACAGTTCGTGTGCAGATAAGCAGTAGCAGCAGAAGCCGCAGATCAGACAGCACTTACTGTGACTTAGCTACCCACAGTGACTGTGCATGGTGTGCACATGTGACAGTTACTACTATTAAACTAGCCCTGGCTTCCTACAACTGGGACTAGACGGCAATGATGCGATCGAGAGCATCACGCATCATTGGTCCCCAATCCTGTACCAGCTCTGGCTTGCAGCGAGACGAAGTCAACGACGACGGCAAACTAGGACTGGATGCATTAGGCAGGACCGAATGATTAGCAACACGCTAGGCCATATGTAGGCACTGCACTTGAATGCGGATATCTGTGTGCATGAAACCGCGTATCTCACTGCTCGTACCGGTGCATGCAGAATGCCAGATCGCACCAAGGTTAAAATCCTGGTTCTCCCGTCAACTAATTACGACGCTCACAATAGTCCACTCCTGTCAGCTTGGTCAATGCCATGCCAATAGTATCATGCTTTGCATGCCCCCCCCCCCCCCACCAACACACACACACACACACACACACACCATTTGACCATTAATTTGACGTCCATCACCGGAGGCGATGATAGCGATGCTACAGCAGAAGACATAGCAGCTTGTGCTGCTATGACACACACACACACACACACACACACACACACACACACACACACACACACACACACACAAACACACACACACACACACAAACACACACACACACACACACACACACATTGTGGTCCACTCAGTACGTGATAGCATACGCGAAATTCTGTGCCATTCTGAAGGCGTGGACCGACTCGACTCGACTCGTGTATGTCGCCAACGCCCTCGCGGTTGTGGTCCTGTGCTGATGGTGTGATGGCGCGCAGGTGATATGCCCACTCCGTCCAGCCACCGCCACTAGCACTTCAGCGACAAGTCCTGCCATCACCACCATGACCACGTACGTACCACTCGCGCTGCTGCGATAAGTCCTGCTACCCCAACAAACTAGTTAGCTACGCAGGAGAGAGCGAGGAACGTGCTAAAAACGTCCAGTAATGTCCGTTCGCCGAATGCTCGGTGACAGTACTTCCGACTGTTATCCCGGTGGCTAACGACCTAGCTGAGTAGCTCAGAACACTGTGTGCGTACGGTCGGGAATCCGCCTTTCGCGCCCTCTTGAGGCTTATCCAATCTTCACGGGGCGCTGGACGCTCTCTAGGCATGGAAGCGGCGATGGCGGTTCGTTTTTTCACGTACTAAGACAAAGTGGTCGTGCAGCCTGATACACAAGCACTTCATCACCGGGGTCTGAGCGCCTGGAGTTAGGACGGCAGGACACACAGTCGCTGCTAGATCTTCCGAGTTCATGAACTGATTGTGTGCGCGTTGACTGAACAAGTGTGGGTCTGCTTGCCTATACATCATGATACACCTAGTCTGCACACACAATAGTATCCACCAGGTACTTAGTCACTACTCCCTACTAATATCCACAACTCTGATAGACCGTAGTCTATCTACGAAAAACCTCAGAACAGAAGTAGTCACTACTGACAGTAGTGTGGAGCTGCGCCGTCCCGGCTGAGGTCGGGACTCGGGACTCCCAAGGTAGGTATGCATGACTTTGCAATCGCAGTGGTCATGTTCTTCAGCTCTGTAGTGTAGTTGAGCGTAATACGTGGAAATCTACACGTAGCTTTGGGTAGTTCATACACCGTACACGTGATCAGCTGGTCGTCCTCCTAGTATCTAGTAATACTACCACAGCGTGGCCGTGAGTAAGGAAAATGCATTGCTGCACTTTTTAGTTACTTGCCTGTCTTGGTACTTTAGAGGGCGGGATTCTGGATCAACAAACTGCATCCACGATTATGATTCATCTGCCTGTGTGTCCCGACTCCCGTTCCCCAAGGTTGCAGCATGCAGCATACACGTTGCCTCCCACACGACCACAGCCTACTACATGACGTACACTAGGATGGGTTTGTGCTGGCTCTGCTCAACCATGGGGTCTTTGCCCGGGCGCCCGTCGTTCGGACCCTGCTGGATACCAACCAAGCAACTAAGCAACGAACACTGCCGGGCTGCTCTTATTCGCAGTGAAGGGACCAGAGTCATACGACACATGTCCCATCAATCCAAGCAAGAGTACGGGGTTATGTACTCTTGATCCAAGCCATTCAGCATACCATTACTAGTATGCGAAGCTGAGGACTCGGGAACCTGCTGCTTTACTTCAATGCAAACAATTATGTGGATAGCCGTAGAGGATGAGCAGCCGAAGCTGAAAGGAGGCAGTGAAGCCGGCTTTAAAATCCCCCATGCTAGCCTAGAGGCGAGGTGATATTTCCACCAGCTTGCTTCATGCTGTGAAGTAGTACATGTCGAGTACTAGTTCTATATATTGCCGGATTGATGTTATCCTTTGCTTGGGTTCTTGCAAGTACATGTACTTCATACTAAACGGGGTTTTTTCAAACAATACGACGTGGAAAGAAGGAAGAACACCAAAGATACAAGGGATGAAACTCGGCGATGAAATCAAAATGAAAATTTGAAATAGTCTAACTCGGATGGTGAGCCAATTAAATAAAATTATGATGAAAAAGGAGAAGGACAAAATGTTACGAGTTATGACCAACTGTCCACCAACGTAACCAGATCTTATACAGTCAGCGAGTGCGACAAATGGCACAAAACTGACAAGGAGTACTGAGACAATCGGCGCCCTGACACCTAGCTCCAACACTTCTCCAAGGCGCAAACCAACAACCTTCCAACTTGGAAGGCTCAGGTTCGGAAAGGTCCAAGAGGGGAAGGAAAGCGCAACGAAGAAGAGCATGAGTTACGCCCCATGCCCATGGCAACAAAGAATGCCGAAAGTTACTGGATGATGACGAAATTAGTAAGACTACTAGTATTGGACATACCATAACTAGTCCATCATTTTACATGATAGTGGAGTTCAGTAGGATGTTGACCTTTCGGTTTGTCACAATTCGTCTTCGCTTTAATAGCTTCCCCTTTCTATGTTTATTACATAAACTTTTACATAAACTTGAGCCTCCCAAGTTGGGTGGTCTGTTGCTCTTCGTTGCGCTTTCCTTCCCCTCAGAATCCCCTGAGGGCGCTAGGGCCTGTCAGTAGTGCACTGCCACTGCCACTGGTCTACAGTAGACATGGTAGATGCACACGTACACGCGATGGCCGGCCCGGATGGGTAACGTTGGTACACCTGCAGTCTGCACCTGGTAGATCTACACGGGCGTGGACATGTCGACACTCACTGATCTCAGTCTCATGCACTGAGTCAGTGCAGCGTGAATCAGTCACTTTACTGTCAGTGTCACCATGGTCACCATGGTCACCGACGGGATTTAGTTTTTTTAGCTTTACTTGGGATCGGGTCCATCCTAGCATCCAGCATCTGGAGCTAGAGCTGTAAAACTACCAAAACTAAGACAGTCTATGTAGATCTACATGATTGTCCTACGTGTTCAAAACTAGAAAAACAGAATCGTAGACCCTTTTCAATGAACCTTCTCCAGTTTTCCGCTAGCACTTGCAAAAATTAATAATAATATTATCATTCATTGGCTAGGTTGTGACGATCCAGACGAGGTCAAACGATTAGAGTCCCTTCATAGGCTTCAAGCCGTCCATAAGAGAAGCAGTTCCAAGCCACATCGTGTGCTGCACTCACTCGAACTTGTTTGATAGTAGTGAAGGACGTACTCACGTAGCTAGAGTCCAGCACAACCATGGGGATTATGGACGCGCTAGGAAAGCTGTTTGGTTGGAATAAGCGGAAAGCTGAAGTGCTGTGCGTAGGCCTGGACAACAGTGGAAAGTCTACCATCGTCAACCAGCTGAAGCCCGACAAAGTATGAACTTCTCGATGTGATGACCTGGTGTAGCCACGAGTCCTTTTTGTCCGTGTGTATGCGTATGTGTGTGTGTGTGTGTACATGGTGTGTGTATGTGTGTGTGTGTTTGGGCGCGTGTGTACATGGTATGTCACTATGTGTGTGAGTGGGTATGTGTGTGCGCGCCCGTGAGTGTATGTGATGTGCATTGGGCAGTTAAACTCTCGATATCCACGTTCATGTATCCGCGAGATGTAAAACACTCAAGTAATACTCTTGGCGCAAACGTGCTGCCCTACAGCGCTCCTCAATCTCCTCAATCTCACGGGCTACAAAGTCCAAATGCATGTATGGCTCGTTGTCTTGTGTGGTGCATGTACAGCATGTCGCAATGTATTTTGAGTTCCCTGGCTTGTTTGTGAAGTGGGCATAAGATAGTGTGAATACTTCAAAAAAAGAAGTAGCCGTCCATACTCGTACGCTACAATGTATTGATGACTGCATGTACTTCTTTTTTGAAGTAGTCAACTGCATGAAGATGGTATCCCCAATCGCAATGGCAAACATTGGCAAACATTGGCAAACATTGGCATACTGCACGTCATGTAGTACAGTCAAGTACGACAATGGAATACTGCTGCCTAGTGTGGGTGGGTTCATGGACATCCAGGCTGAACAGAATACAGCACAAGGCACTAAAAACGATTAGCCCAGGAGCCTGGCTCCCCAGCCTGAGACACCGCTGACTGGTTGCTGCGCTGTCGTTCACCTTCAAGCTATCCTACCTCCCAACAACAAGCCCCCTGAAGCCCATCCTCCCATCCATAGCCAACCCCCGCCCAATGGGTTGCCGATCTACTAGGCTAGCAATGGAGACTGCCCACTGCCATCCGGAGACTGCCCACTGCCATCCACTCTAGCTTATGTCAATGTTGCCCGTGTGCACTCGTAGCAGCCACCGGGGTTCTTACCCAGACTGCATTATTACCTTGTGGAACAGTCTACCAGTGGCCATCCTGTCAGCAGGGCTACAATCCAGACAACTCCAGTCCTTCAAGGAAAACTGTGCAACAAGTACAGGTTGCTGCACAAGTACGAGGGCAGTACCGCGGAATCGAGCCCGCGCCGCGATAGCGGCAAGGGCTGGATGACTGAGTATGTCGACTCCAATGCGACAGTCATTTGACATACGGGAAGTATCTGCTGCAGCTGAACTGGCAAACAGCCACCAACACCCTGTGAAACGGTGTAGACCAGCGCCTCACTAGCGTCTTCCCTCCCTCCTCACCACATGTTATCTCTCATTCTGCTTCTCTCACGTGTTGTTCATGTTTCGCTGCTCTGGGCAGGCACAATTAGATAACATAGTTCCGACAATCGGATTCAAAGTCGAGCAGTTCACTGCATCGGGGTAAGTGGCTGTGTACATGTATAATACCGGTTTTGTAGTTCCTTGATTAGTAGATCATGCCCTGTCAAAGGACCATGCCCTCTTAGAGGAGAATTCTCTGTCAGAGGATCAGGCACTGTTAGAGGATCATTCCCTGCTAGAGGACCATTCCCTGTTAGAGAACCACTCCCTGTTAGAAGACCATTCAATGTTGAGGACCATCCCCTTTTAAAGGACTATACCCTGTTAGAGGACCATGCCCTGTTAGGGGCTATCCGACATTATCGATAATTTTCACGAAACGAAAAAGTTTAGTTAGGACCCTCCCCCACCCCCCCCCCTGAACGAAAAATAGATTGACTTGACAGCAAGAATGCCTTGATGTCTCTCATATCAATATTTTTCAAAATGAAACTCCCCTTGACCCACCCACCCATACGAAACTTTTTCTCTTCGTGTAAAAGATCGACAATAATGGACGGCCCCTTAGAAGACTATTTCCTGTTAGAGGGCCATGCCCTGTCAGAGTATCATGCCTTGCCAGACCATCATGCCATGTAAGAAGACCATTCCCTATTAGAGGACCATTCAATATTAGAAGACCATCCCTATTAGAGGACCATTCCCTATTAGAAGAACATTCCCTATTAGAGGACCATTCCCTACTAGAAGACCATTCCCTATTAGAAGAACATTCCCTATTAGAGGACCATTCCCTATTAGAAGACCATTCCCTATTAGAGGACCATTCCCTACTAGAAGACCATTCCCTATTAGAAGAACATTCCCTATTAGAGGACCATTCCCTATTAGAAGACCATTCCCTATTAGAGGACCATTCCCTATTAGAAGAACATTCCCTATTAGAGGACCATTCCCTATTAGAAGACCATTCCCTATTAGAAAACCATTCCCTATTAGAAAAACATTCCCTATTAAAGGACCATTCCCTATTAGAAGAACATTCCCTATTAGAGGACCATTCCCTATTAGAAGAACATTCCCTATTAGAGGACCATTCCCTACTAGAAGACCATTCCCTATTAGAAGAACATTCCCTATTAGAGGACCATTCCCTATTAGAAGACCATTCCCTATTAGAAGAACATTCCCTATTAGAGGACCATTCCCTGTTAGAAGAACATTCCCTATTAGAGGACCATTCCCTATTAGAAGACCATTCCCTATTAGAAGAACATTCCCTATTAGAGGACCATTCCCTATTAGAAGACCATTCCCTATTAGAAGAACATTCCCTATTAGAGGACCATTCCCTGTTAGAAGAACATTCCCTATTAGAGGACCATTCCCTATTAGAAGACCATTCCCTATTAGAAGACCATTCCCTATTAGAAGACCATGCCTGTACACTCAGGGCTGTAGCTCGCTTCATCAGATTCCATTGAGCAGTAGTGTACAGTGTACACTGTACATGTACAGGAGTACGCATTGCGTATACATCGCCAACTCTTTCCTGCACGAACGCTTGACGAGAGACTGTGCTGTACACTTTCCACTGCTCGCCGCCCCTGGATCTGCCAGTGACGTGTGCTTATGACAGCCCTGCCTGTGTGTGTGTGTGTGTATGTGTGTGTGTATGTGTGTGTGTGTGTGTGTGTGTGTGTGTGTGTGTGTGTTATGTTGGTGTCATGCTGCATTAGTGTCACATTCACCGTGTTTGATATGGCTGGACAGTCTCGCTATCGAGTAGTCTGGGAGAGATACTACAAGTAAGTTCCGTCACATTTTTGTTTGCAATAAATGATTGCCAGCTGGCTGTGGTATTTGCATTTGAAAACAGGCCAGCGTTAGAACTCTATTTGCACTTCAAGTTAGTTTAGTCATATGCATGTAAGTGACCACAGGAGTTGGAAAACTTGACAAAATTAATGATGCTGCTTCTTCATACTACAAGTAAATGAAAAATCAAACAAAATGCGGCCCATTGGTAAGCGAATTAGCCTTTCCTAGGCTGATCCACACATGGAAGATGTTTCTTTTTAATGCATCAGTGGAGACATGGGTAGTGTTGACTCAGGCCTACAGTTCTAGGTACTTTACGGTCTGTGTTTTTTTCTTCCTTTTTGCAAAACCAATCCGGTGGAGAGGGCGCAACTCCCCCAAAACAACAAGTAACTCCAAAGCACGAAAAAAAGGCCAAAAACTAAACCAAGAACATGTGCATTAACATGTTGTTTAGAAAGACAGGACAAGTGAATAATTAGTCAGTCCATTGTTCATGATGGTCTCCGACGGTTACGTCGGCAAGCGAGCCTCCGCCACTGCCAAAGCAGCGTGGGCTCCGCAGGAGGGTGCAAATTTCAAACCAAAATGTATACGCCTGCAACCGCGAATGCACATAATACACGATTTCAGAAGGCTGAATGAAATCCTGCATTTAACAAAGGCCATAACATGTGAGTAGTGCTCGCCCCTCTTCTCAACAGATGAGCAATGCGTTTGTAGAGTGCCGTTGACGCCGCACCCATTCCGCCACTGGCTGACATGATCGCCGGAACAAATGAGGCTTGCTCAACCTACCTCACCCTCTCCTCATAGCACCTTTTCTTTTCTTTTTCGTGTCGCTGATACACAAAAGTTTGCGGTGCAGATCGATTTGAGTGTGAGTGAGGGTTAAAAACCCGTATATCAATAAGTGTACACTCAAAACGACTGCCCCACAAACCATTGGCAGCGATATCCAACCGGGCACGGTCCTCCACATTCGCGGTCCGGTAGCGAAGACACTCCCCCGTCAGTGGTTGTAGTACGGGCTCAATGGACACACTGGTGCACACTTCGTCCAGCAACTGGGCTGTGACGTCCCGAATTCCATTGTGTCTAATGGAGGGAAACCCTCCATAGGCGCACGACAACGTATGCGCGACAGTTGCCTCTTGGCCGCAAGAACAGTGTGACGGTACCCGGGCCGGCATCCATCCATAACGGAGGCAGAGTCCGTCCCAGAACTCTCCCTTTGATAAATTAAAATGATACTTCTTAAGAGGAAGTTCGACGACCCCTTCTCCTTCGCGACGGCAATGGCATGTCGTAGCGACTCCGACGCACTGCCCGGTGTTGGGTCGGATTCCGATTTCTGATGACGCCGGGAAGATACCTTGGTGTCTCTCTTGGCCGACCTGATTAATGTCACGGAATCACCGATGGAGCCGTCCCTGGACAAGATTCTCCGAGATAGAGGGTTTGTCATCCGAACCGACGATTCGTATTGTTGGCATAGGGATACAGGATTAATCAAACCGAGCCCACCGAGACGACACGGCAAAGCCAGAAGCCGCCGGATGGTTTCCCCTGGAGGGGGGGGGGGGAGGAGGAGGGGCATGGCAAGTTAAGACGGGAATCAGTTCTGTCTTGACAATGTCCTCCAGCGGTTTGAACATGGGTTCGGGTACCTTCATGGCACGACAGAGGAACACCCACCTACCCCTGAGGCCCATCACATACGTAGAATACGCAGCCTGCGGTTGGATTTTCGCAAATACTGCTAACTTCCTCAGTTCTCCCATCCATTCCTCCACCTTTGTTTTGATATAACTTTGAAGAAAGTTGTCCCTTCCGATTGCTGCGCCAAGACGTCGTGATCCCTCGTCCGTTATTGTAACACCAGTGTCTGGAAACAATTCAGTTGCCTCCTGGTAACACCTTTCCTTTACAAGGGCCGATTTCTTTGGGTTCACGTAATATCCATAGGCCGGTCCTCTCTTGTCCATTATGTCACATCATAGACGGAGCCTGAAAAAATGAGCAGCAGCGGATGAATCGTCTGCGAACCACGAGTGCACCGCACCCGCCTCATCCGCTTAACGTATCAAGGGCATTATTCCCAAAGCGTACATATACATGGCGAGGGGATCACCCTGTGTTGTCCATTCCTGCGACAGGATACTTTCACCGTCCACGTAGAGATGAGCGGGGTCACGGTAGGTATTAATTAGAACGGTAGCGAGTGATGGACACAAGTGCCGAACATTTCTTAAGCAAGTCTGTCGATTCAGTCTGCTGAACGCATTACTTACGTCCGCCATCAGAATTCCTTTGGTGTCATCCAGCTCAACGGCCTGTTGCTCAGGCCTACAGTACTGCTGGGCGGCGAAGAACTGTGGGGGGGGGGGGGGTCAGGGTTCTAGCCTAGCCCGTTCTTATTTTTAGCGAACACAGCAGTTTCGTTCTTATTCGATGGTACAGTCTTACATGTACATTAATGCAGAGTTATACGTCTGAGTGTACATTATAATGTATATTATTCCCGTAGCTATGCAGAAGACGTTACTTCAGTAACGTCTGGCGCTAGCCAGGGTCCACACAGCTTTAATTTGGTATTTGTTTGTGTGTTTGTGTCACGCCTGGCGCTATCCCGTATCTGTCCCGTACCGTACCGTACCATCAAACACAGCTGGCCACAAACAGCTGGCCACAATATTCAAATAGGGCTTTCAAATGCAAGATCATAACGTGAAGCAACTTGGAAGAATGAGTATGAATGCGAAGTGTATTGGGGAATGCATGTAGGGCGATAGCGCGGGTTCGAATCCCGGGTTATGCCTTAAAATAAAATAGGAGAATTGAAAAATTTATAACATCCCCATGCTTTTTTTGCCTAGGTCATCAAGTAAATTAGTTGGTAGATGGTGTCGTATTACTCTCGACCGTATCTGTCCCGTACCGTACCGTACCGTACCATCAAAGACAGCTGGCCACAAACAGCTGGCCACGATATTCAAATAGGGCTTTCAAATGCAAGATCATAGCGTGAAGCAACTTGGAAGAATTAGTATGCGAAGTGTATCGGGGGATGCATGCAGGGCGATAGTGCGGGTTCGAATCCCAGGTTATGTCTTGAAAAAAAAAGAGAAATGAAAAATTTATAACACCCCTGTGCTTTTTTGCCTAGGTCATCAAGGCAAAAAAGCATAGCGTAGGGCCCTGAGCTTCCAAGCTCTCTCGTTACGGTTTCCATTCCGATCCGCAAAAAATCCAGCCTGCACAGTTCTTAATTTTAAAAAAAGGTGAAATTCTAGCCTGGCCGTTCTTCAGCGCCTGATAGTACTGTATCTGTTCAGTACTGAAGCACATACTCTATGTCAACAAATATTTGGCGCATATTTATTTTCGTCTATTTTTGGCCTGGTCATATTTGGCCGAAATTTTGTTTTACAAGTTTCAGTGTGACAGAGATACAGTCAGCAGCAGGACAGGCCGAAAATGTATGCGGCCAAAATGTGTTGTAGCCCTGGGAGGCCGAAATTTGAATGGGCCGAAAATTTGTAGACTTGCAGTAGTATGCTAACCCCTGCCATATATACTAATGTCATCGACTATGAAACAATGGTTTCCATGGATGCTCCATGGTTAGTCCGAATGAAAGAAACTTGAAACTCTATCCATGATGGATTGTTGCAAGGTGTGTTATTAGTGGCAATACAGCGTCTTGTGCTGTAAAGTGACTGTCAGCGGCATGCCTGACCTTGTGGCATCCAACATCACGGTTTGGCCTTGGGGCTGGTGTCACTGTTTTTACTGGCATTTGGTGAGGTTGACTTTAATGTACATGTATATTAAACAGTGCAATAGAACGTACGACTCGTACACATACGGCCAAGGGACACAAAACAACAATGCGAGAGAATAGGCAGGATCCTAAAAAAAGTACTTCAGAAGTGTATGTCCACGCGGCATCCTCCGATAAGTTTGTACCCAATGTGAAGATAAACTTTGGTATTGTTTGACTGTAGTGTGATAGGAGTCATGAGAGTGTTACTTTACACCTACGTGACCTAGACCATGTATGTGTGCCTGTACCTGTGCGGGTACATATGCATGTATGTGTACAGGTACACATACATGCATATGTACATGTACACATACATGCTTATGTACCTGTACATGCAACTGGGCCTGATCATGCTGGGTCAGCCCTAACGAGCCCTTCACACTGGTCACCACCATGCCAGTCACGGTGAGCCATTCCTGTTCACACTGGCAACAGGTGAGTTCACACCAAGCTACCAGCCTGTCAGCAGTGTGGAGCCACAGTGACGTGGCGGGAAAGAGGTGAGAAGGCTTCGCACGTACTAGCACTTGGCACCAGCATGGTGGCTTCTAAGGACAATAAATTCAGCAACCTTGCAACACCAAGGCCAGTTATCCCAGCAGCAGCAGCAGAGGAAGAAGAAGTCGATGGAGAGAAAGCAGCAGCAGCAGCAGCAGAAGAAGATGAAGCAGCAGCAGCAACCTTGCCCAGGACTCAGACAAGGCTTCATCAGGTCAGCCACCTCTGAGGACTTGTGTCGTCAGCTAAAAATAGGATTACCGCCCGACATGCAACCTGTGCCGAAAGCAGCTTCTTGCCAATCTTGGGTGGTGAATGATAAGGGTAAGGATACGGAGGATAAGTGTTCTGGTATTCCTGAGTTGCTACTTGGGCTAATATCATGTGCCTATGCTCCATGCTGTGTGCTGTGTGCTGTGTGTGTTCTTGTTGAACACTGCAGGACGGTGAAGGGGATCATCTTTGTGGTGGATAGTAGTGAACGCCTGCGCATGGCCACGGCCAAGGATGAACTCGAGAGGCTTCTTACTCACAAGGGTAGGTTGACGCTATGCTGCGGTGCTGCCCTAGCAATGCCGGGTGTTTCAAATGTAACACCTCGACACCTCGACACCTCAATTCCACATACACACACGCATGCACGGGTGTGCTCACTTGCTTGCTAATGCCCCCCCCCCCCCACACACACACACATGCACTCATAGCAAGTTTTTGGAATTGTACCTGCATGTGTGCATGTGTTGACCAATGGGCTACTACTGGCTAGACTTAGTCGTGTGTACTCTGTGATGACTGGTATCATGTACTAACGTCACTGGGAACAAGGATAAATACAGCTGGGTCCCATCCTGTCCACTTTGATACAATCACTTAGTCTACTGAAAATTATCTTCACCCTCGTACTCGGGTGTGTTGCTGAGGCAATAGGTAGTACAATTATTTCGGAGTCCACCCCTGGTATAGGAATCCAAGCTGTTTCTGCCTATTGATTTATCCGCAGTATTCCTTGGATCATTCTTCCCTCTCCGGCCCCGTGTTACCTATGCAGCTGTGTGTGTATTGTTTCCATGGTCTTGGTTCTGAAGATGTGGTGGATCGACACATACCGCTGTTGATCTTTGCCAACAAGATGGATGTACATGACTCTATTTCTGCTATCGAGGTGAGCAATTTCAACTGCAATGCTATCCCTGCTATTGCCACCACCTCGAACAAGGGTGGTGGCATTGGCCGTATTGAACAGGAGCGCATACCAACCTTCAGGGCCCGCCACGACCATACAAAATTCAAAAAGCTTCGACAACCATTTTGAAAAATGGCGATTGCCGCGCAGGCCAGCGTTCGTGCAGTCATAGCGGCTACGCACCAGAGTTCGTGCTGATCAATGTACAGCGATGTACAGTCGAGTTCCTGGTGTAGTCTGTACAGCGAAGGGCCAGTACCGAAGGGAATCTTGTTTGATACCGGGAAAGACACGAGGAGAAGACGTCCTCCAAGCCATCTTGGTCATTTTTCTCAATCCGCTGGTGCATTTTGACCAAGATATGTCCGTGAGATACTGGTGAACTGGAGTCCTGGCATCTACACGATTTCGCCTCGGCCTTTTCTTGTTGCACTTGCAGATATGCACACGGCTGCCAGGTTTTGTTGGTGCGCGTGAGTGCGCACGGCCGACCTTGATGTTTTCAAAAAAGTAAAACAGCGGTTCTACTTCGCCGATTCTCACCGTCAAGAAGCTCATTTTCTCGGTCTTGGAATTCTCTATCGGTTTACCGTCCCCGATTTCTATTTTTCTCTTCATTCACTTGTTTGCACGTCTTCGAGTTTCAGTGATTTCACCATCCGATCTCAGCCAAACGAAGGCCAAATCGAAAAATTCAAGACGGTAACCCTCCAAAGATCACGAATCCACAATGGCCTAATGTCTAAAACCAACGAGTACAGCCAAGTTCAGCTCGGAAAACACCCCACAATTGCAAGAAACGGCCCGTTTTGCCGTGCGCTGATTGGTCAAAACCTGGAGACCGTTATTGACGCATTGTACGGTCGTGGTGAGCCCTGACCTTAACCTATGGGAAGAGTGGACACAGTGGTGGTTGTAAGGTCACGGCCACCACCCAGTGTTCACTCTGCCCATGGTGGTGATGGTGTAAGGTTGGCATGTGATCCTGATCAACAAACTCACAAACTAGACCTAGAATATTCGTCCGTAGCAGAAGGTACTGAAACTGGCACAGAGCAAAACGAAACGCTCTATGAATTCTCCAGCTTTGGAAATGTTCTGATTTCAATTGAAAAATGCAGGCAAGATGCAGGTTCTGTCTCTGCCACTACTGGTGAACAATTGGAGTCCTTAGAAAAGGAAAGAAAGCAGCAGACTGAGGTGAGGCTGGAAGAGGAATAGCGTTGCTTTAGACATGGTGTTTTAGACTGTGACAGGGCAACGTTATGCTCTGTGACCCTTCATGGGCACACTGTGCTACAGTGCGGATCGGCAATAGGGTTGTCGGCTATAGTAATATACCTCTTATTGTGATCGTATTCTCAAATTCATTTTCGAAAACCACCCCTTTCTAGACATATTGGATCGGCTATAGTAATATATCGGCTATAATGATAGGATTTCTTTGTCAAAATGATTTTATTGCATACATTTTTCATCGGCTATAGTGATTTGATCATAAAAAATTATACATCGTACATGGCGAGATCTGACCGCGGCAGTCAGGAAGCGCTGGTACGACTATGATATCCCTCGGAGGAACTTCGGAATGTTTGGCGTTGGCTGTGCTTGTTCCGGGGCATCCTCGAGCGAGAGCGGAGGCAGTATGAGTACCAGCGCTGAAGCGCTACTGTGGTCTCCGCTGAGATGTTGGAGAAGGCATTCAGGTAACAGCGAAGATGATCAGGGACGCGGAGAAGCTTCTCCGTGACATACGACATCACGCGTCGATCGACCTGCCACTTGGAACGGTTTCAGTCGAGCGATGGCGACCCAGACTGAGACTCTACTCCCACTATTCGATCCTGTAGATATTGTTGATATGTCGATTGAATGTGTTGAAATGTTTCTCTTCTCTTCTTGTTGAACACTGAAAACTCATGTCAAAAAGTGACGAAGTTTTTGTTTCCACAGGAAGTAGCTCTGCACTGCGCGTGCGCGTACTGCACAGTCACATCAAGAGTAGAAAAACAAGAGTGTGCAACTCGCGGATGGGTAGGCCCACGGCAGAATTTTTTGTTGACGTAACGAGCTGCGAGCCTTTCGGAAAGTTTTTCCTCGTGCTCTTGGCCGGCTTTACACTACAAGGTCGGTGCCCAGCACGTGCTCTCACACTGCTCTGCGGCGAAATGCGCGTTCTTCTGAAAAAAGGTGACGTCAACAAAAAATTCCGCCATGGGCGGGGTATCTGCAGATTGTGCAGGAGAGATCCGGAGTTGCACACTCTTGTTTATCTACTCTTATAGTCTGTTTCAAAAAGATTAGCAATCAGGTTTTGGTCTTAAAAAGTATGAAGATAAGGGAAAATTGGACAACGAAGTACATAAAAGGGCTGGTTAGGGCACGGCAAATTGTTCTGTGAAGGTTTCGGAACAATTGGACCAGCCGTTAAGGAGTTAGAATTTCGGCCAGGTTTCCGGCCTTTTCCCATGGTTTACAATTTGCCCTGGAAGCCAGTATCGATTTTTCTATCAAAACCCACGATTTATCTTTTCCTTTCTGGCCTTGTGGTTATGGATGCTGTCTGCTGACCATGAAGTTGCGAGTTCAAATCCCAACCTATCTTCAAGTCACACTTTTGTTCATTGTTTTTTTGGTGATCAAGCAGACTTGTTGTTGTTCACGGTTGTTGTTGTTGGAGCTCCCGCTTCCTTTCGAACTGACTGACACTTGACTGGCTCACGCCATGTGAACACACCCTCAACACTGAAACGGTGTGAGTGAATACGGAAGTCATTGCGCTGTAGCTACGTGTTGAATACACCGGCACATCGATCGATCGAATTTTTTTTGAGAATTATTTTAGTATTTCAAGATCGCCAATTTATTTGAATTTAGAAGTCAACGTCGTCTTCTATCAGCTTCCACAGGCGTCTGCTTTTCTCAAAATGTTGTCGAAGTCATACGGATAACTTCGCCAAGTCATGGCCTTGGGAATGAGTCTGTGTCGATGTCGTTTTCGTCACATGGTGAGAGTAAATTGCATCGCAGCTCAAAGAAACTATTTGGTCACAAAACATATTGGGACCCATGCCGCTCGTCAGCCTTGGCATTTACTACACTTTTGATATGTCCTCTCTGACTCCAGTCCATAATCGATACGAGGAAGAACTCGTTTGTTGTGAACCAGACGTACACGACTGTACCGACATCGACCTGAGTGAGTTGTCATTTTTCATGCTTTCGCGCGGAATATTTCTTCGAGTTCACAGTGAGTTTTTGCAGGCAGCGCTCGAGCGCTCATACGGTAAGACGGCAAACTCCCCGGGCGATCACCAGGATTGCTAATCTTTTTGAAACTGACTGTAGTCACATGCACAGCACGCTTCTGCACGCTGCACTGATTTGAATGGCACCATACACGCATATGTGTCAGGCATACCAAAGTATGCATATCGCCTGTAGTAAAATATCGCCTATAGTGATATTTTCACGAAAATCAAACACCAACGCTATAGCCGATCCGTACTGTATTCCATGCAAAGCTGAAGAGCGGCCATGGGCTCATCCCCGGCTGTACACCAGGTTCTCTGAAAGGAGTATTGTGTCACACCTCAGAACCAAGTCGGTAGAGGTGGAACTGCATGTACCTGTAGCTCAGTGAGACTGGCGGCTGACACTGGGCTCACCGTGCTGTCTGTATTACTAGTATGCACTCCTACTGGCCATGGGTTGGGACCTACAGACTTTACTCGTCACAGTATTGGCCTTGGGTTGGGACCTACACTGGCTACAGACTTTACTTGTGTGGACAATGATCTAGGCTAGTCAACAGATCCATTCACTGGACGTGGCTAGTGGAGTGTACTGAATTACTCTTGAAGATCAGCACTAGTCTTGGTGATTAATTGTCTTTGTTCAAATAATGTTTTTTGCTTCTTCAGTGCTCAGAAGAACTGGGATTGAGTGAGATCAAGACCAAGCCTTGGAATATCTTGTGAGTGCCACACTATTCTATAACCTGTCTGATCGCTGAGAGGCCACTGTAGATAAATCAGTGCACACTGAGTCCTCCGCAGTCCCCCCCCCCCCCCCCCACACACACACACACTGGCATACACACACACAGACCAGATGCGGCGACCACACCGAATTCCTTGGTCTGATTCCTAGCTGGCATAAAGCAGATAAGGCTTACGGAAAGGCTACCCTCCCTGTTTACAGGGTGAGCCCATACAGCTTTCAGCAAGATTGAGCCTGTGCATGTTTTTAGCATACATGTGCGTGGTTCATGTGGTTGTATTCTCTCAAGTAGCTAATGCAAGTAAGTGTCAAATCCAGAGCACTTGCCGGTCAGAATGCAGGACCGGTGCTGCCCGCTCAGTGTAGCAGCTGGAACTGATGATCTCTATTGCAGTACCTGTACCTGTATGCTGTCGTGTTTCTATGCTATAGTGCGAGCAATGCGTTGACTGGCGAGGGCCTTAGCGATGGAATAGAGTGGCTTTCAGGTACAGTGGCAAACCTTTGGCAACTCCTTAGCCCTAGTCCTAGAATCATGAGCAAGGCATCCATCCTGATGTGCACAGGGATTTTAGAGAACTTGCCGGTTATGCCGGGAAGATTTCACATAGGAGTGAATTCACCTTCTTTCACTAGGAAACAAGTCGTTTTGTTAGCAGCTAGCCTAGCCGATTGCATCTATGGAAGACAAGCAATGTACAGCTGAGCGAAAACTTCCAAATTTGAACACATGGCAAGTGCAATCTTAAAATGATATTGAGGCTATTCATTGGTAAGACCTGCTTGATTTCATTTGGACTGCCTCACGACGGCCCGCCACTGCTTGCACACATGGAACACCAGTCCTGTTCCCGATTTCTGTTCACAACATCAGCCATATTGTCATGTGACATCATCATCATGTGACCAAGGAAAATATCCTCAATGGTTCCGTATTACTGAATCAGTGTGGAAATGCATGCACGTGGTGGCTATGCGCTTGCGTACGGATTCTGTGTGTTTGGTGGCTCTTGCATGCACGCGTGGTGCTGTGTTTTCATGCAGATGCTCTTCAGCAGACAATGTGAGAGGACTGGACTGTAATACCAGCATAACTGAACACTCTGGGCGAAGGAAAATCAAAATAGATCCAAGAAGCAACCACTGAACTGAGAACAAGAAATGCAACAAACACATCTACTATATCTGCAAGTGTTTCAAATTTCTGTGTAATTAGATATCATCTCAAGCTAGCTGCCTAAATTGTTCAAAACTTACTAAAATTACTACTCAATTCTTATGGGATACTCAAATTGTAAACTGTATGTATATCACAGACCTATAGAACTTCTACTCAACTTCTATATCAAACTATATTCAAGATCATCTCATGCATATTTTGAGTTGTTTTTGTTCTCTTAGTCTTCTGGTAATTCCTGTAGCCTGTTCTCCATGCGGTCAAGTTCTCTTTCTAAATCTTGCAACCTGTGAAAGGTCCTGTGAGCAGAAAAATAGGACAAAAATAAGCACACTATGAGTTTCAGTGGCGTTCGATGGTCAATCACAGTTTGAGGAGAGCAGCATCCCTCGACACTGCCTCCACGTACTGCCTGCCTACTGAATACAGGTCCAGCAATCTCCACTGGGGGTGCCAGTTTAGTCAAAACTGAATATCTGATAATGCACATTTACGAAATTTAGGGGGTTCCATGGAACCCCTGGAACCAGGGGCGGATCCAGGAGGGGTTCCGTGGAACCCCCTAAATGCG
Source organism: Sycon ciliatum (assembly GCF_964019385.1). Lineage (NCBI taxonomy): Eukaryota > Metazoa > Porifera > Calcarea > Leucosolenida > Sycettidae > Sycon > Sycon ciliatum. The sequence goes on from NC_088646.1 coordinate 2,857,658, forward strand.
TGTCCCATGTACATGTATCCGCTATTCAGTTTTGACTACACTGGAACCCCTGTAGAGATCGCTGGATCCACCGCTGGGAACCCCTCCTGGATCCACCGCTGGGAACCCCTCCGCTGGGAACCCCTCCTGGATCCACCGCTGGGAACCCCTCCTGGATCCACCGCTGGGAACCCCTCCTGGATCCACCGCTGGGAACCCCTCCTGGATCCACCGCTGGGAACCCCTCCTGGATCCACCGCTGGGAACCCCTCCTGGATCCACCGCTGGGAACCCCACCTGGATCCACCGCTGGGAACCCCTCCTGGATCCACCGCTGGGAACCCCTCCTGGATCCACCGCTGGGAACCCCTCCTGGATCCACCGCTGGGAACCCCTCCTGGATCCACCGCTGGGAACCCCACCTGGATCCACCGCTGGGAACCCCTCCTGGATACGCCCCTACTACTGTTAACACTCAGTCAACCGAAATCTTTCTCACGGGCCGGCATCTTCATGGACTGGAGGTACGGGGGGGGGGGGGGGCAGAACTGTGGGAACGTCAGTCTACATTGTAATATTGTGGATCTGGACTGTTTTATTTCCCCCACTTCTGCTCCAAAATTGACTCACTCCTGATAAGAGCTGCAGGTGGGAAGTCACGGCCAGTGAAAGACTCCAATTGGGTGAGGCTGCTGATCTACCTATGAAGGAAAGAATTTGCTCAAGGAGGTGTGTGGAGGTGGTAGTAGTCAGGGTTTGGGATATGAAGGAGGTTTCCGGAAATTGTTTGACAAAGTCAAATCCCTGGAAATGTGCATTTGTGCCGCGTGAACGGCAGCGGCAAAGAAAAACGAGTACTGTAAAACGGGAAAGTCTAACGAGTCACAAAGTCTAAAACGTTTTAACGACCATTTTTTCGTTATTTGAAGAAACGTTATCGCGAATCCGGTTTGACATGTCTGAGTATGCATACAGATGGGTGGCCAGGTAGCCATCATTAAACTTTCTGCACGTTATCATGCGAAAATTACAAAAATGTTAAACGTTTAACTTTTGGTCGTTAAACTTTCCGGTTTTACAGTATTGAAATAATAGCCCGCCGAAGTCCTATAATGGCTACCTACCCTGATGAGTTGAGACTGTGTTCAAAGGAGCTGTCGAGACTCCGGCATCGTGACAGCCTTCCTTTAGCGGAACTGGTCCCGCCATCGTCACCATCATCTCCTGATAGCTCTCCGAATGCATCATCACTGTCCAGTTCCAAACCGTCATGATCTGTGCCTGAGAGACTTAGTAGCATGGTTATCAGTTGATCTGTGTCATCATCCAGTGATGATCGCACTGGCAGTTCAATTGCAGGCAAGTCCTCATCCGAGGCGCTATGCCTCAGTGACCTGGCAGTGCTTTCTGTATCCCGGTCCAGCAATTCCAGGTTTGTGTCAATGCCGACGTTCTCTTCATATACCGTGTGCTGTGGTGCATCCTGCTCGGGTAATGCTGAAGCTAGACCATGATGGCCTTTGTCCACCTGTTGCTGCTGCTGTTGCTGCTGCTGCAGATGGCGATCATGAGAATGTTGGGAATCAACAGTAAGCTTGTCCTCTGTCCCTGTTTTTCTATCAAATTCTTTATCGGTCTTCAGCGCAGTGGCTACAGGCTTTGCTGGTTGGTCTTGCTCATCGTGCAAAGAATCACACGTGGCTTCTGACATGGCCTCTAGCTTTTGTGCAGCCCGTTGATTTATTCGGCTTGCGGTCACAGCGGGTAGACTTCCCACGGACTTGCTACGACTTCGAACCGGTGGCTTTGGCGGGGGTGCTGGTCTTTTTGCTGTCTGTGGTTTCGCCGGTGACACTGGCAATGGTTGCAAAGCTGCTCCACTCACTGCCGAACTTGCTGCATTGCTCGGTGAAGAAACTGCTGTTTTTGACTGAATCGTTGGTTTCGCTGAAGGCTTGGGCTTTGCAGGAGCAGGTGGTTTGACTGGGTTTGCTTTGCCACTTGACTTCGGCCTCACGGCAGGCCTAGCCGACTCTCCAGCAGAATACCTGCGTCCTGCAGGTCTTGTCACGGGTGGGACTGGCACACTCTCTGTCGGTTTCGGTGTATTCCTAGTGCCAAACAGTTCCTGTGCTGCCTTGAATCTGCCCATCATGTCGGCAACAAGAACAGTGTCTTCTTCTTCCCCGGCATCACCATTGTTAACGGAACCTTGCTCCTGCGCCTCGTACTCATGCTTAGATGGTGTGGCCACGTCGCATTGCTTTGCAAAGTGACGGACTGGTTTCTTGACACGAGTGATGGCGGCTGGTGGAAAAATGGGCATGGAGTGGCGTCGCCTCACAAGTGGCACTTCAACTGCTGCTGGTTCATTGTCGACACTTTGTGATGCCACATTGCTCTGGCTTTTAGTACTGGGAGTAATGAGTTGGTTAGTGCTGGTCAATTCATCGCTTTCCCCTGCTGTATGCTGCACAGGCTGTGGATTTTGTAATACAATAGTCCCTTGATGCTTCTCTTGTTGTTCGTCGTGTTGTTGTTGCATTGGATCTTTCTGCTGCTGCTGTTGCTGCTGGCATTGTGGCAGAGGTTTACTATGCACATCAGCATTGCTGAGCACTTCTGTTGCTGATGCATCTCCATCAGTTGTCCGAAGCTCTGTCTGCTGGGGAGTTGGACTGGATTCATATTCCTCGTTAGGTCTGGCTGCAACCATGGTACCGGGGTCCAAGTGTCCATCCGCTGCATGTTTTCTTTCCGTTACATCATGTTTGGCATCCATGATGCCAAGGCTGTTGCCTTCGAGGTTTTCACCAGCCATGGAATCTGTAGTGGAGTCTTGCATGTCAGCATCGGCACTGTCCTTGTCCTGGGGAAGGTCAATAGTATTGATAATGATATTATCGTTATCAGTCGCCAATACACTGCTGGGTGCTCCTCGCTCTTGCGTATTCACACCAGGCTTGACCAGATCTGGATCCAAGGCGGTAGTGTATAGTATTAGCTGGCTATCTACAACAGCATGACTGTCTTTGCTGCATGGTGATGGTTCCTCTGTGTCCAGACGGTGGTCTACAGATATCACTTCATCCTTCTCTACCGTGCTTTTCCGCTGGATTTCTTCATTTGTCTGAGCAGAAAGTGCAGGTGATGGCTGCTGGGCGCTACATGCTACACCAGCCATCAGTTCCTCTTTGAGGATACCCGCATTCGTCACTGAATTGCCAAGTTCTCGACTAGCGCAATCGGGTACAGTGTCATGTAGGATTGATTGTGCTTGCTGATGGGCACTCGGCACAGGTGCTGGCATCGTGATGGCTAGATCAGCATCAACAATACCGACATGTTTGCAAGCATTGCTGTCGTGCCTGGTCACAAGCCCTGAGCAGCTCTGCTGTTCAGTATTGCACACCGCACTGCTGACTGCAACTTCGCTGTCCAGTGGAGTATTAATAGTAGGAGTAGTGCTTGTCCCGCTGGCTTGTTGAAAACTGAGCCATTCTGCCTGTGCATCACAGCCATGTGGACTGGGTGGCCTGAGGGGCAAAGAAGTGCTGGGTTGTTCTGGCAATGTGCTGTCGGAACTGAGAGATTCGGCCACGGTGGTGTGGTTCTCCACCTCACGAGTGTGCGAATCAGAGATGTCGTCACCGCCGGCAGGTTCCTGGAGCTTGGCACTTGAGCTGGCACTATCTGTAGCTAAGCCGCTGTCAAGTACTACATCGCTCACAGGGTCTTTACAGGCTGCCATGTTGTTGCTACTTATGCCAACACTCTCACTTACTATCAGTGCAGGTGAAGGGTGTGATGGAGCATCACTTGAGTCTTGCATTTCTTCAGAAATAGTATTCACTGATTCGCCGCTTGTATTCATTCCTTGGGTTGTTCCGTGGCTTTCGGGGCTAGAACTGGCAAGCTGGGGCAGATGAGCGGGCGTGGAGGTAGAATTATCCCCTTCATCATGCTTCGCATCAGCTAATTCGTCATGCGGCGAGTCTAATGCTGGTGTTGATGCTGCCACCTCACTGCACATCACTAGCTCATCATGATACTCACTGATACTGGGTAAAGACTCCACTGCTGAAACTTCTTCCAGCTGACTGTGTTCTCCGCTGTTGGCAAGCTGGTCAGTGACAGTGCTATTATGAAGTGTGTCAGATTCAGGTTCCTGCTTTTCCGTCTTCTCATCCATGTCACATGGCTGCTGGTTTAGGCCTACATCACTACATTCAGTGTATTCAGTGTACTGAGTGTGCGACGACGTGGTACTAGTGTCGTCACTGTGTTCAGCAGCAGAAGTCACCACCACACTACCATCTCCTGCTTGGTCTGGGCACTCATGCACCACTGCTGCTTCTGCCGCCGATGCTCTTGTTAGCTCTGCTGCTGTTGCTTCTGCCGCTGTTTCTGGCGCTGTTTCTGCTGCTGTTTCTGCCGCTGTTTCTGCCGCTGGTTCTGCTGCTGGTTCTGCCTCTGTTTCTGCCGCCGTTTCTGCTGCTGTTTCTGGCGCTGTTTCTGCTGCTGTTTCTGCCGCTGTTTCTGCTGCTGGTTCTGCCTCTGCTTCTGCTGCTGCTTCTGTCGGTGTTACCAATGCTGTTGTGTGTGCCCCTCCACTCTCCACTGCTGTTTTAGCTGCTGGTGTCCCTGTGCGATCCATTGTGGTTTCTGCTACTACCTCCGTGACCATTGCTTGATATGCGTCTACTGTACTGGAACCAAGTGCTGCACCAGTGATGTCAACAGGGATGTTATCAGGGGTGTTATCAGTGGGATTAGTAGCAACGTCAGGGATGATATCAGCAGAGATGCCAGGGGCGGTATCTGTGGTGATCTGTGCGTTGATGTCTACAGTGGTGTAAACAGCTAGGCCAATTTCATTCGTGTCATGCTGTGACACTGCAAAATTAGTTGTGGTGGATTGGTACTGTTCTTCAGACACATTATTGATAGTACCTAGGTGTGGTATACTAGGTACTTCACTGGGTACAGTGCTAGGTACAGTGCTAGGTACAGCCTGATTACTGGAGGTTGGGCTGACATGCTTTCCTGACTCCAGCTCACCACTCTCCCCTGTCTTGACAGTAACTGCCTCGGCTGCGGCATCTATCATTGCGGGCTTGACAGAGGTGGAATCGATGGTAACTTTCTGGCTGTGTGTAACCGCTGGTGTATTGTGTGCATCTCTATCTTGACCATATCCGTTGGCCTCTTGCTTCTGTTCGTCTGACTGGTGAGGGTGTGTGAGAGCTGCTGTATCAGCGGTTCCCTCCATTGTGTTACCTGGGTCCATGTCCTCCATAACATCACTGGATATCACCTGCTCTTCGGCACTAGTCTGCCTCGCATCATCCTGCTCCTCTTCAGCGTTTCGCTCACTCGTCGAGTCTAGCCGAAGCTCCTCTGACAAAATTGCATGGTTGGTTAGCTGCACTGCTGCACTTGTGGAGTTGGTTAGCTCCATACCACACTCATCCTGCTGCTCCGTATTGCACTCATCGCCTTGCTCTTGTCCGCAAGAGTCAACGGAACAAGCAGGAACAGCAGTGATAACTATTGTAGGGGCATGTGCATACTCTACGCCGTGCTTGTGTGAGGTATCAGAGGGTAGATTGAGTTGACACTCTGCACTATTGGTTACGGCGACATTCTTCAACTCTGATTCACTAGAATTCCTGACATCTTGGCAGGTGTCTTCAGCTGCCATTCCCAACTCTACAGTGTGCTCAGCATCCGTACGAGCATGAGTAGTTTGTACATGCATACTGGCTTTGCTGTGTACATCACGTCCTGCTCCCATTGGTGCACTATCCTCTGCGTTGGGAGCTGTGACATGCACGTGATGTGTATGCCGGTCTCCACCAGAGGGTGGTGGTGTGTCTGGGTCTGCTCCTTGTGAGGCACCACTGCTCTCGATTGAAGCATCCTCTACGACGATGTTCAAATTTTCAGTACTTCTAGTTGTAGTCTCCTCAGCTATGGTCAGTGCTGTAATGGTCAGTGCTGTAATGGTCGGAGGATCGTGCTCTGACTTTCTCATTCGCAAATGTGTCCACTGTGCGGGTGCATTGGCTGAGTTCTTGCCATCAGCAACCCTTGCCATCATGCCACCGATGCCTCCACGCAGGGAGCGATTCATCTGTGCCCGCAGCCGTGCACTGCGACGACTACCGCCGTTGCGCGTGAACATACCTGGGTGGTTTTGCATAGTACATACGTATCCACACACACATATGCACATACACACACACATACACACACACACACACACACATGCACACATACACGCACCAATACACATACACAAGAGGATACACATAGTGAGGTTCACGATACACACACCGCCCTCAGGAAACCGGCTGCCAGTGACAGGCGCGTCGGAACGAGTTTGGAAGTGGGGCGGCCATGGAAGGGGGGTCCGGGGGTCCTCCCCCGGGAAAAAAATTTCAAAAATTAAAGCCAATTGCAAGCATTTCCGGGCACTTGGTGCCATTTCAGTGTACGGTAACTACAATGAAAGACTTTTTGATTCTGCAAAAAAACAAGAAGATGCTACGATCGGGGACAAACATTACCCTCCCCGGGGAAAAAAATTCAAAAATTGAAGCCAATTGCAAGCATTCCCAGGCATTTGGTGCCATTTCAGTGTAGATCTACATGGACTTTTGATTCTGCAACAAACCACGATCGGGGACAAGGATTTGCCACGTTTGCGCTGAGATCATCGCGCTTTGTTGCAGTGTGCTAAAAAAAAAAAAAAAAAAAAAAAAAAACGGCCGAAAAAGTGGGGCGGCCATGGCCGCCCCGGCCGGTGCGGTTCCGACGCCCTTGAGTGAAGAATGCTGAAGAGTTCTCTTGGTGGGGACAGTGACGAACGGTCGAAGACTGCTGTTCATTTCATGGAAAATTCCAGATATCTGCCAGGGTGCAGCAGGCAAACGATAAAAATAGCTCTATCAGACTCGGCCATAAAGTCTCCATGCTGGTCTTCACAATGGCAAGTAGCAAGTGAAAGATGGGAGAGTGTTGCACAGACTGTAGTCTTACCAATTGGGAGGTTGTCATCCTCATCCTCATTTTCGCCATCACTGCCACGGACTCCATCAGCTGGACCAGACACCACAGCATCGGGAGGGAGAAGCATGAAGTCTGGTTTGGCCAGCGGCTGTGAGCGGGCCTTGCTAAGTCCATGGCCATTCTGCAGGTGCTTCTCCCCTCTAGGCCGTCTGCACAGCAGCACAGGGAAATCACAGCACACAGGGACATCATCGCACAGTGAAATCACAGTATTGGACACCGGGCAGAACTTGTATAGGAGCATTACAGAGCGACAACTTAAACGTGCAGTAGTATACACCCCTTCCATGTTGCAACATCCGTTATATGTTCACTCGGTGAAATCCTTTCAGAGGCAATCTGGTACTTTGTACGATTGAATTCCTTCAATAGCACCAACTTTGGGTCGCAAATACGTTGAGTCCCATGTATGCAGCGATTGAATCTTCTCAATAGGTCAGTGTGTTTTGAAAGGCCAGATCCCGGACATCACTACAGTGCCGTTACTTCCACGAATCAAGCAGGGCGGCGCTCAAGTTCATAGCCTCGAGTTGTTTTTTACTTGGGTTGTGCGGAGCCCAGCACATTCTATTCGTGGGAGAAATGTTCACGAGCCAGCACTGTCACAGTTTATGACGCACAGCATCAGCTTTGTTGGAAGACACTTGACCATACCGTGTACAGTCTCTGTATAGAGAGTCACCAAAGGATCCAAGATGAAATCTAAATTCAAGTGCAGTCTTCAGGGACCCCGGTGTTCCACTACAAGGATTGAGAGAGCTGGGCGGCGAAAGAGCCCCATGAACTGTGCTGGTGAACTTGAAAGTTTGAACTCCATTCACATCCCGCAATGCGCCCTGTCGCAGTGAAGAGTCCTGGACATTAAACACCGACTCAATGGAACTCAGCGTTCCCTGCAAGTATACCCCTCTGAAGAGTCAAAACGGTGTGCTGGTGACCCAACAAGCCTGCATTGCAAGGAACAATTAGAAGTATGTGTGGACAAGACCTATAACAACTTCTTTTAAACAAATACATGTATATAACTGTGATTCTGAGAGTGTAGTCTGGCTCGATCCGACTTTGTGCAGAACTTCACAGGAAGTGTAGGTATAATAACCCACACGGCTCTCGCGCCCATCATTAGATGTGCCAGTACTAAGCAGAGGGGAAACAATATATGTCACTTCTCTGCGGTTGACGTCACAGTATAAGAATTAGCAGAGAAGTAGTGTTCTCTGTCCACCCGGGAACGGGTACGAGGGAGCACGGTGTGGGATAAAAGGAGGTGACGAGTGCAGGGTCGGCCTCTTTTGTCTTTGTGCGGAGAGTTGAGTGAGAGTTTGTGAATTATTTAATTTGAAAGTTTTATTTTGTGAAAAGAATGTCGAGAAGTGTGTCGCCGAGTGGTAGTGGTAGTGAGAGTGAAGGGTATGTTGAGGAGAGTAGGAGGATGAGAGAGATGGCTGCGAGATTGGAGACGTTGGAGAGGAAGTTGGAGAAGTCTAGTCGTAAGAGGAAAAGAGAGGATAGGAGTGACAGTGAGAGTGAGAGTGAGTCAGAGAGGAGCAGGAGAAGTGGCAGGAGTAGAAGTAGCAAGAGGGGAAACAGCAAGAAGAGCAAGAGGAGCAAGGAAAGTAAGCAGGTGAAGAGGGAGAGACAGGACGAGAGGATGGCGGCGGCAAGAAAGAGAAGTTGGAAGGCCAAGGCTCACGAGGAGCAGTTCTGCGTGATACGTAAGGCGTTGGAGCCTCTAGCCAAGGCAAGGCAGAAGGCGGAGCGTCGAGGCGAGAAGGACATCGCCAGAAACATAGAGGAAGGTGAGAGCGTCCTCCAGCGGCGAGTCAAGTTATTGCTGTTTGCGGACGCCGAAGGGTGGTCGGCCGCAAACATTTATGATGGTAAAATGGAGTGCGGGTCCGATACGGACGATGAGCGGAGGATGAGGAGGGCCAGGGCGGAGGCCAAGGAGGGGAAGAGGAGCAGTGGCAAGCCCTTTCCAGGAGGCCGCCCAGCCGGGGTCGGGCTCGGAGCGGCTGCTCGAGCTCAGACCATGCCGGCCGCACCGAAGCCACCCGGATTCGGCGCCCCGTTCAAGGAGCTGGCCTGTTGGCGGTGCGGAGGGAAGGGGCACGTGCAGAGGGACTGCACGCAGCCTGCCCCAGGCCCAGCACCTGCCAGGTCATTCCCGATGCAACAGCAACAGCAGCCACGATGAACAAGATAAGTTTGATGTGCATGTTGATGATGATGATGAGGATGAGGATGATGAAAAGAGTGTTCAAACTTATTCAGATGTTGTGGTTGAAAGCGGATATGGTGCGGAAGGGGAAGGGGAAGGGGAAATCTGGGCAGAGGGTGAAACTGTGATGCATGGGAGATTGAAGCGGTGCATACCGTTTTGGAGGGAGATGGGGGCTTCATCTTGGATTATTAGTATTTTGGAGGTCGGTTATGCGTTGCCGTTTGTAACAGACCCTCCGTCTGGTTTTTTAAGGAATCAGAAAAGCTGTTGGAAGCATGTACAATTTGTTGATGAGGCAGTGAAGGGGCTGGTAGACTGCGGGAGTGCGATGAAAGTAAACGAATCTGAGTTAAATTGTGTTAGCCCGCTGGGAGTGGTGGAAGGTGCTAGGAAGCTGAGACTGATTTTAGACTTGAGGCAAGTGAATGAATGTTTGGCAAAATTCAGGTTTAAATTGGATGATATCAGGATGGCAGTGAAGCTTTTTCAGAAAGACGACTTTGTTGTAACATTCGATTTGAAGAGTGGTTATCACCATGTTGATATGGCAAGGGACCATTGGAAATATTTGGGTTTCTCATGGGGAGGTGAATTTTATTGTTTCAAGTCATTGCCGTTTGGGCTCTCCACTGCTCCGTATCTTTTTAACAAACTGGTCCGTGTGATGGTTCGTTACTGGAGGGCTCAGGGCATTAAGTGCATGATGTTCTTTGACGATGGCTCTGCAGGAGCGGGCACTGTGGAAGAGACAGGGAGGGTAGCAGGTGTGCTCACGGAAACGTTGGAAAGAGCGGGTTGGAAGATCAATGTGGAGAAATCGTGTCTTGTGCCTTCTCAGAAGCCTACCATTCTGGGTTTTGTGTTGGACCTGGTTCACGGGAGAGTAAGTGTGGCGGAGGCAAGAGTTCTGAGGTTTTTGGAGCATTTGAGGGTTTTGCATAGCAAGAGGAGACCGAATGCCAAAGAGTGTGCTAGGCTGGCTGGGTTCATCATTTCAATGTCTTTCGCCATTGGGCCAGTTGCAAGGTTGAGAACCAGGGCATTGTAGGACATGATTCTCAGGAGGAAAAGCTGGTTTCATAGACAGGAGTGGTCTGATGAGGCTTATGCAGAAGTGAGCTTCTGATGGTATTGTTTCAATGAGTTTCATGGAAGATTGGTTGTGGGTGATCCCAAGATAACAGCAGTTGTAGACACGTGGTCAGATGCTAGCGATGTAGCCTGGGGAGGTTTTGCGGTGTCCTGCGGGGAAACGATTTCAAGAGGGAATTGGCCAGAAGAGGTGTTAGAGGCTCAGAAGAGTTCTACGTGGAGGGAATTGAGGGCTACCGAGTTGGTGCTGCAATCGGTGGTCCAAGAATTGGCAGGCAAGGAATGTAGGCGACGGAGGGATAATCAGGCGGCAGCTCGTATTCTGCAGGTGGGCAGCAAAGTTCCAGAACTGCAGGAGATTGCATGTCGGATTTTCAGGTTTTGCAGGCAAAATTGCATTCGACTTGTGCCAGAATGGGTTCCAAGGGAGGAGAATGTTCTGGCAGATTTTTTATCCAAGGTAGTGGATACTGATGACTGGAAATTGTCGTCTGAGGTATTCGACGAGATAGACGGTTTGTGGGGCCCGCACACTGTTGACTGCTTTGCCAGTGCAGAGTCGGCACAGTTGCCTCGTTTCTGCTCACGTTGGTGGAATCCAGGATGTTTGGCCGTGGATGCTTTCACGATGTGCTGGGAAGGGGAGAACTTATGGTTGTGCCCCCCCCCATTTACCTTATTGGAGACGTTATTAGCAGAATTTCAGTGATTGTCAGTCATGGGACATTGGTTGTCCCAAAATGGACATCTGCATGGTGGTGGCCATACTTATTCAAAGGTACTGAAAGCTCCACGTTGGTGAGGAGTTTTATTTTCCTGCCTAGAATATCAGGTCTGTTTGACAGTGGCTCTTGCCAATGGAATTGGTTTGATGGGAAGGTGCCAAGGTGTGAAGTCATGGCAATCAGGTTCTGTAGTATCATGGGCTGTCGGTGCTGTGAGACAGAATGTCGGGAATGATATTGAACTTAAAGACAAGGTGTCTGCAGATGGTTCTGTGTTTTGCTGTGTGTTGGTTGTTGATTGGCTGCAGATTCTAGAGGCTAGTTCTGCAAGACGCACATGGTGCATAGCCTGAGGCAGGCTGGACAGTCCTGGGGGCTGTGCTGGTGGATCCAGCGCCAAGGAGCTGCCAACATACCAACAGAGGGAAGTCTGGTTTGGGACTTGCCTTGTATTATTATTAGCTGTGTTTTGCATGTTCCAAGGTGTGAAGTCATGGCAACCAGGTCCAGTAGTATCATGGGGTGTCAGCGCGGTGGGACATGATGCCTAGGTATCTGCAGAAGGTTCTGTGTTCTGCTATGTGTTGTTGATTGGCTGCAGAATCTAGAGGCTAGTTCTGTAAGACGCACAGGGTGCATAGCCTGAGGCAGGCTGGAGGGTCCGGAGGGAATGTGTAGGTGGATCTTGCACCATGGAGCTGTCAACATATCAACACAGGGAAGTCTTGTTTTGGTTCTTGCTTATTATTATTATTATTATTATTATTAATGTTGTTAGCTGTATTTTTTGGCAGGTCATGTGGTTGTGTATGGCTGGTGCATGTTAGCCATTATTATGTAACATGGCATAGGAGGAGGCTTGTAGCTGGAGCGCAAGCTTGTGCGGTCTGAATAACGAGGCTTATATTGTGGTTCTTTCCATGTGCTTGCTAAATTTTTTAGAGATCTGGGACCAGGGGTGCTGGAAGGAGCTACAGGAAGTAGCTGAAGGCAAGGGCCTAGTGAGTTTGTCGGAACGAGCCAAGGACTTGGTGATGGAGACACATGCGTCATCTACGGTGAAGACCTACAAGTCGGCATTTTCGCGTTGGAAAAGCTGGGCTATGGAGCATGGATTTGTGGCGATACCCGCTACACCGGTGGCAGTCAGTTTGTACCTGATCCACCTCGTAGAGACGAGCGCATCCGCAAGCCCAATTTCTGCAGCTCTGTCCGCAATCAAATGGGCTCATCAGAAGGCATGCATACAGCTTCCTGTCAATGCCATGGTAGAGCAGATTGCAGCAGCGGCAAAAAGGAGGTTAGCTTGCACCCCCAGGCGGAAAGAGCCCCTCAGGAGAAGCAGGTGGCTACGATCGTGGGTCAACTTGCCGGGAGCGACGATTGTCTGAAGCTGCGGACAGCGGTTATGTTTGCCATTGGATTTGCTGGCTTCATGAGGTGGGACGATTTGGCGAGAATCCGGGTGCGGGACATTGCATTCCGTCGAGACTACATGGAGGTTCGTTTGGATAAGCGCAAGAATGACCAGCTCAGAGAAGGCAGCTTGGTCCTCATAAGCACGCAGCCTGGTGAGCTGGGAGCGGTAGCTCTGACGCAGAGGCTGATCGAAGAAACGAACCTTCAAGCTGATGATCATTTGCTGAGTAACTTGGTGAAAGCGAAGTCTGGCTGGAAGACGAAGAAAGGGTCACTCCAGTACTCCAGAGCAAGAGAGCTGTTCCTAGAGGCAGTGGCAGGAGCAGGCCTACAGGCAGAGATGTTCGGCCTGCACAGCCTCCGATCGGGGGGTACGACGGCAGCGGCCGCAGCCAAGGTTCCACAGCGACTGTTGAAACGGCATGGTGGCTGGCACAGTGAAGCAGTCAACTCCTACATCAAAGAGAGTCTGGACAATATGCTCTTGCCATCTAGTGCCGTTAGCTGGCACTAGATTAGAGGCCCCTGGCTATGCTTTGCTGCTGTGCTGTGGTGGCCCCCACTGGCAGTGTTCACGTGTTCAATAGTGGTGTACACGTATGAGTGAGTGTGCGGATGTGTGCGCAACGAGTGAGTGCAGGGTGGACAGAGAAATGTCACTTCTCTGCGGTTGACGTCACAGTATAAGAATTAGCAGAGAAGTAGTGTTCTCTGTCCACCCGGGAACGGGTACGAGGGAGCACGGTGTGGGATAAAAGGAGGTGACGAGTGCAGGGTCGGCCTCTTTTGTCTTTGTGCGGAGAGTTGAGTGAGAGTGCCCACCCACCCACCCCAGTAATCATCATGTAATTTCATACATCATCGCTTTGATTATTCTAGTGATTTGATTATTCTAGAGTGTGCGGATGCATAATGGTCGGGCGTGGTTTTCTGGTTGTACGTAGCTGGAGTTTTTGGTTAGACTAGGCAATGGTTCGGTATAGTCATGACCGCGGAATTGTGTGCAAAGACAATAAGTTGGGGCGCTGTGCTGTGGTGGCCCCCACTGGCAGTGTTCACGTGTTCAATAGTGGTGTACACGTATGAGTGAGTGTGCGGATGTGTGCGCAACGAGTGAGTGCAGGGTGGACAGAGAAGTTTGAGATTACCACTTGGAGTTGTGACTGAACAACTAACAGTTATTCTGCACCTGTAGGGAATTCAATTCAGTAATTTCGATTTCCCATTCAGACTACTTCGAAGTACAGTTGCGCTTGGTGAGATCCGACCCAAAGTGCAAAACTGGTGCCTTGAACCTGTTCCGATTACATCACTGCATTTGTAAATGTGTACTTGGTACATCCAGCCGCTTTTGTGCCACTTGGCACTTCCAAGACATCAAGTGCCGTGCAAGTTGAGGGCGCCAAATATGCAGTTTAGGTCAGATTTCACTGAGCATATCAACTGTGCAATCGCAGGTTGTCTGTTATCTGACAGCCCTAGGTCCAGCCCTGCCTAGTGCTCATGTCATTGCGTACATACAAGGCTAGGGGATCTGGCTCAAGGGAATCTGACCCTGAGATGCACTGGAGAAAGTGGACCGGAAACAAACACGGCCTCGCTTGACTGTTTCTAGCTCTGCAGCAAATCAGCATCATTCCTCGGCAGGCAGGATTCCATGACATTGCCCCCTGAGCTGGTCCAACACACATACAATGTTGCCCTTACCGGTATTTCGACCCTAATAGTCCAGAGGACATGTGCTCAGAACCGCGAGGTTCACACGCCGTCTGACTCTAGCCACTTAGCCACTGTGCAGCTGCCAATGTTGACAATAGTCAAAACAATTACCTTGACCCTAGACACTGTACACGGTAGGCATGCAACCTACCGTTTTTTTCCGGAGTATAAGCCGCACTTTAAACAAATGTAATTCACCCAAGAAAATTGGTGCGGCTTACTTGTACTACGGTGATGCCGGTCAAATCAATGGTGATAAATAGGGTAGAAAGGAAAAGGACATAAAGATACGAGTTAAGAGTAACTCTCCATCACTGTAACATGATACTATATACAGTGCCTAGTTATTGCACTTTCTGACTGTATATAGTATCCAGTTACAGTGATGGAGAGTTACTCTTAACTCGTATCCTTAATGGAAGTTTCCGGAGGAGGAAGGAGGAAACTGTAGTTATCACCAACCCTCACCGCGCCCAGCTCACGCCGCTACGGCGTGCGACCTGAGCTGGGCGCCCTGCCCAGTATGGAACTGTCCTCAAGCCAGTCACGTATTTGGCAGCCCAGTGAGCTGTCGACCGGATCGCAGCGTTTAGAAGCGCCAAATGCGGCAGGGCCAGTCTCAGGCTGGTCACGTAGGCGGCAGGCCGGCGGGCGACCGGCAAGGCTGCATTCGCATTTGGATCACCGAAGTGATACAGGTGCTTCGACGGCACTCCGTGGCGCATCAAGGAGGCATCTGGGGCCCAGGCAGCCCGCCCGTAAGCGCACCACCGTATCAGGTATGCGCAGGTGGAGCAGCAGAGCAAGATGTGTGCCGGACACTCACCATCATCCGGTCGACTGCATGGTTGTGCGACTTTACACAGCCGTCACTCATTACTTGCTATTGCTTGCAGAAGGCCAGAATTTTTTTCTTCTTTTTTCGCTCTTTCCCTTCTTCCAGGCACGGCTTCATGTTAGAGCAGTAAATTGCAGTTAGGGACTCAGCTGAGTCAAGCTGGACTCAGCGTGTCAAGTTTGGCATAATACAATAAGCGCGCTATCCCCAAACAGTTGTGTGGTTATTGTGTGAGTGTATATGCAGGAGTCCGCGGTCACGTGAGGGGGGAGTGATAATGTCCTTTTCCTTTCTACATTTATTTATGGCTCAACATCCGAGTTTATAAATAGGGTAGATATCTGTATTTCGTGACAAAAAAAATAGGTGCGGCTTATACTCCGGAAAATATGGCACATGGGAAATTGGGTCGGGAATACCGTACTCGATATCTGTACACCCTTGGAAGTAAGTACTCACTTGATAAGCTGGACAATATGCTGACTATCTGACACCATCTTGCACAGGTCATTTGTGCTCATCTCTTGCCTGACTACAGTGTCTAGATTGGCAAGAACACACGCGTGTGTACATGCATGCACACACAGATGGACACGGACGGACATACGCAAACGGACAGATACACACTTTCATTTAGAACTAGCATGCACTGCAGTAGAGAACTGCACTGAAATTTGGGAATGTAACTTAGTGGCCGGTTTGTACTATCCCCATCCATATTGTTTGGCACTTCCATTGCACAGTAAAGACCACACAGCTGGACTGATTTATCACAGTACTGTCGGACGCCCAACTTCGGAACGAGCAGACTAGGACTTCAACAAGCACAGCATACCGATATATACGCCTGTGACTTAACTGTGCACCGACTTGTACACGAAAAATAAGAATGGTCTAGGCTACGACTCTGCCCCCCCCCCCCCCCCCCCAGTTCTCCGGCGCTTGATAGTAGATCTACTGCATACACGTATGCCTGATGGAAGGCGTACAGTTGCTAGTTTGTGAACGTGAGCTCCGTGAGTGGAGATAGACTTGTTTCTCATAGGACAGTTGTGCAGTACTGTATATACTAACCTTGTTGCGTACTCGCACTGCTGTTGCTGCTACTAGAACTACTGCTTAGCCGGTGGCCACCAGAACACCAGTCACGATAAGGCACAGTCCCGCAATCCCGCACAGCCCGATCCCGTGCTGTACTGCATGCAGCAGTAGTGTTGATCATCAGCAATTGACAATCAGAGCTGGATAGCTGTGACCTGCCTTTAGCATTGTTGCTGCTGCTACTGTTGCTGGATGCAATCTTGGATAGAGCCTAAACAGACCAGAACAGTGCATGCAATAGGCATGATCATCTTACACTGAGTGCATGCAATAGGCATGTTCATCTTACACTGAGTGCATGCAATAGGCATGATCATCTTACACTGAGTGCATGCGCACTGTCAATACGTACAGTAGCACTAGGTAAAATCCGACCCAAAGATCAGGCAAAATGCATATTTGGCGTCCTGGACTCACACGGTCCTTGACAACCTGGAAGTGGTGCGAATGTTGCTGGGTGTACACATGTACAAAACTACAAATAGAGTGATGCACCTAGCACCTAGCACAACTGCACATGAATGCATCTATTGTTTTGTTTTTGTTGCTTTCTCTCTGTGGCCTCTCTAGCTCTCCCCGTTGTTGTTCTTAGTCTCAACGTTCCGCTTATGCCATACTCACCCATATCTCACAACATTGGCAGTCATCCTGTTATCTTTTGTATTTTGTATTTGTATTAATTTTATAGATTCTCCACAGGCCTTAGTGTGCCACAAGATGTTGAAATAAATACGAACTACAGTCCTGTTGGTCGCCGAAGAACTGGGGGCCAGTCACCTAGCCTAGACCATTCTTATTCTCATGTATTACAGTCTGTGCACAGTTGAGTCACTGTGCATGCATTGGTATGCTGTGCTCAGTTGGTGAAGTTCTAGCCTGGTCGTTCTTCGGCATTCCGGTCTTCGGCGGCCCCAACAGTACTGTACGCATAGACTGATTTAGCCATCTAGCCGTGACTACTGTCTTGTTGGTGTCATCGACAGCACAGGTAAAGCAGATGTGCAACTCAGATAGCTTTCTGCCATGGTGAAATCAACGTCCTGCATGGGTTACATTATTTCGTGGTTTCAGTGTAATACAAGCACGCACAAGCAGATCTCCTGACCCACATCTCAAGCTCAGGACTTGATAGTGCACCGTGCACCGGACATACTTTAAAAGGTCTTTGTGTAGCTGCTTATGATGTAACCCAGGCACTTTCCCGTGACGAACACCCATACGCATGCTAGTGGCCCATTTAGTTTTTATGGACTGGACCTGCACATGCGGATGCATAGCTTGATTGACTTACGTTCTCGATTACATCTTTCACCGTCATCAAGCTATGTCCTGCTGGCAAGTCAATGTCCACAAATGCTCGATGTCGAGCCAGTGCCGCAACCATCAGGCTGAGACCACCGCTGTTCTGCTTCAGCTGCGCAGTGTCCGTATCCGTGGCGACCGGATACGCGCCAGGGAACTTTGCCTCCCTGCAGACATACAGCGTGCTATCATTGTCGGGCCGTTGCGTGCTGGCCGGGCTATGACTAGTGACTGCTGGTGAATGAGTGCACTCTGTGACGATGAGCGATTTCGACGAGAGCTGTTTGAAACGGCACGTGTCCCCATCCCGTAGCACCTACAAAGAAGCAGCGATCATACAATAACTTGTACAGAAATCCATTCTCATGCAATCGGAAAAAGTTAACGGTTCAGTTAGCACACAACGTGTGTTAATTACTTCCAACCAAGTTCTGTTCCTACATTGTAGTGTGCACATAATTTTTATATTGATAATTGTGGATGCGGATGCAGAAAACCTGGCTTCCAGCCGAGTCTCATGCGAATCGTGAAATTTAAATTTAATTATGTAATGAGACCAAGTCTGTGTCTAGGGTCCTTGATGCAAATACATACATGTAGTGCTCTATGCCCTAACTCTAACTAGGGCAAAGTGTACCACGCACAAGCAACATAACAGAGACCAAAAATCCCAAAAGCCATTCTTCCGAAACTCGAAGTTACCGTGAAGAAGGTGTTTTGGCCTCAGTTGTTTTGTGGCCTGCATGTCCCTGGTATAACTACAGTCCTGCTCAATGAAATCCAGTCGTGTCACTCAAGTTTACACCTTGCACCATTTCGCAGCCCAGTGTTTGCAGGTCTAGGGCTGCACAACGCCCCGGCATGGCGTATTTGAGTGACGACACGACTGGATTTCATTGAGCAGGACTGTACTTGTAGACCAGTTTACAACGCTGCGTGTTCATCCCTGCGTCCTGGTACGTGGTGTCCTGTGATGCAGAATTCGTTTGCTTTGCATGGGGCTTTGTACACACACTTCGTTGGGGGCAAGTATTAGTTTGACCAGTCTCCATTCGCCAATTCACAAGTTTGGCCAAATTTCCATTCACCAAATAACAGGTTTGATCAAACCTCAATTCACATTAACACTGATATTTCCACAACTAAGTTACTTCGATGGTACTGCGAAGGTGCATGGTACATGATTTTTATGGTACATTTCAGCGGATGTGCGAACCGTTCTTTGCCTTACTTTCACTGGTGAATGTACACAATTAGTCGTCACAGTGTACTACAAAGTACAGCCCCAGTATGTCCGTCTGATCGTCACAATGGAATTCAAGTACCCACACATTGCCTTACCTGACAAAGGCAGAAGTCTTTGTGGCAGAGTTGTCCATTCGACCCACCGCCAACATCAACTCCAACACCAGTGGCAGTTCTTGTCTCTCTTTCTCTTTGCTGGACTTCGTTAGCTTGCCGAACAAGCTCCTCCACTACGTCTCCGCAAGTGGTCGCCCTTGTCACTTCTATGCTCACACTTGTTGCAGTCCCACCGCTCGCACTTGCTAGTGCCACGGTGCGAATGTTGAAGCTGTGCAGCGCTTCATCTGTGATACTCCGCGCAGTAGACGGCGGCGTGCGATCTGCAGCAGCGGCAGCGTCAGCACTCGAGCTCGAGGCAGCCTTTGACGCACTACCAGTGCCACCTCCTGTGCTCGTTTTCTTTTTGGAAAGTTTCTTGGAGAGCAGCGAGGTCAACGTGCGTCGCCGGGCTGGTGATGATGTTGCCGCAGGGTCTTGGCTCTCCTCCTCTGCGGTCTTCTTTTGCTGGAGATCGGACCTAGTCGAGCTCACGACAGCTATTGGTGAAGAAATGTCGGGTAAGGCGGTGTTGGTTTGTTTAGGGCGTTTCTTTGCTTTTGTCTTGGGCGAGTCAGTGCTATTGCTGCTGCTGCCGCTAGCCTGGAGAAGAGAAAATAATTTGTAATGAAGAGGAGAGGGGAGATGAAGACAGCATGAATACGCGTCACATGGACGCAGGTGACAAGACTTGAATGAGTGAGGAAGAATGGGAGACAAGGTCGAAGAAAAAATAATAGGCTGCCGACTTACCTTCTTGGACTTAGCTGTCAGGGGCATAGTGATGGTGAATTGACAAGGCTGTTCGTCGCTGCAGCTTGTTCTTGACTATTGGCGAACAAACGCCATCGTTATAGCATGCACCAGCAGAGACTCTCCGAACGGATGGAAGCCGCCGAAAATAGTAGAAAGTTCGTGATCGGTGTTTCAGCCGCTACCAATGAAACCATGCAAGAACAAAGGTTCTTTCGAATTGCCTTTGGCTTTAGACACCAGACATGGGGCTGCGAAGATCAGATATTTGTTGACCTATCCTTACTGGGCTTATCCGCGCTTAGGAATTTCAGACAGCTGACATCGATGATCAGACAAGTAATAGTTAGTAGGGCTGTCATCATGCTCTTGAGTCTTGGGCGGTTGGGATTGTGGGAGTCGCCGAGAACATGACGGCCGGCCTGAAAATGACGTGCTCCAACTAACTGTTACTTGCATGCGAGAAGTAACAGTCAGTAACTACTACACGCACTGACATTCTGTAGTTGAAAGCCTGCATGCATGCATGCCTCGGCCATGGGGTCGCGTGCTGTGCATTCGAATCTCTAACTTTAGTCTAAGGCTATACAGTAAGTAGAAAGCCGATTATCCGGACGTCAACTATCCGGATGATCGATTATCAGGATTGCCGGCTCGGGCTGGACAGCATACAAAATTGGCTGCTTTTTCGAAATTTTTGCTAATTTTCGGCACTCGGTGCACCATTCAAGCGATGCACAAGACGTATTGTAAACAACGGGTTCGAGTCAAAATAGTAATTAAAACGATAGTGTTACTTTCAAGAGCTGGAGTGCGCCTAGTTCCTGCTGTATTGCCGAAGAGAATGAAAAATGGTGTGCTCCCTTTTCCGAACGTTCTTCTCATCCAAACACCCTGAAAACAGCCCGCGTCCCTAGGGGTCACGGCGGATAATCGGCACTCTAGTCTACTTCAAAGTACTGTAAAAAATAAATAAATAAAATAATAAAAT
Organism: Sycon ciliatum; assembly: GCF_964019385.1. Lineage (NCBI taxonomy): Eukaryota > Metazoa > Porifera > Calcarea > Leucosolenida > Sycettidae > Sycon > Sycon ciliatum. Next base: position 2,878,216 of record NC_088646.1, read on the forward strand.
AATTCGACTGGTTCGCATACCGGGCAGGTCAAGAACAAGGAGTCGTACAACTCCCTGGTAGGGACCGGCGGATTATGCTCGAAAAGGTGGCAGATTCTGCTCGAAAAGCAGTGAAATTGGCAGAACCATACAAACCTTATGGCGGGCAATTCCTCAAATTCTGCTCCATTTCTTTATCCACATACCAAACATGCATGAAACTCTGCCAATTTTTCTGCCGGCAGAATCCGTCGGACCCTACTCCCTGGTCAAGAACCACCTTTCCGCTTCCGTGGGACGCCGCCACCCCATGAGCAGGCGTCAGATGCGGCTCCTAAACGGTGGGGGAGGATAGATCAGATCCACCAACCAGAGGCCAAAGGCCTAAATCCCATTTGCCACATCCATGTAGTACTGTACTTACTTTGAAAGTCTTTGCAAACAAACAAAGAGCCAGTCGACCGACAATTCCGGTACATGCAAGGCAGGACACACTGGACATGATTCCAGGCTGCATGGCCAGACTATTGCCACAGGGGCCAGGGCACAGAACGCCAGCCTCGGACTCAGTGGACGACATGGTCTTGAGACCGAGCTGATAAACTGGATTGGCTATGCCACTGGCCCGATGATGAGGATTACGGCTTGCTTCTATAGTAGAGGTGCTCGCCCAAGAACGTTGTTTCCAAGGGGTTTGCCTGGGGCATTCTTATCTTTCAGCAATCTGGCTGTGCACGTTCTCAGAAAGAATCCGTTCTGAATCATACTATGTATCCCACAAGCTGTCAGAAAACCAACACAGCCGTTCTTAACTTCAGGCTGTGGCATTCTTAGTGTTTCAGGCTGGACGTTCTTGGGCTCCACGTTCTTTAGCGCGCGACTGTACTGTACCGAGCCGCCACTGTGGCATTGCCTTGAAGAAAGCAGCACCTGATCCTGGTCTCTACACAGTACAGTTCAACCTACGTATAGAGATTCCGGAGACCCCACCCTCCTGTACCACCACCACCAGGTACTAGGTACTAGTAATGTTGTACTACTTCCTGACCACCACAACCAACCGCAGCACGGACACTGTAAAGTAGGAAGATTTCGCTAGAACAATGCTTTGAAATTTGTTCTCTTCACGACAATCACCCATTCGTGAATGTATCGCCGTAAACTCCTCTGTACATGGTCCAACTGAGGGAGATGACATTGCGAAACTTTCTAAGCATGAACCAGCTAAATTTTCACGCCACAAAACTGTATCGCTTTACAGCACGGTGCTGATGTGTGCATATCATGCTGTTCGTACATGAATGGTGCACACAAGGCAGTGTTTACAGCAGCGAGTACTAAAAAGGTGTTTTTGTAGTTCTAGAGAATTCTCCCTGATCCAGCAGAGCTGCACTACACATGGCTTCAACCAGGGAAATTGTGCGTTGCTCCCTATGCGGTCCCGGCCCCCTTGGAAAAACGTTAAACGCGATTCCGCGGCCGCGGCAATTTTCGCAGAAATTGCCATCATACGCGGAAAGCACGGAATCCACACTTTTGCCCGCGGAATCTGAATTTTTCAGGGCAATTTAGTAAAATTACTACTCAGAAAGCAGCAGAAAAACTACTTTGCGATCTGTTTGAGCACATTGCTCTTGCCAGTGTAGGTGAGTGCAGGTCTCTCCAAGATTCTTCACTCTAATTCAGTTTGGGACCGCAATGGATAGTGTGAAAAGTACTCCTTCATATCAGGCAACTAGTTGCCATATCCTCTACAAGGAGGGTGAAAAACTTGCAGAAAGTGCCGCAGATTTTATATTTTACTGCAGAAAATGCCGCACAAAACCTCCCTTTGCTCCGCGGAATTTGCCGCGGAATTTTGAATTCTTGGCCGCGTTTTCCAAAGAGACAGCCTATGGCTGTGTTTACATGAGGCGTTTCAACCCGGGTCAGATTTCAACCCGCCATGTGCACAAAATGAATGGCGCGTTTACATGACGCATTGCCCTTGACCCGGGGTTGAAATTTCGCCCCGGGTTGATTTCAATCCTCCCCCTAAGGCGGTGTTTACATGAGGCGTTTCAACCCGGGTCAGATTTCAACCCGCCATGTGCATAAAATGAATGGCGCGTTTACATGACGCATTGCGCTTGACCCGGGTTGAAATTTCGCCCCGGGTTGATTTCAACCCTCCCCCCAATGGGAGGGTTGAAATCAACCCGGGTCAAGAAAATCGTACAAACGTACTTCGGTGCGTATCTCGCGCCAGGTTTGAACGGCACTGCAGTGACTGCAGATGCAAATTTTGCGCGAACGGATTCACGTGACCATACAGAACTGTAGAAGTGGACTTTTGGCGGCATATCAGTATTTGACCCGGGTCAAATGTCTTCATGTAAATGCTCACCTCTTTTGTCTATCGTACAGACTTTCAACCCGGGCTGAACTCGACCCGGGTTGAAATTTCTCATGTAAACACAGCCTAAGGGGAGGGTTGAAATCAACCCGGGTCAAGAAAATCGTACAAACGTACTTCTGTGCGTATCTCGTGCCAGGTTTGAACAGCACTGCACATGCAAATTTCGCACGAACGGATTCACGTGACTATACAGGATTCTAGAAGTGGACCTTTGGCGGCATATCAGTATTTGACCTGGGTCAACTGTCTTCATGTTAACGCTCACCTCTTTTGTCTATCGTACAGACTTTCAACCCGGGTTGAAATTTCTCATGTAAACACAGCCTATGTCACGTGAGAGCTCGCGCTTTTCTACCTCAGCCTACTCAAGCTCAACTGATGAGGGGTGAATTCCCCGAAACCAGGGAGTCGTAAAATACCGGTATTTTACGGCGTCCTGCCCGAAACACTGTGTATTGAGCATGCAGGGAGTGGTGCTTTCTTGCAGGTTTGCCGAGTGGATGGTTTGATGGACTTCTCGTGTGCTCTGGATGGCAGTCGTGAGTCAGTCAAGTGAGAATTCAAGTCGACAGGAAAAGCACGAGCTCCCACGTAGGGAGCAACACACAATTCCCCCAAGTATCGCCAACGTCGCACCAACCTCTTCTTCAACCAGGGAGTCGTAAAATACTGGTATTTTACGACTCCCTTGCCATCAAATGGTACACGTACACCCCACCCCTACACGCGTGCACTCGCACACCAACAAACACACACCTCAGACCTGCCCATCGCGGAAGCGATGATAGCGAACAGCTATGTTAGACATAGCAACTTAAGCTGGGATTACACCATTCAACAGCTTGCAAGGCTGATGAATTGACCACCACTATTTGCAGCCTGGTATCCACCACACAGCTGATTGAAACACACACACACACACACACACACACACACACACACACACACACACACACACACACACACACACACACACACACACACACACAGACCTCACACACACGCAAACACACACACACACACCAGTCAAGTAAGGCCATTCAACTGTCAACGCAAGACAAGCACGCTCCCTCCGTATTCAATAATAATATATTACTGCTGGAATGGCAAACACGGATAAAGCCAGAGCGCCGGGTTGTCGACTACAGCAGTGTCTGGACGAAGGTGACACCACAACTGAACATATACCGGTACATTCCACGTACATTGTGACAGAAGATGTTCAGGAGATGAATGGACAATGACAAAACACGGTGGGGTCAAGGTAAATGAAAGAAGTTGCCCCGCACACAAACTAACGTCGAGCCACGCGTGCATGAAAATGCTTTTGGCAAATCAACGTAATGCGCAAAAACAACAGCAGTGGCAGCGAAAACACAACGACCAGCAATTGTCCACACCACACACACACATACACACACACACACACGCACACTACGACGACCAGCAGTAACTGACCAATTACAAGACAGCATTAAAACCTACGTGATTACCATAAGACTTGCAACAATACCACAGCTGGCCACCGCTCCACCAGCAAAAAAACGGACCAGCAAACCAGCTCATACACTGTACAGACAACGAACATTCGACATGCATCATCAAATTAGAGTATGTACACACATACACAGTTACACGTGCACACACACACACAAACAGACACACAAAGACGGAGAGTGAGGAAAAATGTCTGACGACAAGACCAAGAACAAGCGGTGAAGAAGACAGGTGTTGGGAGAAGCAAGAAGAAGAAAAAACAAGCCAAGAAAGCCAAAGAGCGAATATGCATGCACCTACACCAAAGATTAGAATTCAAAAGACAGGCATGGGGAGGGTATTAGGTAAAATATTATGTTCTTTGTGCATACTGCCTCGTCCATTGTCGTGCTGCACAAAAACAAACAAAGCAAAGGCAACATAGAAGTTTCATCACAGGCTTGGCAACATAATATCTCAAGCGAGGCACAATGCCGCTGAGCCGTACCTGCACACTCACGCACGCACGCACACAAAAAATGGTCAAATCTAAGATATATAATGCAACAAGATTGGGTTCAAAGTGAACTTCAAACCCCATACGTCCAACCAGGGTTTTCATTTTCAAAGAAATGAAGAACCAAGCACTAAAATCTCTTCCCTCCACCACACAAACACCCACACAAACACCCACGCGTACGTGCAGAACACCTATAGCCCCATCGTATGATCTAACCTTATGGTACGAAAATAGTGTACCTGCACTAGTGTCATGGCCAATGAAACACGGGCAAGTGATAAGTTAACATCCTGCACCAGTGCACAACCCATGGTGATAGTGCTAGCTAGGCTAGCTTACTCATGCCGACCAGATTTCATCCAGGACAACTGAGCACAATGAAGACCAACATGTACACACCGCATATCCAATTCATGTGACTGCTACAAGTACTGTCGTGGACATGGAGATCCGGTCGATTGACCGGGGGCCAGCGCCCTCAGCGCGTACAGAACGTAGTCGAGTCGTTGCATGCAGTGCACAGTCATGTTGATCTGATGCGACCAGCGCGCTGCAGGCTGCATATGTGTGCTTACCCACGGCTGCATGGTCAGCGCCCTGGGGCCGCTAGACGTGCGACCGGATTTCCATGTCCACGACAGTAGCATCATGCAAGCTTCCTGGGCCAAATGGACCATACACACATCAGATAGAGCAGACCCATGGTGCACTCACCAGTTTGTATAGCAACTGCTTCATTAGTTTTCCATTGCTCGGCGACAGTAGTGTCGAGTGGATCGTCGGGATTAGGCGCACTTAGCAATGCTTGAATAGACAACAGTACTGTACGAATTTGGAGTGCAGGACTCCATTTATCTACAACAACAACAACAGCAGCAGCAGCAGCAGCACCACCACCACCACCAACGACAGCGACGGCCACAACAAAACACAGGGCTTAATGATAACAGCACAGTGGACTTCTGACACAGCCAGCATGAGAAGTAGTTCTATCGATCGTTTGCACAAAACCAATGACGTCATCCTTCAGGGCATCCGCTGGAGAAAAGCACAATCAACCCCCGCAATGCAAACTGCAACTGTTCATGTACAAACGACTGCCTAAGCATCCTGCGCGTACCCTCACTCCCAGTACAGAGTACCCTGTTGAGCGTGGATGGCGGCACCTTTCATTGCACGTAAACTTGTAAGGTGGTTCACGCATGCATCGCCGCGTTCGTTAGCACAGTACACGCTCCCTGCTACTAGCGCGGGTCTCGAACTCGGCATCTTGTGATTCGCAGGCAAGCCCACAACCACTCGGCCAAAGCACTGGTCATCAGTTTTGCATGCATGTATATTACTTGTATGAACATATTGGATGGATATTATCAGCGGATACACACAAATACAGTATTAAAGTTACTAAATAACCTTCCTTTCTTACCTTTTAGAATATCTAAGCATATACGACCAAGCTTGTCAATATTGGGATGGTAAATCTTGGTCATGAAACGTACTTTTGGCGCTGACATTGGATATTCTTCAGGCAAAAATAGTTCAAGTTTGAAAGTACCACCTTCGAATGGGCTCTGCGAAAGCACACAAATGCACACACACACACACATGCACACACAACATTGACGCCCAATGCCAAAGGCGAAGATAGCGATGCCATGGTAGAAGCCATCGCCATCGAAACTTGATCCAATGTGTGCTTCTCGCGACTATCTGCCCCAGTTGCCCTTGAGACAGGGCCTATTCACGCAGGCTTGTGCAGCCATGGCCCAATGACCACTTTGCGTGGCGATTGCGGGGTTTTTATAGCCAATCCATCACTGGAATGGGCCACGTTCGACGGTAGTAGGCCCTGGCCTTGAACACGAGCATGCTTTACAAGGATGACGGACAACTAGAACTTCCAAACCCGGGGTAAAAGTCGCACGTCATTTTGTGTGTTCCTGTCTCAAGCCGTCTCCCTGCAGCTGTGAGTGCTACAATTTCCCGGCCAGTCTAGCTGTGATAAAGGTGGCTTGCACAACACAGGGATGCACACATTGCTGTGCTGTTCAAGTCTGCTAGCACATACGCGTACATGTACTATGTACACAATCATGCGTGTGTCTTGTAATTGTGTGCATATGAATGTTTTTATGATTATCTTGATAACAGCACAAGAATAGAATAATATTAGAATTCAGCTGTTAGAACCAGAAATGTATTGAAAATGCATTGAAGTCTTGGCAAGAGTCCATAAACAAGAGTATGCAACTGTGATCTCTTTTCTATGGGCCAGATGTGCGGCACGCTGCCTTCATCGCATCATTCAGTCTGTGCACTGCGGAAAATCAAACACCGCACTTTCCCTCTGGTTTGAAATGAACTTTCGTACGGAACTGGAGTTCTCGCGCCAAAATTTAGAGATCGCGTAGGTACTGGAACGAATCGAGCAAAAACGGATGGGCTCGTACGAGAAATTGTGAGTTTGAATGCATGCTTTTCAGAGCGTGATGAAGGCAAGCTACGTAATGAAGGCAGCGCGCCGCGCACTGACCCATAACCACAGTTGCATACTCCTGTTAATGCACTCTTGGTCTTATGCAATGCGTTCAGCACTCCACCAGCTTCAACAGTTACGCACAGGGAAGTGGTCAAAAATAATGCCTGCATGATCATAAAAGGCCCTAGACCAGTTACAAAATTGTTTTACTGGTATGTCAGGGATATTCTTGTTTCATGTTTTTCGAATCCAGGAAATCAAAATGACTGCTATATTGTGCACGTTTTTGAAGGCGGCGTACCGCATTTGAAGGCAACACCACTAAAAGATCACCGACAGTGTTGAACACCTCCGCATCAGCTCCAGTAGGGACATAAATCAAAATTCAGACTCTACTTTGTGCGTGCGTACGTACATCTACGTAACCCGTTGGCACTGAGGGACTTCGTAAAACTATTCACAGCACTTACATCTCTCGGTCCGGCAACAACGACGTGGAAATATCTTGCATTGTTGTCATCCGGCACTGCTTCGATACCAGAAACAGGCTCCTGCATCAACCTCTGCGTCTCCTACACAAGATGAGTGTTATGTGGCAAACTCAGTTACCGCTGGATCCATTCGAGCCACTCTACGAGACGACAGAATACAAACCTTGAGAATTCTTTTAGGCAATCCAGCTGCCATACTGCCAAAAGAAATCTGCAACTCCGACTTCCAAAATCCTTCTTGGGACACGTTGTTGATGGCTGATGCGAGCAGAACAATAATTAGCGCGAATTGGCTGAATCGAGCGAAAACTGCTACAAACAGCGAAGCAAATCTTCTCTCAGCAATAACAAACTACGAAACCAGAACAGCAGAGATCTGGTTGAGCGAAAGCTGTTCTGTGCTGACTCTGCTCTGCATGTACTTACTGCACACACCACTCCCTGGCCTGGTTTACTCCCTGGTTTACACTACGTCACAGGCTCGACGTACTTTTTTTTTTATGCCCACTTGCCCAGGCTGGCCGATGATCAGATGACCCACTGCACGGTCTGCACCGCGTACCGGTGCACCAACCGGACCGGTATGCATGGGCCAACCTGGGGGTTATAATAATTATCAAGAGTACATAACCCCATGGGGTTATGTACTCTTGATAATTATGCACAATGTACTCTCCCCAACAAGGCAAGAGTAAAGCTGGGACACTCTTCCTATTACTAGTATTACTGACACACACACGCGCGCACACACACACACACACACGCACACTACTACTACTACTATTGACAGCTGCCAGAGTTGGCCACGCCGCTCCCAGATGGAAAGTACTGTCAGAGAGGTTGGGAGGGGGGGGGGGGAGGAAGGCAATGCTCCAAGTGGTGATCCAGATCTTGTCCCATCCGGAACCGTCGATTGTGACAAACTTGGCAGTGAAGCTTGAATTACTCATACACACCACACACACACACACATGCATACACACACACACACACACACACACACACACACACACACACACACACACATGCATACACACACAAACACACCAATGTACCACGTATCCTTCATACGCCCGTCGCAAGAGAAGCACGCAAATCTGCAAATACACTGGATGTGCACCCACAGCTTTTCTCTTGTAAAGTTATAGCAACGATAGCAGATCTGAATCTGAATGAAACAGGTCTTCACACACACGCCACTAAGTTTGAACTTTAGATTGAGAGTTGTCTACATAACTCTCTGTATTGAATTCGGAACGTTTCACGCAACTTCGCTGAAACAAAAATTAATAAATAAATAAATTGGACATAGTGACCGAACGGTTTAAAAGCAAACACATCCGACGCGTCGACGGACTGTGCCAAATAGCAATACAACTGAGTGTTAACCAGAGTTTTCCATAGATAATATCTATCTTAGATTTCCCTACCACACGCTAGGCACAAACGAAGTCTTGATTTCAGCTGACTACTAGTATCATGAAGAGTACTTGGTATCATGCTGAGTAGACTATGATTGTCTGACTGTGTCTTGGTTAGACAGAAATCAGAAGACTACGCCTGTCTGCCGGACTTACACGCATCATGGCACGGTTGAACACAAACACACAGAGATTGAGAATTGTTGCATGCTCGATTACCATCTCAACCGATATCAAGAAGAGACAGGCCCTAGGGCTAGGGCGCTCCTTACCACTGACAAACAGGCAAGGGAAAACCACATGGACATTAGCAATAACAAGAGCATTCAATGAAAATATACAGTCTGTCTTATGCTAGGAAAGCAAAAAAAAGAGAGAAGAAGTTTCGTGGGCATGTATGAGACAGCGAGAGAGCTATTTTTCCGAATGTGGGAGAGTGCGAGCATGTGATTCAATCCAGGCTTTCCTTTATTGTTGTTATGAATGCGGCGAGGATGATGAGTTTAAAACAATGTGATTCCATGATATAACAGCATTTCGTGAAACGTGTGAAAAAGACAAAGCGATAAAAACTGAGCACATACAGCGAGCAAGCCTGTGCCTTCCTAACGACAAAAGCAGCAACAGCAAGGAGAACGATGACAGCAATCATGACAATGATGATGACAACGACGATGGTGATGATGATGATGATGGAGAAGATAATGGCAATGGCAGTGAAGATGCTGCTGCTGAGATTGGTAGCAGGAGCTAGAACGACAGGCGAGACCATCGACCATTATCGATTCGAACAGCTATAGCTAGCCTGCCTCGCCTAGACGTGAGGAGTAGAGAAACAGTCCCCTCGTAGACAACACAAAACATACAGCCGCAAAGCTGCACTCTACTGGCTTGCAGATCAAGAAAATACAGTCAACCTCTCTATAGCTATATACAAAGAGCAGGAAACACGCACGCACACGTTTACAGTAACAATGGGCGTCAACAATGGGGAGACAAATCTGATAAAAAGGCCATTGAATGGACCCAGTCACACAGGAATAAGCCGTGAGTTCGCTTGTTATCTTATTCCAGGCCTATTTGAAATAGCAGGTCCACTAGTATGGCTGGTATGACAGGGTAGAAATAGGGAGAGGCCGCCAGTATGAGCAGGTGTGACTGGTGGTGAGCAAAGTGTTGCCGATTGCAGCGCTGCCGCGACAAGATTAGAAGCAGTGTCGCTGCGCGTCGCAAAAGATCCGGGCTGGCAACGGTGTGGCTGTCAGTTGCTACGCCGCGTGACATTGTGCAAAGGTAATGCTCCGTCTCCGATAGCAGTGCCATCATCAATGTCACCACGCAATGATGCTGCTGGCAAATGTGTCGACTCACAGCGTCATTGCACGCCAGGCTACAGAGGAGAACGAGCGACAACTCATACTGCACACTATGCCGCTTCTCCAACAGCCACTGCACCAGGCGTCCACACAGACAGTGCCAGTTGTCTTCATCCAGGGCTGCCATCATACACTCCACATTTCCCAGGCCAATGCTGATCTTGCTGAGTGCTTCCAAAGCCAACCGTTGCAAAGAGAGGCCAGGACAGGCAGATGCTGGTGGCAGTGGGTCCCGCGCAGAGGACGATGTTGATACACACCAGTGGCACAACCCACGTAGAAGCAGTGAAACCAGCTTCGTCGGAAGACAGGACAGGTCAACTTGGCCAGAGATATTGACTAAGGTCACCATCAGGTCGGCACGTACTATCTCCAGCCACGGCCACCACCAGGCTGATGCGATGCGTGATCGAGAATCACTGGACAGCTTCTCAGTCTGGAACAGTGCTTCTACACGTGCAATGACTGTCATCAGACCGTAGTGTCTGCTCATTGGCCGTTCGTTGGCAGCAAGAAAAGACAAGGAGCGGATGAAGTTGCTGCAACACATAGCACGCAATGCCAAAAGTCGATCACTGGGCGTCCTACTTGCTACCGAGCAAGCCTCGGATTCTACCGTTGTGCCGTGTCGAAGCCACGCAGGACAAAACTTGGATGCTTTGGATGCAGTTACGCTGCTGCTGCTGCTACTGTTACTGCTAGGGTCTCCCTCAGTGGAACAGGCAACACCTGCAGAATCTGCCACTTCCTCCTCTACGTCCATAGCCTCCGCAGTCTGTTTCGCTGGTGCAGGCAGAGGAGATGATGCAGTGAAGTCAAGAGGATAGAGGATGTGGCGCAGACCATCGGGAAGCTCGTTTGCAAGACACGCCAACTCTTCTTCGGCGTCAGCGTCTGCCTGGGCCTGTGTCCAGTCCATGGCACAAGGGTCGTCTTCCACCGGCGCTGTTGCTTGAAGTTGAATAACGTCGTACTCTTCGTCGCGTATTCTTTGCAACTCCTTGTTCGAAGGATCCTCGGGAAAGAAGCGGCGCTGTGCATCACCATCACATATGGCAGAGATGTCGTTGAAGCCACCAAACACAGCATGCAGGCTGGTTGCCAGATGTGAAAGAATCGTCTCCAGAACAGTGGGCTGCTGCGAGAGCTGGAAGAGAACCAGAGTGTGCTCATCGCCTACAATGATTGACAAAATGTCCATGGCTTGAGATGACTCAGCAACCAGGCCAGCTTTCAGACACATATGCAACCTCCACAGATTTGGCAAAGTACCTGCAGCAGAGCACCAACAAATCCAAGCACAGCGGCAACACAAACAGCAGCAGCAGCAGCAAGAAATAAGACTAAATTCCATGGGAATGCAAACACGATTCGCAATCTTTGCACAGCTCAGCAAACACCCCATTACGGAAACTACAGTGTAACATGTCAATCATTAGGAATTTAGGATACCTCCCGACATCCTGATCATTACTGTTACTATTAGCCATGAAGCTCTGGAGTAGAGATAGTGTGTTGATTTCCACTGGACTTATACGCATTCTATGTCTGCACATCACACATAGAGTGCTTTGATTTGCGGTCACAGTTCCCATGTAAACTTGTCATGACGGAAATCGTGGAAATTTTGAAATTCACGGAACGCATATGTAGATACAACAATAATCGTTTAGCCGATCGTTATGATCTCAGCTAAGCCACTCAGGAAAAACGTGATCATTTCAGCACTACATAGTACATACCGGTACCTAGGAGTTGGGCGAGGTGACTGGCATAGAGATGTTTTCGCTTGACCGACTTTGGAGCGGCATGCTCCACAGTGGACACATTCGTGCTGGAATCGGCCGCCTCAGATGTTGAGGACTTCCTTGCAGCAGCCGCCACCGCTGCTGCTCTGGCAGAAAGTGGCCGTGGTACAACATTCGCCAGACCACCGTCGACACTGGTGCCGGACAGAAGCCGAGAAAACACCTACAGACGCACAAAGCACAGAGAGCAAGACGACATTAGTGGCTCAATGCAACGGGCAGGTGAAACCGGGTCTCTAGACCACTAGTCTTGGGCACAAAATGTGTAGAGTGTGCAGAAGTCATCCTGATTTCAGAGACCACCCGTGTTTAAAGATCACAATAGGGCAGTCCCATTCATCATTTGCGTGAGGAGGTGAGAAGGCATTGGTGGCGGTTGATTCGATGAAGTAAACTAGAATACTACATCATACCATTGGAGGTTGCTGAAACCAGTTTCACTTGTATCAACAATGCCAATAATCGGTACACAATGATTAAGGTTACGTTTGGTTGGTCACATTCCCAAATGGGAATCACTTGGAATCACTCGGAATCATTCTCGCCCGTTTGGTTGGTCAAAAAAGTGCGTTAGGTTGGTCACATTCCACATGATTCCAGAATGGGAATCGCTGAGAATGATTCTTTTTGGAGAATGATCATTCCACCTCACATGCTGGAATGAGCATTCTCATTCCGGAATCAAAAATGATAATGGCTGCCACGAGCCAAACAATGTTGCAACAGGTTCAAGTGCCTCAAATCATGCACTCAGAAGTACCATGACTCTCTCAAGGAAACTAGAGTCGGGTAAAAGAAAAGACAGCCGCCGTTCCACAACGACATCATAGAATTGTTATGTCAAGTGATTCCTAATTGATTCTGGCGCGTTAGTTTGGTCAGGTGATTCTTGCCGATTCCCATTCCAGAATGGTTGTCATTTACATTCCGAAAATGCCCAACCAAACGCAACCTAAAATTCACCAGCGGAAAAGGCGAAACTAGGCCTGTTGTTGACTGAGAGCTATATGGATGTACAGTAGAGTCGCTCGCCCAAGAACGTTGTTTCCAAGGGGTTAGCCTGGGGCGTTCATATCTTTCAGCAATCTGGCAGTGCACGTTCTTGGAAACTATCCGTTCCGAATCACACTATGTATCCCACAAGCTGTCAGTAGGAATATCAGCGAACGCACTGGGCAGCATGTTCGCGCATGTCTTACGTCATACAAAAACCTATGAGGCACACGGCCGACAAGAAAAAATGGCAATCGCAGAATCAGGTCGTGGGTCAGCCTCAGCGCAGGCCGGCCAGGAGTAAAAAATAAAATCGACACTCGACAAGAAGCCTGTTTGTTGGTTTGCTTGAGCTCGATTCATTCAGGAAAGGAGACATCAGGAACTAATATTCTCCGGCGCTAAATGCTCTCAAGCAAAGACATGGCAAAGGAAGAAGACGGTCGTAGCTGGACGGAGCTATGTTTGCAACAAAGAACAACAACAGTACTCGTACTTCTTTGCGAACAGGCCACCTGGTGACCTTTGGTTGCGTCTGAAACTTACTTGTTGCTAGCCATGCCAAGCAAGTCTCCTATGACTGGTAAATGCTCTCAAGCAAAGACATGGCAAAGGAAGAAGACGGTCGTAGCTGGACGGAGCTATGTTTGCAACAAAGAACAACAGTACTCGTACTTCTTTGCGAACAGGCCACCTGGTGACCTTTGGTTGCGTCTGAAACTCACTTGTTGCTAGCCATGCCAAGCAAGTCTCCAAGACTTGGGCCCCTACTCCCTTGTCTAGACAGCCATGACCAGAAACTACTTGGGCAAAGGTCCTCCATGCGAGAACAAGTCACGGTCATTCAAAACTTCAAAAGGACCACGCGTGGCACATGTATGTACATGGTGCCTTAGGCTGCGTTCGAATTGTCTTCATCAACTGTTCAAACAAATTTGTAAAAGAGATTAGTTGAAGTGTCCCATTAGAACGGTTTCTATCATTTTTAGAGTTTTTCAGTGGAATTGTCATGGCGATGATGACGTCCGATCAGATCGACCATCTCCACGTACTACGTGACGTAGCTATTCCAAACTCTTCGGAACTAATCCACCTCTCCCATCGGATGAGGTTGTGGAGTTTCGAGGAGCTTCGTTTTTCTGAAGAGGCCAATAAGGCCACCTCTTCAGAAAAACGAAACTCCTCGAAAAGTCAAAGAGTGACAATTCGAACGCGCCCTAAGTAATCTTTCAATTATTTTCGCGCGAACGCCTCCGTGGATTTCCTCCAATCTTGGCACGTGTAGTCCACATGGTCAGGCCAATTCAATGACATCTTCAAAAGGGGACTTCCCTGGTTAGATCTTGCCAGCTACCAGCCAACGTACTACGAAATCTAGCTGACGATCGTCCATTTTTGAGCTGGAAGAAAGTGCCTCGGAAAACCTGTAGACGACGAGAACAGTGTAATAAGCGATGAATGTATTCGTAGTAACCTTTGTCGCCATCACCCAGCGTCATAGAGGGAAGCTTCGAAGTAGCTCGGCTCTAGCTGGTCGTCTTCCTCAGACACTTCTTCGCCATTCGGTCCTTCTTTTCCATCCTGATTTACTAGCAAATTTTTTCGGGTGTGGATGGTCACGGCTTGTCGGACGCGTTAGATGTGCACGTGATCACCTGCGTAGTGCATTCGCTGATATCCCTACTGTCAGAAAACCAACACCGCCGTTCTTAACTTTAGGCTGTGGCATTCTTAGTATTCCAGGCTGGACGTTCTTGGGCTCCACATCCACGCCCCACATTCTTCAGTGCACGACTCTACTGTATGACGGCTGTATCTCTGCTGTGCATTACTTCGCCATACAGGCCTTCTTAGACTCAGAGTGGCACATGCATAATCTGACAAGAACACTAGACAGGCACCACGAGGTAAAAAGAGTAGAGATATCCATGTACATCGTCCTTAGACCTTACATTGTTAGATTGCAGCATAGCTGTAGTCGGTGTTTGGCATATTGAGCCATGGGAACGAGACGATCCAAAGACCGCGGCCGGACTTTCCGGAGTTGCAGCAGGATTGGCTGGGTCACTGGCTAGGGTGCCAGAAATGCGTGGCGACTGCGGTGTCCCCGTGTTGTTCATCGCTGATGGGATACTGGGGAGAGAGGATGGTGTCTTTGCCGCAGCTTCTGCCATCATCTGCTGCCGCTGCAACAGTAATTGCTGCTGCTGTTGCTGCTGTTTCCACTGCTGCACTTGTTGTTTGTACTGGAGCATGTTTCGCTCTGCAAGGGGATCGGCCATAGGTGCAGAGGCAGGCATACCAGGTCGAGGATGATTCAAGCCCATACCGCCATCCATCGGTGTGGACGGATCAGGAAACATCCCTGGAGCACCAACACCGCCAGACAAGGACATCATGGGATCAGAATTAGGCAACCCCAAAGAAGACCGCATCGGGTCGTGCGGAAATTGTTGAGGTGGAAATGAAGGCGGTTGCATCATTGCTGGTTGATTGGGCCAAGCAGGCTGCGTAACACCAGCAGGGGTGGGCTGTGCAGTGCTGAAACCAGGCATCATAGCAGACCCAGCACCCAGGCCACCACCACTAGAAACGGTAGTCGTGGTGGCTGGGGCAGCAGTAGCAGGAGCTGTGGTATTGGCGTGAGAAGAGTCAGAGCTGGTTGGGTTTAGCTTGCCAGGCCCATCAGCCTGATCACTTTCAGGGTGTCGTTGTTGCTGCTGTTGTTGCGTAGATTTCACATTGGATGAAGCAGTGGTGGAGGCGGCAGCACCGGGCGTTGTTGTCACATTAGTATCAGCTGCAGTAGTTGCAGTAGCAGTTGTGGTCGTGGACGAGCGAGCATTGTCCGACGTGGTCTCCGGTGAGCCCACACGACGAGGAGACGAACTGCTGCGAGTCGCTGCTGCTTGGGCTGCCGCGTGTCTCTGTGTGGCCCGAGTCCGGCGCAACGAGTCCACTTTGTTTGTCTCCTCAGTCAGGTCTTTACCTTTCTCCTTGCACTCTAGAGGTAGCAGAAGCTTCTGGTAGTGGGTACGAAGGGTGCTGGCTAATGCACTAACATTCGATGGTGACGGCATACCCATGCCCTCAATGACCCGACGCCACACCTTCTTGCGCACGACCTGCAAGAATGCATAGGACATGCACACCAGTCAGAACACAGACAAGTTTCAGCACACAGCAAGATCCATGAATCACACTGCTCAAACAAAGCGTAGTTCCAACAACCAGAATAATGAAGTCTTCTGGACGAGGAAGCACTCTGAGTCAGGCATTGGAGCAAGCTATCAGCACCATGGCATGTGTGCACATGTGGCAAATGAGCATATGTTAGCGCAGCGAAGCAGTACATCTTACCGTGCACAGTCCACCCATGCCCTTGATAACCTCGTACAGACGATAGAGATCAACGTGGGTATGATCACTTGACAGCGTCGGCACGTACAGTGTTGGTGTACCTAATCACAACATGAAAGCAGTCCAGTTCAAGATAGTCAGAACACAATTTCAACAGTTGAGTGCAGTGCAGCGCCTTACTGCCAAGGTCAAATGATGAACTATTTCACATACGGAGTAGTGTGGACTGCAAGATCCCTACAATCCCACAGTACACCCAATTGTCACAAACCTCTGTATCCATTACAGGGGACACGAGCATCCATCCGGACAGAAACTGCCAAATACTTAGCCCCACAGACCTGTCCACAGTCCTGCTACATGTACTAGTATCCAATGATAACAGCCGAACAAAACAACAACAAAAAAAGCAAATACAATCATGTACCGGTGTCGCGAGACAGCTCCACCAGCTTATCGAGCATCTCCTTGCGCCCCGGTTCATCACCAAGCTCATAGAGTGGCTGTAGCTGTGAGGTGGTGAACACGCAAAACAAAAAGAAGAAAGAAGTTATCCCTTATCTGGATGCAGGAAACAGACGTTGCAACGATGTGTAAAACTGCTGAATATTATTATTATTTCGCTCCTGCTCTTGTAGCAGTTGAGCACTCTCATGTGGGGTAGCTATGCAGAGCTCACTGACTTGTCAGTTTGAGCACTCTGGCAAGGTACGTTCGGGCCTGGTTTAAATCTGGCTTTGGAAAATTTTATTTTTCATTGCTATCAGGTTCGGCCTCATTTTCTCTGTGCTGCGCTGATGAGTCCACAAAGGACGAAACAGTTCCGTCCGCAGATTGAGTATCATTATTATTATTAAAAAAACAACTCAAATCATTCGTTATCTGCAAAATGATGCACACGCAACTACCGTATTTTGTATAATTACCGTAGTGTGATGCATTAAAGCCTGTTTCATACAGAAGCCTGGTTTTCAAGATACACTGTCGGCACATAATAAAGCCTGGTTTTAGTGTTAACATACATAGAAATACCTGTTTTGTACAGAAGCCTGAACATTTCCCCCAAAAAGTCATATACAATGTAATACAGAATGCAAAATAGAACGCGAAGAGAGCACATACCACTTCAGATATATTCTTGGGACATCTGCTGTTTCCAGCCGGAGTACCCTGTGAACAACACACCCACATACATACACACCCACACACACGGACGCACCAACAGCAGGAAAGCAGAATGACTGAGTACACAGGATGATGGAACATAGACACAGTTATCACATCACTAGTATCTGAAAATGCAAGTTCGGCATATGCATCACACATACACACTCAGACTCAGACATGCCCATCGCGGAAGCAATGATAGCGAACAGCTATGTTAGACATAGCAACTTGTGCTGAGATTACACCATTCAACAGCTTGCAAGGCTGATGAATTGACCGCCACTAATTTTAGCCTGGTATCCACCACACAGCTATTTGAAAGTGGCTTTTTCTGGCCAGTGACTTCACACACACACACACACACACACACACACACACACACACACACACACACACACACACACACACCGCGCTACGGCGCCAAAGACGAAAGAGAGTGAAACAAGAACAAGATTCAGAACCACGCAGAACTCTTTCCCATATCACAAACTAAAACCAAACACTTACAGTGTCACGAGATGCTGCTGTGGGCGCAGGGGCTGACGCAGAGCTGGCGGCTGGTGGCAGGGGAGTCGAAGGAGTCCCTAATCCAGTTCCCGCATTACCGGGGAATGGGGAGGCTGCATGTGGTAGCTGCTGTGTTGGCGGTGGATGAGGTTGCTGAGGGAGCATGTTGTCCATGGGCTGCAGAGAAGACAACACCAACAAATCTCCCGTGAGTCAGGCTAGCCGATCAACAAAATACTGACTTACTACTGATAAAGCCTGGAACATATGATCATTGATACTCAAGCTACTAGTAGTAGCATATAGTAGCAATTTCATTTATTCACAGCAGCAGAAACAGCATGGAAAGCGCAGAGGAGACCATTGCAGTGATAAAGGCCTCATTGACATTTCCCGTAAATCCACATGATTACAGATAGAGTGCGCAACTCCTATCTTGAGCCAAGCAGGCTCGCCCACACTGGAAATTCTTTTATTCGCACATCCGGTAGAAGTGTGATCAAGTGCGTATGCCCTCCCATGCCCACCACATAGATACGTTGTCCGTTCACAGGTTTAGGAGGTACTGTACATTGTTCTCCTTCGACAACCGTACCTACAATATCTAAGTTCATTGAATAATTGATCTCTGGCTACGCATGATGGAACAAGCGAGCCAAACAGCCGCGAAAGCCTGATCTAGAGATCGTAGAGTTGCACACTCTTGGTTGTGTACTCTTGCTATATGAGGAGCCAGTACAGCTTCTACCACGCACACACTCACTCACTCTCACACGCATGCATGCACAAGTAAGCCACATGTGCCACAGAACACAAAGAACGACCAGTAGAGCTGCACGTACCATTCTTGGAAACATTTGATTCTGGTACATCATACCTGAAAGCAATAACATGTAAAAGGAATGCAAGGTCAATCAGGGAGTTCAGAAAAAGTAAGCCATCAATGCCCAACAAGCACGCACTCCGAATAAGTCAGCAAACGCAGAATAGCAACGCCCTACAACACTGTAAAACACGATAATTCCGGCGATTTCGGTAGTGAAAACAAGTACCACATCCCCAGCCATATGCTACCCAATTTTGTAGAAAAACTCCCGATCGCATCGGTACTCACTCATCACGTCCCAGAAGTGACATTGTGCATCGCGCTTCAGACAAACCACTACGCCCGCCTGGTTTCTATACTTCTGTGTAGGTGCGCAACTTGATTTGTATGAATATCCAACTAGACTTGTGTGTTTTACTGAACACTTCACTATTTTTGACACCCACCTAGATCCTGTCTAGCTGAACGCAGGACACTACCGATTGCTAGTGATGGACAGAGAAAAGAAGAAAGAGCAAGAAGCGGCTTGTGTACTGACCAGGATGCATGAGGGGATTGACGACAGGTGAGTTTGCCGTAGCCATCGAATGCCTGTGCACATCGGGATGCATGGGAACAGTTGCATGCTGAGTAGTCAGGGCCACTGTGCTAGGGTGCTGACCAGCCGCGAACGCAGGTGCCAGGGCGCCAGCGTTGGTGTTCATCATGCCATCTTGGCCAAGTAAGGAACGGTTAGGATACATCTGCACACACGCACGCCCACATACACAAACATGCACGCGCACGCACACACACACACACGTAAACGTGCACACACAAACACCCACGCGCGCGCGCACACACGGCGACCACCGTCACCACACACACACATCCAAACACAGAACAGATATGAGTGCTGCAACGCTACAGAACACACACGTAAGATTCAGTAATGAGACACACAGAGGCGGAGGATGCCTTGTGGATTCTCAAAACAAGGCAGAGTATAGACCTACATGTACATCAACTGCACCTGCTCTGGGTCTGGGTCGGAGCAAGGCACAGGATCATGTAGCCTAGATAATAATTATTACCTCACCATTTGGGCAGACAATTACAGTAGGGCTCCCCTTATCTGAGAACGCTGGGACCTTTCCCTACATGCAACTAAGAATTGCCAACAATTCAAAACACACAGACTGCTTGTAGGCAGTAAACACCTCTTATACCAATGAATACTTCTTGGAGTTGTTTTTCGTTGAAACGTCATTCTTGACTCGAGGGGATCAGAAAGGTGCCTGGCAGGAGTGCACGGATCTAGAGAATCCGGACTAGAGATGTTTACTGTATGGCTAAAGTAGGCTCAATAGTGAGCGACTGGCAAAGTAATGACAATGGCAATGACAATGGCAGTAGCAAACCTTTTGTTCTGACACATCTGATGACGCACCACCACCGGCAGCAGCAGCAGTTGTGGCACCAACACTGGGCTGAGCGCCAGGCGTCATCATTGCATTGAAGTGCGACGGCAAGCCCTGGTGACCAGCAGCGGCAGGAGTGCCGGGGATCTCACCATTAACCCTCACTCCACTTTCAGCTGTAGATGGCCGTGACTTGTCCTCTGTTGGCGGTAAGCCCACATCACCACCCAAATCAGGCAGTGATGGAGTTGGCATAGTAGAATTGGACGCACCCATAGCGTTGCCAGAAGCAGCGGGCGGCAAACCCATGCCTGCTGCTTTCAGAGCGGGCGAGTTGCTACCAACTGTGGATGACTGGCCCCAGGTTGTAGGATCGTGTGGCTGAGGTCCGTTGGGCCAGGCAGGAAAGTTAGGAAAGGAGCCCATGCCCATCGGTCCAATGCTAGGATTCATTTGTGGATTGGCAGATGGCATGATGCCACCAGGCATGTTGGGTGGCATATGCATGGGACCTACTGGCGGTGGAAATGATGGCCGGTTCATCATGAATGGTGGAACGGCCTGCCCACCATGTTGTTGTGGCATCATCATAGATTGCTGCCCCATTCCAGTCGGCCATGCATTGGGAGCGCCAGCACCACCTACGCCGCTGCCACCAGCACCGGCTGCAGTACCACTACCCTGGACAGGCGTAATGCAAAGGCACCGTGCCAGCCACACATACATATATACAATCAGGACATGCTAAGACCAAGCAATTGGTATGTGCACGTACGTAACCAAATCACCAGGACAACAACACCCTATCTGAATTCTCATCGTATGTATACGTGCGAGCCAATGCATCACTTTGTTCGCCATGTTGGCTGATTCAACATGTATTCTTGAAGGTATACATTCACGCTTAAGTACGCACGAGAATTCGCGAAAATGGTCAAAACTGATGTTGCCTACGCGCAGATGCAACATGATGCCACCCACAAAAAAAGGGTCACACAATCATTTGAACACATTGGTACTGAGCTACAGCATGGATACCAATACTAGGAGGCGGTGTCAGCGGAAGGCCTGGCGCTAGCTGCAATGGCAGGCAAAGCTAAGATGAGCTAGACGGCCACATACCTATAATCTCCTGCCCACTGGCACACTTCAATATGCTGCTGCTACTACTAGTGCACGCACAGATATAACGTCTTTACCAGTACACTATCCTACGAGATACGACAGCAGACACTAGAAGATAGTATAGCTCGCATTACGATCTTGACTGAAGGACAGGCAAGGACTTCAGGAGAAAAAGTGGCCAGCTGCTATTTCCGTGCTGCCACCACGGCTACAGTTCCCTAGGCAACTATCACAATTTACTGCTGGGATTGAAGACGTACAAATCCGAACTGGATGTAAACTTGGTGAAGATGCGGCGTGCACGGCGGTACACGCGCTGTGAAAGGGTACAACTAATTTGAAATCATAGCAAGGAAATTGAAGCGGACTTCGCGAACATCAAAATTTGACATCGGTGATCTGTCTATGCACGCTCAGCGGCACTCTACAGCGTAATGGAGGCTGGATCACCAGATCAGACTACGACAAAGATAATGTCTTCCGCCGCTATCTCCGAGATAGAATAAAGCGCGAAAATTTATTCTCAGCACTGAGTACGAGTCGATATCCCGAAATTTCACCAGACAGACGCAGAGCTGTGCTCGACAGACTTATTCCGATCTCAAGGAATACAGTAAAACTGTACGAGTACACCATGAATGAGGTGCGAACAATGGCCAGAGCGCAATACTGTGAGTAGGAGTCCAGCATCGTCGGGAAAATTCAAACAATCACTGACTGACCGGCTCAGTCAACGCAACAATGCACTCAGTGCTTCACAACAGTAACAGAACTAACCTGCAGCATCTGCGAACCTGGGTTTGAGAGATGAGCAGTAGACATATCTCCAGGTGCACCAACACCAAACATGGGGTAGCCAAACGGATTTACGTTAGGGAGCATTTTTCCTTGCTGCATATCTTGTCCATTGGTAAAGGCCATGTTGTTAGCGGATTGCATGGGAAAACCAATCCCATTTTCGGGCTGCTCGCTGTTCATCAGCATCGATTGGTCTGCCATCACCAAACATTTCACAGAGCTCTAGTTGCCTGCTCCTCCCATACAAACACTATCACGAAGAGCCAGAACCTGTTGAGCATCAGCTTCTCTGAATAAAGAATCCTTGCCACTTTTGAAAGCAGAACCTCGGCTGAGATCGATACCGTCCCGCTTCTGTGGCGTCCATGTTGGCCATTCCTTGGATAAGTGACGTCACAACGAATCATCAACAAAGAATCCTTGAGATCGACGAATCGCATCTGATCTGGGTCAGAGAGCAAGCAAGAGAAAGAATGAATCATGCACGATCCATGTAAAAAAAACGTGTGCAACATGATGTAGCTAAAAAATATTTTCATTCTCGGCGTTCAAGAAAATCAGGAAGAAGTGCACTGCCATTGTCTGATTGTTGCGAACTGGAATAAAGGAATGAATGCTTAGAGATACGTAGAGGTGATATCACAATGGACGGCGAGCAAAGGTACTATCAGAAATCTTCTTCCTTCTCATTGACGGCATTAGCGTGAGTTCTCACTTTGGTATACGTTGCACGTTTGTCACTTGGTTTCAGCGGCCTAAGCGCTCTTCCCCATGTCTCGGAGACTGTTTTGAAGAGACGGAAGACTCTTCGTGAGGTGAAAGAGGCACGAACGAAAGCCAGGAATGCCCAGAGATCGGTATGGATAGTATTTTTCTAAATATGCTCCTTTATTTTGATGTTTGAGAAGGGAAAGTCTGAAGAAAATAATCGATTATCACCACCAGGATGACATAATATCAGACAACTAACTTATACATAACTCAGATCCACCTTAGAGCTAATGCTATGCCAGAAATTACACGGACATGTTGTTTTCAATCTGAAGATGGCGTGATTACTTGATTCTGGCACTTTGGATAGCAGGTTGAAAAGAACAGGAGTGAGAAAATGTGTGTGTGTGTGGCAGGGGGAAGAATAGAGGGAGGTATGCACACATGGAGTAAACCCTCCCTACTGCTTCATGTGGTTGTGTACATGCTATCAGTGCACGCACTGTCTGTGCGTATGTCACTTTATACAATGACTTACAGTCCATACCATACATGTCCTGCTGTCTGTATGTGGTGTGTATGTCCTGTGTTATACCACTAGTTCCGATCTGGGACCAAGCAGGAGAAGTTCAAATACCCAGAAACATTTGTGCGAGCGGAACGTCATAAGCAAAAGGATGAAATACGCCTGCATCGTGGTAAAACCCGCCAGAGGAAATCTATCAAGGTGCCGGAGGGCCAGAAATTGGCATTTGTTATCCGCATCAGAGGGTGAGTTGGTACTATGTACCTCTCAAGTGTGTGCTTTTGCCCTCGCATGAATATCAGTTTTTTTAGGGAGAGAGAGAGAGAGTGTGTGACTGTGACTGTCTGTTCATGATGTTCACTTGTGTAGTATGCAGCAGCAGCAAGTGTACATTTACCTTCCCTTTTGCCCATTTTCTGTAGGGCGAGTGGCATGGAGCAATCAGTACGGAAGGTGCTTCAGCATCTGCGCCTGCACAAGTCATATACCGGTTGTTTCATCAAGCTGAGCAAGCAATCGTTGGAATTGCTGCGCGTGGTTGAGCCGTATGTGACGTGGGGGTGAGTTAGTGGCACGTGTACTAGCCTTCCTGTTTTGGGGAAATTGCACTGACATTAGAATTCAGATGTGAACGGTGAAAGTTCACGTGACTAGAGAAGAAGCCAATGGCATCGGTCAACTCATGTACTTAGAGTCTACTTCAAGACCTGACACTATAGAGGTTATGCGAGTGATGGCCGCGAGTCAGCGGAACCGCTTATGGGCGCTATGTATGCCGTGTGAGTCGCTAGTGATTCACTGTCGCGACTTTGCCAAAACATGTCGACTAATGATGATGTCATCGCTTAAACTCTATATTGTTGCCTACTTGGGATCTGCCATACACGTTGGCTAAGAGCATAGATGCAGCGAATGGGATTTTCGGTCTTTGACCACTGCGGTAGGTCTGATCTACTCACCTCCTACCGCTTTAGGAGCTGCATCTGTACCTTGATCCTTGGGGGACGGTGGCGTTCCTATGGATGCGGAAAACTCAGCCTCCAGCCGAGTCGCAAATTGTGAATTTTTGGAAGAGCCTCGGTTTCTGTGGCTGGAATAATGTGTGCCCCTCCAGTACGCGTGTGCATTAAGGCAGCTGCTCTGGTACCCTGAGAGGGGACAACTTTTTCAAGTTATTTGGGAGCAGGTCAGCTGAGTACGCGCATGGACATGTACACCACCGCTGCGTTCACTCATGCACAAGTGCTTCTAATGTTACTGCAATGAAGCTGAAGCCTGCGCTAAGCTGAGGACTTAATGTAGCTGGTAGGTTTGTTCAAGCTGAATGCACCCCGATGGATGTGTGTGTGTGTGTGTGTGTGCGTGTGTGTGCGTGTGTGTGTGTTCACCCTTTATAGGTATCCGGATTTGAAGATAACACGCGATTTGGTCATGAAGCGAGGCCACGCCATGGTGGACGGACGGCGAATGGCACTCTCGGACAATGCGTTCATTGAAAAGCAGCTCGGTGAGGCGGGGATTATCTGCATGGAAGATCTCATACACGAGATCTTTGCCGTAGGTCGGAGATTCCGCAGTGCAAGCCAGTTTCTGTGGCCGTTCAAATTGACTGCTCCAAAGGAGGGCTTCCGTCGCATCACCAAGCCATTCCGAGAGAAGGGTGACACTGGCAATAGAGGCGAAGCCATCAATGCCCTTTTGCGCCAGATGATCTAAGGAAGGCACACACATCATCATGCCATGAAACACACTATTGAGTCTTAATTATAATATTAAATCAACGAAAAATAATTGAGCTGGTCCTCACCGAGTTTCTGCTTGTGTCTTCACTAATGCATTGCCATTATTATTTTTTTATTTAGCTACTTCAAAGTATGATTGTATTGTATTGTGTAGTGTACATTATTGTAGTTGTCAACTTGTAATAGTCTGTGAAGTCCAGCAAGCTTGAGATGAAAAACTTGAAAAACTTAAATGGGAAGTGATGCTTCTTGATAATGAGTATGATGGTGTGCACTGGTAGCTGAAGGTGTCTGGAGCACTGAACGCCGGTGTTCAGAGGGATAGCAGCGCCTCTCCGGTCTAGTTTGCTTTCATCTGGTGCCAGAGAATGGCCGTGTCCACAGGTCCGAGTTCAATGGTGGTAGAGTCCTTGATAGCTTCTGGGCCTGTAGTAGCAGCAGTCCGAGCACAAAGCAGAAAGAAACAATGTCCAAAGATGCGTGCAAACATGTGACTGCTCTTTTCGTGCTTGGACACTTGTGATA
Organism: Sycon ciliatum; assembly: GCF_964019385.1. Lineage (NCBI taxonomy): Eukaryota > Metazoa > Porifera > Calcarea > Leucosolenida > Sycettidae > Sycon > Sycon ciliatum. Next base: position 2,903,844 of record NC_088646.1, read on the forward strand.
ATACCTTGAGAAGTATGCTTTACTTGTACATAGACGATGGGGATAGATTATTCTTACTTGCTTTGGTAAGAGGCAGCACCTTTAGTATCTAATTTAATTTAACCCTTGGATAAGTACTTCCTCAAAGTTTGTGTTCCAGACTCCAAAAATAGCAATACACTTGATTATGCTGAGTCATCAGTTGAAGTACAGACTGCCTCCAGTATAACTTCTTCATCTACAGGTCAGTGCAGATGGACACCAGCAAAGAGAAGACAGTTTGACTTCTCATGTCACTCATGAAGGCAGCCACTTGAACTTGGCCATCACTGCCACACGCCTGAGTTCTAGGGTTTGCATGACCAGAGCTGGCATGCATGTTGGGTGTTGGGCAAAGACCATTGTGTTCCTCATGGCCAAACCCAGAGCCTTGGTCACTGCATGTTGTGCGGACTGTTCGCACAGCGACAGCAAGGGAGGCCTTCTGGGTAACTACCTGACCTACCCGTGCAGGTGATATCAAGATTCAATGATAACCCACAGGGGGTTACTGACTTTTGACACTGGGAATATGAGTGCATACACATGCCACCTAGGTTGGACTAACTAGCCACTCACCCAGGCCGCAACAGCACACCACCAAGAGGCAGCAAGATAGTAGTACCCTATAGACTGTGCAGTTTACTATTTTCGCAGAGTAAAGATGGCATACACATAATGACAGGGAGCCAGCCGCAAAGCAAAAACACCTGTCAAGTTTACTGACAGGGCTCCTAATCATATCTGCTCCTGTATGGCCAAGCCAGCCAGCACACTATTGACTGATTCACATGACAATGCACATCAAGACATGTCAAGCAATTGGGAAGGTTGATGGGTGCGGCAGAGGGTGAACAAGAATAATACACTTTGAAGTGCTGCAGGCTAGGGGGTGCTGGATCAAAGGCCAGGCCAGGAAAGGGAATATCCCATCTTTGTTTGCTGCAATTCCCCAAGAGGGCAAACCGGGCGGTCACGCATCTCATTTTCTTATCCAGGTGTCACCTGCCTGGATGCATGCATGCACAAACCACAACTATCTGTGCTAGAAGACCTAACCCTGAAATGCTGAGGCACCAGCATTAGCAGCCCAAGACCCCGGGGAGAATTGAGGACACAGGCACTCTCAAGTGCACGGCAGCAGGCACTACCACTAAACTGACTACTATTACTAACTGAGCCATGCCCGTCCCCAGCCGGATTGATATTCACAAGTACATTCCTGTGTGTGTGTGTGTTTCATGCCACTGCCACCACAACTGGCCTGCATGCTCCTCTGCACGCAGGCCACCACTCCACCACAGTCATGCTACTGTTCTCTATTCAGATTGCTGTTGAGTAAAGCACTTTGGGCAGTCAACAGCAAGCTTGGCTAAGTCAAACTGTCAGCAAGACAGTAGTAAAACACCCAGCCAGGAGTACACAGCACACTGATTGCATTGCCACCTGCTGCAGATGCACTCCCAATCTAGCAGGCTGTACAGAACATGCTCATACATGTAAGGGCATGTTCTGCTGGAACACTAAGATGTTTTTGTCCACTACAAATGAGTCCCTGAAAAAGAGCTGATCCCGGCCGTGCTCCCCAAACCCCAGTAATGCGGATTCTTCACACAGGGAAGGTCATATTCGGTAAAAGTATTAGAACTGGAAGGCCGTGTAAAAGTTTGAAGTAGCTCCGTGAAGTTGCTAATACATCAATAGACCAGCATTGTCTACAGTGCACTGCTCATAGGGAGTATGGTGGGTGCCAGTTTCACAATCCACAGCAGAATATCAGCACCGCATCTACAACTCCAACAAGTATACAGCTCGACTAATTTGGCAAAACTGAACATGTGTGTACATGTCCTAACACTGTCTGCGTAGTTGTAGTGATGGGCATGCAGAGCGCTAACATGCCTGTGGCGGTTCATATACACACAACAATGGATACCTTACTGTCTATTCAGTATTCACTTCAACATCCAAAACAAAATCGTGACTACAGAACACCTGCAGGGACAATAACCCTACAAACATCCCCACCCACCCAAATACACACCCACGCACACCCACAATGCTTACCGTGTACAGTGAGACACTGCCTAGCTCCACGGCCGTACAGACTGCTTGCCGAACCTGCGCACAGCACCACAGAGAGAAACATGCCAGGCTTGATCTGTTTGCTCGGGGTTTATCTACTTCAAGAATAGGCAAAGTGACTCAGATCCTTGCTACAAAATAGTGCTCAATACCCTAACAAGGGCAGAGTCACGATAACAATATTGATCTCAGTTGTTCTGCTTTGTTACTTCCAGTATTAGTATATGAAAGAAGTCAGTGCCACTAATCAAGCTCTTCCTTCCGTTCACCGAATGGTCACAGTCGCACAGAATGTAGCTTGGTATCGCCCAGTTTCCACAGCATGCGACAATAGCATATTGCACGTCACCTAATAGCCTCTGAAGGCCAGGACATACATGCTATACATGGAGGTATTCCTTGAGCCCGAGACTAGATCAGCTAGAAAACGCCGTACTGCACGACTGCATGTAGACTGCACACCCTTTGGAAAGAAACGCATAATTTCCGTGCTGTCCCTACAGACAAAAACACCTGCTGCAGCAAGGTTGGAAATACACTATGACCCGCACGCATGCACGGACACACACACACTCACCCAAGACAGTATCTGCTCAATAAGTGTGAGGCATAGAAAACTCCTATAGGTCAGTAAGTAGCTACTGCCTGGGTACAATTGGCTGGGTACGACTGCCTGGGTGCGACTGCCTGGGAACTACTTGCTGGGTATGACTGGCTGGGTACAACTGGCTGGGTATGACTGGCTGGGTACAACTGGCTGGGTATGACTGCCTGGGTATGACTGCCTGGGTACAACTGCCTGGGTACAACTGGCTAGCCAAGGCACTGGCATTACAGTCATAACATGGACATCAACATGACCACAAGTTATACACATGTTAGTGATCTTGATCTGTGTGATGCAATCACTGACATTCATTGCAACAGGATCAGGAAAGGAGAAGTTTCCTTAGTTAGCTCAGTTTGGAGACGTGTACATAGACAGGTGTTTCACAGAGCTCCTGGTCTGACTTTATCATTCGTACCACTGGCACTGGCAAAGGCCATACTGTAACCTGACCCACTCATCACAGGCCATAATTATAATACCAGTGCTGGCAGTTGTGTCTACATCATACATGTATGGTGTGTAAGCATATGCAGCACAGGACTGTATAGACTATACCACCTGCCATAAAGACAGACACACGCACAGACTGCTACTAAAGCCATCAGACAACAGATGGGTGGACATGCACAGTCTGCACCATCATGACCGCAGACACACAGAGCCTGTACTATCAAGGCAGGAAGTCCTGGGAACGAACCAGGGGAAACCCCAGAAAACACTCAGCAGTACCCAAAGTACAGGCAATGCCTGTGGCAGTACCATTTTCATTAGGAATACTGACAATGGCACATGCACATGGGTACCCAGGGTGGCTGTGGCCATGTACTGACAGGTGTTACCATGACATCCACTACACAGGGCCAGTCAGCTACTACAGCTTTGTAGTGTGGACACAGGGCCAGTCAGCTACTACAGCTTTGTACTGTGAACACAGGGCCAGTCAGCTACTGCAGCTTTGTACCATTGTAGTGTGGATACAGGGCTAGTCAGCTGGACATCATGAAGCACAGAGTGTTGACATTACAATGGTAGCTATTAAGTATTATGAATAGATAGTTCAGGCAACATCACCCCAGCGAGTCCTGAATAACAGATCTAATCTGTATAAAGTACATGACTGTACCATAAGGGATAAGACCAGGACATGACGGGACATGCTTGCAAAAAGCACAATACTGTACAATAATAGGTGGCACCTTGCAGATGTCATTTTTACAGACGCAATTCTGGAAAGGAATGTGGCAACCTACAGGAGATGTTCATAAACATACTTCAAAAAGGTGATGGCATGACATGGTGTGGCCAGGACAGCCAACTCAGAGAGATAATCTGCACTACTACCTGCATGAGATCATTGGGCCACATTCTAAAGCTGGGTGTGACATGCACTGTATGAGTAGTAACCAAGTTCATCAGCTTGCCTGACAAATGTATCGACTTATCACCAGCGCAGCAAGACTCCATCGCGTAATACCATTATACCAAGACTACATGACCCCCAAGCGTGTGAAACCTTTAAAAGTCAGGTGTCTGCGGCGGCAGATTTTCACATTCCATGACAAACCCGTAGGCGCAACCAGCACCCTCTGCACGATATCTACAGAGCACAGGGTTGTACACAACCGTGCTACAACTCCCTCATGGTCACGTTATACCGTTTGTCAGCATACAAGTACTTGAACCTTGTGCGTGAGATGCTGGCGTTGCAGCACTGGATAGAAAAAGTGCAGGCAGTTACACACTAGTACGACTTACAGTTGCCTGGATACTGCCAATCTGTCCAACATCTGAAAGGCGCCGGTCCAGGAACTGCCAGGTCTCACTGTAGTCAGCTGATGTGTCTTGTAACATGAACAATTCTGTGTGCATACATGCAGGTATTTACACACATGCAAACATGCATAAAACACACATGCACACACACGTGCACACACACGTGCACGCACACACACACACACACACACACACACACACACACACACACACACACACAAATAGGCATAGCAAACTTGGAACATTTGGTATTCTGCATGGCATTAGGGAATAGCGGCACACTTCAAGTTTTAACCTGGCCTGGTGCATATAGCATTAGCATCAACGCAGGCACCAGCATCAGCAGCAATGACATCACTGATCATTGTGACTAAGGGAGAAACAGATCAATGTTCTAAACTCACCGGTTGAGCAGTAGACTGTTGCTAGCATGGCACGCTTGGTGTACCAACTGAACTGTTATAGGAGAGAGAGAAAGAGAGAGAGAGAGATAGAGAGAGAGAGGGAAACAAAATAACGTTAATGAACACTGCATGAGTGGAAGGCCATAGTTGGTCTACATCAGTATAAAACATTGTGGCTTTCTCCTGTCCAAGTAAGTGCATGCCTAGACATAATGGGGCGTCCGTGGACAGAGGTAACTGGGAGTGTGAAAAAGGGCATCTGTCTTGCAATCTGATTACCTCACAAGCTTGCTAGCTGGCTAAGTATTAGTTGGGTGCAAGGAATGGGTTACAGCGGCCCGATAGATCAACAGTCATGAGTGGGCCATGTACTAGTAGTACACTGTAGCCGGAAGTAGTTCCAACTCAAGCTTGATGATGGACCTACAGCAATGTAGACACATGCTGCCAAGCATGCATACAAGAACACGCCCCATTCGTGTGGCACACAATGCTGTCGGACTCTTGCGTCGCTCAATTAGGTGGGATGTTACAGAGAAAAGCAAGGGAGGTGCGTGAGAAACTTGGTGTGACATACATACTCAGCAGGCTGCTTTGCCACCACAACCACTACAGACAGTGCAGTGTACCCTGTTATCGACTAGGCATGACAATGGAGAAAGTCCTGTATCACGGTTGACTGTGGCAATTATGCGATAACATCAACACTCAATATGCTTCAAATGGAAAGGCAAAGTAGTGGCACAAGGTTAACTTACATCTGTGCTTCGGTCGCCAGCCACATACCAGATGTCATCAACAAGATGAAGAAGCATCTCAAACGCGTACGGAGTGACTGAAGGCTGACTGAAATGAGCGAGTGCCTACCACATCGAATACAGCATAGAGAGGAGACGTACTTTGAACATCAACAAGCTGGAATAGCACATTATTAATCTCAATGGACGTAATAATCTCCGACAAAGGCACAATAACAAGCGGGGCAAAGATGTTCAGTATGACTCTGAGCATTTCACTGTGCTTGGCTTGTCGGAGGTCTGCTGAGTCGGTTTCTAAGCATCTGTACAAACTACTTGGTCAACTGCACCATCATGCCTCGTCTTGCTATTCACACACCAGGACAAATAGGTATAAGGGAAGACACAGCCCCTGCGAGACACGTCTACTGGACAAGCAGGTACAAGTAGCAATATACATGGCACCACAGTGGAGACCACGCTCTGGCAATGGACCACTCCGGGCAGGTGCATGGTGCAACACTGTGCAGGTCACTGCCGGACTGTGCCACACTGGCATCTTTGAAGGAAACACACACTACGAACACCACTATCCAGAGCTGCACACTCTTGTGAGTTTATCTACTCTTGATCTTTTGTTACATCTGTGGCAAATTCGGAGCTACACGTAGAGTTCGAACTAAAAAAAGAAACGAACAAACAATCTGCTCTTCAACTTCAGCGGACGTTGAAGAGTCCAAACATTCCTTCCACTTGTACTTCACATGCAGCACTGGCGCAATGCAATGCATTATTCCAGAGGCCTTGGCAGTACAGGGACCTAGCTAGGAAAAAACTGACACCCGGGTAAGAGTCCCATTTCACTAACCTCAGGCCAAGACTCAAGATGAGGAATGATCATAGACAGACGCTGTCGAACAGCCTCGCGGATCAGTCTTGTCATGCCAACTCTGTGAAAAGAAAGCCAGCAGATAACCCAATACATCGGATTTGCATCATGTTTTTTTAACCAGTAGACTCAGCTCTAAGCTGGCTTTTGATGATTGAGTGAAGGTCTGTTTGACGCTGTATCCGTTCAAAATCGGTCTTGGCAAAGTTGATTTTTTCATGAAATGTAACCCAATTTGTATTTCGTATGGACACTCGAAAACCCACTCGCGCGGTATGGGACTTCTGCTTATCGTAGATCCCTGAAAATTGGTGTGCCAGGAGAACATACCACAGTGTCCCCTCGATAAAATATTTGAGTCGAATACAATACAGAACATGAAATTATGGGTGTACGGACTTAGGATAGCTGTCCGGACTTCGAGCACCTGGGTCTACAGTGTGGATCAGATTATTTGAGAGAACCTTTGGATTCAGGAACATCAGACATACACCACACAGCGGCATTGATACCACACAGCGGCATTGATACCACCGCTGCCACCACTAAGTTGTTATTAGCAGCAGCAGCAACAACAATGGCAGCAGCAGCCGCATCAACAGCAGCAACTCCAAGTGCTTACTTGCGGCCAGCGTCCTCTTCCTGCGCCTTCCACTGTGTGATCAGTGTCATCAAATCTTGGTTACACTGCCGTTCAAAATGTAGCACAAGGTCGCCGACACCATTCTCCAACATACCCACGGACGACGATGACAGGTTGAGCTCTTCAGCTGCTTTCTCTACACTGGCCATGCTCCAGCCGTACTGGGGTACTAGGCGCAGTGCACGGTCCAGTAGCTCCTCTTTCCAGTTGGTGTTACCGCCGGTGTCAGCCTGCGCCTGCTGTTGGCTACCATTGCTTCGTGTGCTGTCTTCCTCTTGCTGCTGCTGTGGCTCATCATCTAGGGTTTGTGTTGCTGTCGTGTCAGCCTGGCTCGTGGTGTGCCGCGACTCTGTTGGAGGAGAGCTCTGTGATCTATCCAGCAACACACAAGGTCAAAGGAGTACAGCCGCAGAAATCATTTCCAAGAGACTGCAACGCAAAGTAAATTCAACACACTCGGCTAGCACGTATCCACCAAAGACAAAACAGAAACAGGACTACCAGTAGGGATGAAGCGGATGAATAATCCAAAGAGAACCTGCTATTACCATGGCAATAACACATCCAGGAAAAGCAAGGATGGAGGTAATGTAATACTTGCAGCACAAGACAACATGAAAAGCTGTTATGAACTCTTTCATTACCACCAACCTGGAAAAGATCAGTGCATTCTGGACACTGGCGACTTGTGGGATCGTTCCCGTGAGCAAACACGGCGACGGCAATGCCTTGGCTGTGTGCAGCTGGCGGTGCTGATAACTGGACTGCTGTGAGCAGGCGACGAGACATCTCCTGCAAAACATTTCGGCAGCAATGCACAACAGAGGACAAAAAATCAACCACAAAACAGCATAGCTGGGGCTCTACATAGAATCTCCCCAGCGCGGTAAAGACGGTGGCTATCAGAATTGGATGGCAGAAGGACTCTTCTAATGTCCGGCCACTCTGCGACCAGGCACTGCCCGTAACTGCAATTGTAGAATAGCTTGCAACTCGAAACAAGGTGGAAAAGTCCATTTGTTTTGTTCGCTGTTTTTCCTCTTATGCCGTGGCGTTTCCTAGTATGTTGTCTTTTTCTAGTGTGAACTCGTACACACTGTCCGTGGTTTTCCGTATCTTTATATTTTAATAGCTGCATTCCACTTTCCACATAGTCGGTTGTCAACTGGCGGGACATTTCACGCATAGCAACCAAGCTTAAGCAAGCGCAGACGAACGCGAGGCCACTCTGTTGGCCACTTTATACAAGATGTGCCGACCAGATGCAATAGTTCGTTCTATACTGTAAAAGCCATTATTCTAACAAGCCGCGAACATAACGATTTCCTAAAATTGACCAGTTTACGTGTGCCAAAGGTAACCATTCTCACTCATTCTCAACGCTCACTACCAACAGTATAAGTATCGATTTCTGTATAACGTTTTCTATTTTAACGACAGATTTCTCCTCGTTAACTCGTTATATTTAGCACTTCGTTACAATAATATAATTATAAGGCTTTTACAGTATGTTACAGCGGTTGGTTGAATGTCACCAGTGTCCTAGAGCCAGTCGCTTCTCACATTCCACCAGCTGACAATTTACTATGATATTATTGAGTACATGTACTATGCTACACTTGTGTCAAAGCAAGCCGCCCATAATCTTCCATAACCGATAACCGAACCAATATAGCATTAGGGCCGGGTTCCACTGCGGCTCCGCTGCTCATCATCCGCGGCTTGAAACGCCATCATTACCATAATGACCGCGGCTCGAGCTGGAGCAGCGAGGCCGCGGCTCACCGCGAGCTTTCTTGATCAAAAACTGCGAGCCGCGGTCGCGGCTCGACCTGTTTCCTGTACTTTGCATTGTTTTGCACGCGAGAATTTTAAAATTCAAATTTTAATTCGTTGCGCAGGCCAGAACACGAAGATTTATTTGATTTCGCGTGCACACGGAGGCAGGTAAAACGTAATCAAAAAACGTGGAGCACGACCGCTGCTCCGCTGCATGCAGCCAAGTTCAGCGGATCCGCAGAGCCGCAGTGGAACCCGGCCCTTAGGCTACCCGATAAGCATAAACCGTAATCGTTTCAGCCCTAATTTTGACATGTCTTTCCTGTCTGCACTTTTTCTAGGCTTGTGAAGAATGAACAAATTGCTTGTATTTCACTTCATGAAAGGATTGGGAGCCAACAAATGTGTCATACTCCACGTGCACTGTATTGAAACCAGCTTCAGGGCAGCTCCAGGAACTATCTGGTCCAAACATGAACTGACCTTGACAGAAACGAAGCTCTTTTCGCAGCAAACATACTGATCGGTTGGCACGCCATTCTGGTCACGAGCTGCCGTGATAGACGAGAATAAAGTGAACAGAGAGGAGCCTTCAGCACACAACCCGTTCTTCCTACTTCATCACAGTGTGACAATCACTATTGCAGGTAGCAGAATAAGAAATGAACTCACATAATCATTGGTAGTTCTTGAATGAAAATCAAAAAATAGTTTCGGAACTCGAACATAGTCATTGCGCTAGAAAATGCGATTGCCAGTTGCATCATCAATGAGTCATCACTGGATAAATGTCACGTGATGCGATCAGTCACGTGTGAGCGACATAGCTACAGTACTCGTACTCGTCTCGTATACGTGTAGGTCTACTGGGGAGTGGGGACTCAGTGCAGTGGGGAGTCTGGGGTCGGTGGGGAGTCTGGGGACTCGGGGAGTCGACTACATCGTCATGACTGTACAGTCTGTACATGTAGTCGCTAGTGCTCTAGTTTGTGGTGGCATGGCGCGGACTCCGCGTGGTTGTTGAAGGAATGGGATCGGGAGAGAAGATGAACACCTGACTTTCAAGTAACAGTTTGTGGAGCAACTAACTACATAATGTAACTGCGGCTTCGCGAGGAGGACATACAGTGGTGGCCAAAAGTTTTGACCCACCCCATGGAATCGTCAGTACAGCTCAGTCTGGCTCCTAAACACGCCGTTTTTGACTTCTTTGAGGCCAAAGCTGATTGAAACTTGGCAAGGACACTAAAATTTGCAAGAATCCGTTGTCAACTGAGATTTGTGATGGATCACCATACATAATCATTTGGGTGGGTCAAAACTTATGGCCACGTGACCAAATTTTGCTGTACCGTGCCGTACGGTTTCAAAAAAGTTGTCAGGCTGATGCACGTGCCGGGAAAGTTGAAAATCAACACTTGACTTCTCACTTCGAGAGTTTGCGATATCAAACTTGATTATTTTGACGACGGAGATGGTATTTTCAGCCAATTTAGTGAACCGAGGTCAGATTAGCAAGGATGTGAGGGAAATGGTCGTGAAGCTGAGTGTTGACGGTCTCTTTTGGCGTGGTATCGCTCCTCTGTTGGATTTGAGTAATCCTACGATACGTAGAATTGTCAGGAAACAAAAATTGACTTCATTTCACCACGATCAGACCGACCAAGAGAGACCAGTGCAAGACAAGATCGCCACCATATCATGAAGTCAATGGCGAATCGCCTCAAATCCGTCACTGCCTGCGAGCTGAGATGGTGAGCGACGGTGATAACGCGATTTCTGTGCGTTCTGTGAGACGCAAGTTGCAGAGAGCAGGCCTACGTGGCTGTATGGCCATCAAATGGCCCTTCATCAGTGCTGTGAATAAGGCAAAACGCCTTAAATTTGTATAGACGCACAAGGACTGGAGCAGTGATGACTGGTGGTAATTTCTGTGGACTGATGAGTCTAAAATCAACCTCAAGGGCTCTGGTGATGCAGTTTACGTCAGGAGGTGGACAGGATAGGTTCTGGCTGGCACATGCACCCGCAAAACTGTGAAGCGCCGCGACGGCAATATCAATGTATGGGAGCCATGGCCAGCAACGGCGTAGCGCGCATTTGCCGGGTGATGGATACGATGAATGTGGACCAGTACCTCGCATCATCCGAAAACATGATGTTGCTGAGCATGATGCAGCTTGTGGGTGGTGTCTTATGGCCGCAAACGCTCCGCAAACAGAACGGAGGCGCGGCGGACGGTGAACGGCATCACCGTCCTGACATGGCCCCTGCAGCCACCTGACCTCAATCCAACTGAGAATCTCTGCAAAATTGCTGGGCTGAAGCAGCACGATGTCGAAATCACCCCCAGAAACCAGTATGAGCTGTGGCGAGTGTGCCGGGAGGCATAGAAGTTGATTTCTCCTCACGAGCGCAAGAAGATCGTCGATTCAATGCGGCAGTGTATGCAAGCGATCATCAAGGCCAAGGGAGGGGTTACAAAGTGGTGGATGTATCTGGAATAGGCCGGGACTGACTTCTAGACTTTAGTTTAGTTGAATACTTTTTAGAAATCACACTATTTCGTGTATCCTGTTGGCGGTTTATGATAGTGCGGGCGTTGGCCATAAGTTTTGACCCACCTTTTACATATACTTGACCACAGTAGTCCCCAGATGACTCCGTGTTTCAGCATTTTTCATTTCTACGTCACTATTCAGCCTGATTCAGAGGTCCTCAACCAAAAATTTAGTAGCTTACAGCCCCAACCTTCAGAATTAGAAAAATCTGCATGGTGGGTCAAAACTTTTGACCACCACTGTAAGTCACGTAACAAACCTGATGTCGTGGTCCCGTGGTACCGGTACTGTATTTGATGACGAGGATGTACATGCACATTGTGGAAAGACGCTGACCATACCGACCCCTCATCGCGGAGACAGCAGTCCACGGAACATTATTGTTGTTGTTGTTAATTTCAAATGGTGAACGGTACTATTCGGCCAATAAAATGTAAAGAACTCTTCCTCTCCTCTCCTCCGCGCTCTCACAGCCGACTCACTGCTACCCTCGGTAGCCATTACACACACCAACACTGCGGCCATACAAGGAAGGGTTGCAGGTAGATACAGAAATTCCTCCTGACAGCTGTTTCGCCTTCATAAGACTCATCAGAGAAGGTGATATTGAGAAGGATGATGGTGTATCCATATATGTTCTGCCTGTTGTACGCATTGCCCTTTTGCACTCGCGTGTGTACGCATACTAGTACACACATGCATCACGGTTTTCTGCCTGTCCTTTGCTATGGACAAGAGGTCTTTTCTCTTTGTCTTCTGAAAGATAAGTCACAAACCCTACCTCGTGTGTTTGCGTTTGTTGACACAACATGGCGCAGTGAACGTCTTACTTTACCTGTAGTCTTAGTATACTAGTAGTTCCATTGCAGTTGTAGAGTAGCCCACCTGTAGTGTTGCTCTCTGCCCGTTTTCGTTTCGCTTCGAAAATTGTCCGTTTCGAAGTTCTAGAATTTTTTCGTAGCCTTGTAGTACGATATCGATAGTTGTGATTTCGCCATGGCGGATGGTGCTAAGTCACAGCCGGACATCAACCAACTGGTGCAGCTGATCCAAGCTCAAGTGCAAGCATCTGCCCAGCGCGATGCGCAGCTCCAAACTCTGTTGCAGTCAATGTCGCAAGGATCATCAAGCAGCACGAGTGCACCTGCTTCGTCTGCTCCTGCTCCATCCACCAAGCTCGTCGCTGTGGATCGGCCCATATTGTTGTCGTCGGCGAATCTAGCTGAATTTGTATCGTGGAGCGAGGCCTGGGAGGACTACTCCCGGTGTCAGCTGTTGTCAGCGCAGCCCCGCGAGACAAGGATGGCCGCGTTTAGGCAGGCCTTGGATGAGGACCTGCGACGTTTCGTTCGTGAAGGTGTGATTGTGGTGCCAAACACCCATGATGTCCCGGAGGCCATGGTTGAACTACGCAAGTTCATCCGGCGCCAGCGCAACCCCCTGCTGGACAGGATTGAATTTTACCGCCGTGCCCAGCAACCTGGAGAGACGTTCGACGCGTGGTACACATCCCTGAGGGAGTTGTTTCATGCGTGCAACTTCTCCGGGTTGGATGTCTGTTCGACATGCTCAGGGCGTATGTGTCAAACATGCCAGCAGTCGCTCCAGGCTAACACGGATGAAATTCTGCGAGACCGCATTGTTACCGGCATCCTGCAGGATGACGTTCGACACAAGCTGCTGGCAATGAAGGATCTAACCCTGGCAACCTGCGTCGACCTATGCCGCGCCGAGGAGGCTGCCAGTCAAACCTCGTCACGTATCCCCAGTCAGGCCACTGGAGACGCGTCCGTGAGTGCCGTTCGTTCCAGCTATAAGAAGCAGAAAGGAATGGCATCCAAGCAAGCTCGAGCACCCGCAGCCAAGGATACCAAGTCTGGCAGCAAGCCCTCGCCGGACAAGTGTCCCAACTGTGGCCGCACCGCTCATAGCAAGCGACCCTGCCCTGCTGCGGATCGCAAATGCAATGGCTGCCAACGCACCGGTCACTTCTTATCCATGTGTCCGTCTGCTTCTAAGAGGACTGTCGGTCAGCTGAAGCTGCAACGTGCCGCGTCCTCCCGTGAAGGGGCTACCATAGCCGTCAACACGCAGCTCGTGTCTGCCGACAAGCCAACCAGTTTGCGCTGGCTTCCTGACACCGGCAGCGACATCAACGCTATTGGCCCTGCACACCTCGAGCTCCTCGGAGACTTTATTGAGAATCTGCCTACCGACAAGGATATTGTGCGCACCGCTGATGGCGCACCCTTGACCAGTCTTGGCAAGATCCAGGCGACCTTGACGCTCGATTCCGTCACACACGACACCACACTGCACGTGTACAAAGGCCTGGATGAGGCACTGCTATCCCGCCAAAGCCTCTGTGCCTTGAATCTGTTGCCTGCTTCTTGGCCCTCCGTGTTTGTCCGTTCTGCCCGTACTGAACCCAACACGGCCCGGCAGCTCCAACAGCAGCTTCTGGAAGAGTTTGCCGACGTTTTCGACAGCTCACAGCTTCCACCAATGGATGGTCCGCCCATGGACATTCAGTTGGAACCAGGTGCAGAACCCAGCTGCGTCCGCACTGCTCGCACCATACCGTTTGCCTACCGGGATCAGATAAAGTCCCAACTGGACAGTATGGTCGATGATCGCATTATCGAGCCAGTCACAGAACCCTCTGCGTGGTGCCATCCAATCGTTCTCGTTGAGAAGAAGGGCACAACTGAGATGCGACTGACTGTGGACCTTCGAAAGCTGAATGATCAGGTACGCAGACCCACCCATCCTGCTCGTACACCACATGACGCAGTGGCAGCCATCGGCAAAGCCCGCTACTTCACGAAGCTCGACGCCCGACATGGCTATTGGCAAGTCCCGCTGTCCGACGATGCCAAGCCGCTCACCACCTTTATCACACCGTGGGGGCGGTACCAGTTTCTTCGCAACCCGCAGGGCCTTGTCTCGGCTGGTGATGTATTCAACTCCCGTACCGACGCAGCGTTTGATCGCCTCACCAACTTCGTAAAAGTGGTTGACGATGGTCTTGTGTACGATACGGAACTGACGACTCATTTCACCCACGTTCGTGACGCTCTGCTCCGCGCCCGTCAGCACGGCATTACCCTGAGCGCCAAGAAATTCGTCTTCGGCGTCCCAGAAGTCGACTACTGTGGCTACCACATCAACACGGATGGTTACACTGTTGACAGTGACAAGACGGCAGCCATCACTGATTTCCCAGTACCCGTTAATCGCACTGACGTCCGCTCATTCTTCGGGCTAATCAATCAGTGTAGTGATTTCTCGCCCCGTATCGCACAGCTCAGCGACCCGCTTCGCCCGTTGCTGAAGTCCACGAATGTGTTCCTGTGGGAGTCGGCACATACTGACGCGTTTAACGCCGTCAAAGCTGCCCTGGCTTCTCCCCCGATATTGTCGTTCTTTCAGCCTGGCCGACCGCTTCGGTTAGAAACTGATGCGTCCGTGAAGAACGGACTTGGTTATGTTTTGTGGCAGCAGCAGGGCGACACCTGGTGCATACTCCAATGTGGAAGCCGGTTCCTCTCTGATGCCGAGACGAGATACGCCGTCATTGAGCTTGAATGCCTTGCAGTTACCTGGGCAGTACGCAAGTGTTCGATCTATCTCTCCGGTGCTCGGTTTGAAGTTATTACCGACCACCGCCCGCTCATCCCTATTCTGAACTCCTACTACTTGGATCAGATAGAGAATCCCCGGCTGCAGCGGCTCGTCCTGAAACTTCGGCCCTATCAGCTACACGCAACCTGGCGGAAAGGCACGGATCATGCTTTCCCTGACGCTCTGTCCCGCCATCCAGTCAGCGACCCCTGCCCTGACGATGAACTGGGTGAGAGTACTGCCTCTCAGGGCGCTGCTATCCGTGCGTGCACGCTTGATACGTCTGGTGGCCTGAAGTACCACGCGCTCCGCTCCGCCGCCCAGGCCGACCCTGACTACCAGTGCCTAGTTCAGTTCATCGTGTCTGGTTTCCCTGCTAAGAGGTCCCTCATGCCTGAGTCACTCCAGCCGTACTGGAATGGTCACGAGCACCTCTCTATTGACAGTGGTTTAGTGATGAAAGGACCCCGTCTCTTGATTCCCGTCGCTCTCCGGCAGCGTGTCTTGTCTGATTTACACGCATCCCATCAAGGATTGACGCGCACGAAGTCCCGTGCCCGGCAGATTGTATTCTGGCCACGATTGTCAGCCGACATCGAGCATGTTGTCCGTAGTTGTGACAAATGCCGCCTGCACAGCGCCTCACAACCGAAGGAGCCACTCCGTGTGGATGATCGTGCTCCAGATCTGCCATTCCAGCATTGCAGCGCCGACCTGTTTGAGTGTGAAGGCCTGCAGTATCTAGTGTATGTGGACCGACTAACAAGCTGGCCCTGCGTTGCCAAGCTCGGACGCACTGCCTCCTCTGCAGACGTCATTCGGTCTCTTCGCCGCTGGTTTCCTGACATTGGTGTCCCCGAGGTACTTACCAGTGATGGTGGCCCTCAGTTCCAGTCCCATGTGTTCGCTAAGTTCTGTGATACCTGGCACATCCGTCATGCTAAATCCTCTCCCCATTATCCGCAGTCGAATGGGCTTGCCGAGAATGCCGTGAAAGCCATGAAGTCGCTAATTCACAAGACCACTAGTAATGGCGACCTCGACGTGGATTCCTTTCAACGTGCGTTGCTTGAGTGGAGGAATACCCCGAACGCCACTGGTCAGAGTCCAGCCCAAGCTCTCTACGGCCGGCCTCTGTCGTCTTTTGTGTTTGCCCACCATTCCAGCTTTGCTCCTGCATGGCAAACACACGCTAATGAAGTTGACCAGCGCTCATCACACTACCTGGAGTCGACTCAGCAGCATTACAACCGCTCTGCTCGGTCCCTTCCTCGTCTGTCTCTTGGAGCACATGTCGACATCCAGCATCCCCGGACCAAGTTGTGGTCAGCTCATGGCTCAATCGTAGCCATTGGTCAGCACCGGGACTACTTGGTGAAACTTCCAAGCGGCCGCATCTATTGGCGCAACCGCCGTTTCCTCCGACCAAGAGTCTCTCCTACACCCCCGCCAGCTGCAGCCGTCCCTACTGTTTATGCTCCAGACGCGGCACAAGGCCAGACACCAGTTGCCTCTATTGCCCCTGGTGTACATGCCCCAGCACAGCCTGCACCACGCCGCAGTCATCGCCATCGGCAGCAGAATGTCCCGTTTAATGTGATATCCACACGCGGACAATCTTATGACTGATGACTTTGTCCTCATTCTGTTTCTGCTCTTCTGCCGGACCTATGACTGTTGCTGTTACTTATGCACTTCATTGCTGCTGTGTGTTTTGTTTTTGATTGTTTTGATCAGATAAATATGTCTTTTATCTCAGAAGGGGCGTGGTGTATCCATATATGTTCTGCCTGTTGTACGCATTGCCCTTTTGCACTCGCGTGTGTACGCATACTAGTACACACATGCATCACGGTTTTCTGCCTGTCCTTTGCTATGGACAAGAGGTCTTTTCTCTTTGTCTTCTGAAAGATAAGTCACAAACCCTACCTCGTGTGTTTGCGTTTGTTGACACAACAGATGATATCAGGTGGAGATGGTCAGATTTATACTACAAAACATAGGCGCAAGATTACAGGCAAAGTGTGAGAATGAGAAGTTACAATTCTCCAGCAAACACAGTGCCAGGGGTTCCAAGAAAATGGCAGGTGAGAAATCTAATCACAAGCTGCTAACATTAATTTTGACCGGCATTTCCACCTGATATCATCCTACTCAATATCACCTTCTCTGATGAGCCTTATGAAGGCGAAACAGCTGTCAGGAGGAATTTCAGTATCTACCTGCAACCCTTCCTTGTATGGCTGTTGTGTGTAATGGCTACCGGGTAGCAGTGAGTCGGCTGTGAGAGCGGATGGAGGAGAGGAGAGGAGAGGAAGAGTTCAACGGTTGTTTATTAAATCGATCGGATGGCGCTTATTACCCGAGTCCCTTCACTTTGAGTTTGACATTAATTATTATAATACTACAATGTATTACCTGACTTGGACTCGCACATACCGGTATATGTAACTCGTGTCCTGTGTTCTACAGAAGAACACGGACGTAGCGAGCACGCAGATACCGGTAACTGATTTCCAAGAAAGTTCAGTCAACTTCAGATCGGATCCGAATGGGTGACCGCCCCAGTGGCAGTTGAGTCTTGAGACACTGTCACTTGGAGTTTCCTTCGCATGCATTGCCAAGCAGAGATCTGTCGTTCTACTTTTCCGTTTGGAATCTTAGGTACTGGTAGGACCTACCAGTACCACACACCATTGGCCGCATTACACACTGGACTGGAAGCGAATACACTGCGTGCCGACTCACCCTGGACATATAGTACGAGTCATGTACATCAAGCAAGCCTTGGAGTCCATTACACCCCCCCCCCCCCCCCCCCCCAACGTCGGCGACATACATGTATACTACTGGTATACGCATCTCTTCTGACGACTGTGTATGGAATGAGTTTGAAGTGGAGCTAGAGCCGAAAATGAGTTGATGTCGTGCACACCAGTACAGGCTCTTCTCCAACTGGAAGGTTTCATGTTCAGTGACCAGGTCCATGGGCAGGAATCTAGCATCATAATGGTCACCGCGAGGAAGCTCCGCAAATAGTTGGGAGCAGCGCAGTGTTGATTAGCCACACGTCACCAGGCGAGTAGTTGGTGGATGAGGGTCTCAGAGCTATGTCAGAGAGGAAGAACAACATGTTTGTGCTTCATTGACACACACACACACACACACACACACACACACACACACACACACACACACACACACACACACACACACACACACACACACACACACACACACACACACCACACACACACACACACACACACACACACACACACACACACACACACACACCTCAGACATGCCCATCGTGGAAGCGATGATAGCAAACAGCTATGTTAGACATAGCAACTTGTGCTGGGATTACACCATTCAACAGCTTGCAAGGCTGATGAATTGACCACACACACACACACACGGAACAGTCATGTGCTTCAACTTCGGTGGTTATGGGCATAAGCTAGACAACAGCAAACATCACATCACCAAGTACCTTGGCATTCTCAATAAATAACATCACACGTACAAGTACATGTATTACAGATCTGCACAAAGGAATGGATTACGGTTCTGTATACTCCACAAAATATGATCTGCGATTGGCACTAAAGTGGAGTCTATACGTATCAAGACCAAACATCTAGCAAAGGTGACATACTTGTCATAAAAATAGTTACTTTTAAAAACTTGCCACAGAGAGACACACTTGTGAAAGTAAAGAACTTGAAATGCATGTTTTACTGGGGTAGCACCAACAATCAGAAGTGGTGTACCCAATGATCATAGTGAGTGATGTACCTAACGATTATAGTGGGTAAAGGATAAGTTACATCAAGAGAGAAGGGCCTCTGCAAGCCAAATCCCTCTCTTTCTTCCTTTTACTTGCAAGATAATCTCAAAGACAAAACGGAGGGCGATCGAGAGACGAACGATACGACACACGCAACAGCCAAGTTTAAAGAAGAAGAAGAAGACGCAAGAGGCGTTTCAAGTTGCTTTCTTGCTGGTTCTCTTGCGCTCGCTTCCTGGAGGGTAAGGCTGAGAAGGACTTCAGTTGCGAAGATTATAAATCAACGACCAATGTTATTTTGTTTACACAGCGGATGGCAGGAGGATAACGCGGATGCGGCAGGCTAGAAGAATTCACAGGAACATGACAGCAGTAAGTGGGTGAAGCAGGGAAGTTAGTTAGTTAGAACTTAGAAGGCACGCCAGATCTACCAGAATTCGGACAGGGCGAGCACCGAGCAAGCAAGGATCATCTGGCAAAGCGACGCGTCCAATCGCGTGCAACACGATCATGCTCTGCCCGGTCTGCCTGATACTGGCGTGCAATGTTGGCCACCAGTGGGTCGCTGGGATTGCAATCAGTCAGCAAGGCTGACACGGAGAGCAGCACCTTGTTGATAGTCATCGCTGCACTCCAGTTATCTTTCAGAATGTCCAGGCAGATTTCACCCTGCACGAACACATGGATAGTAAAGAAACATGAAACACGACATCATTTCCCGCACGCTAGTTGCTCACTTATATCACCAAAAGCAGGCAACCAGCGGAGCAGCATTCACAGCATCGCACATCCCAGGGGCTAAAATGCACTGCTCACTGTAAACAGGCAAGGTGAAGAAATAAAATAGACAAGGTACAGAAGCTCTAGGCTTACAAGCCACACACGCGTACGCTCAAGCACACACACACACACACACACACACACACACACACACACACACACACACACACACACACACACACACACACACACACACACATTGACAAAGACCTGGAAGCAGTTCTTACTTGACTGTTGATATTGCAATGGTATATTCTTGTCTTAAATGCCACCTGGGGGAAAACAACAACAACACACCATATATATACGCACATGACAAGCAGCAAGTGAAGTCACCCAACTCATTTCGCCAGGAACTCACTGCATACATTGGGTGCCCTGTAATAAGACAGTGGGGTCTGTTAGGATTGCCTAAGTAAATAATAAAATACAATGCAATGCAATACAATAAAATACAATACAAGTACGAGAACCATTCGTACATCAGATACTAGTAGCAAAAGCACAACTCCAGCTCAGTCTTGCAAAACAAGCAACAGAATCCCAAGCACTACCAGCAAGAACGACAGTACCAGCCGGCAGCAGCAACAAAGCCATGCATCTGGTACGAAGAGAACAAACAGTGAGTGCCAATGCATGACTAACCTTTGGCGGCTCAAAGGGATAGTTTGATGGGAACGTAACGCTGAGAAAGAAAACACCGCCTTCATATACAGACCCACTGGGTCCCATGATGGTAGCAATCCACTCATTTAGCTTGTCACCCATCAGGGAGGCACTGAACAGGACCAGCACAATCACACACAATCACACGCACGCACACATACACACACACGCACACATACACACACGCAACTTTGAGAAAAGGAAAAAATTCAAGCGAGAAATAATAGCAGCAGTCACCAAAATTAGCAGTAGGATGTCAGTTTGAGTTGAAATTTCACTACAAACAAATCGTAGCTGTTTCTGGCGCTGTGTCGGTTATATACCTATTCTCTGTGTGTTAGCACTTCCGTTACCTCAAAGTGTGGGATCGCACTTCTTCATTCTCTCAGTCATTCTCTGCAGCTGTACTGATGAGGCCTTTATGGCCGAAACAGCTTGCTGTCTACAGCATTGGGTCATTCTCTGCATAACATGTTTCTATTCACAAGTTCTAGCCATTCGGTATTCTTACAATCACTACGTGTTGCCAATATCTACATGCCCAATATCTACATGTATAAGAACTTGGAGTCGTGTAGCTGAATGAGGTTGCCCAGAGAGTGCGTGTGGTGTGGTGGAGTTTGGACTAATTCAATAAAAAAATTTAAAAATATACTGACCTGCAATTCGGCGGGGGATCATCTAAGATATCTGCAAGCTCCTTCTGGATTCTGCAAACAGACGAGAAGCACAGAAGAACAATTCATTGGATTACGACGTGTACATAAATGATAGAATGTGAATCGTTTCCAAGCTTCTTGCATGGTTCCTCTAGTGGCCTGGAAAAGGTGTCGGGGAGCATAAAAAGCAGAGCGTGAGGCTCAGCGCTGCTTTGATTTAGAATTATTTTTGGAGCCTTGCTACAATGCTCCCTCCATCTTGCTCACTTATTTGCTTGTTGCTTATTAGACGTAGTAGTAGGTGAACATGCAGTGACTAGGTGACTTGGCGGCAAATGTCCACGATCTTGCATGGTGAATCACACATGACTTCATGGCAACCATAGAAAATGATGAAATCAAGCCATAGACACTTAGTCTTGGTTCTTCAAGTACGAGAATAAGGCTTTGTTGAAGCAGAAGCCAGAGAAAATTTGCCCACGTTGCCTCTTCCGCACATTCCCCACACTTCGTCCAGCTACTTATTGGCGTGTTATCCGTAGTGTGATCGTCATTCATGTTTTTACGCTGTCCCTTACCACTGCAGGTTATTAACATCAGTCCAAACACGCTCTCATGCAATGCTCATGCAACGCTTCACAGCGAGAGTGATCGGATTGTGCCCTTTAAAACCTTATTAGCAGCATCCATGCCAGTCTTACTTTGAATCAGGGAGTAGTAAAATACAGGGAGGTGACACGCCACTAATCGTGATTTTTGATGGGTGCCTCGCGCTTGTTTTTTTTTCTTTCGCAAAAAAAGATGATCTGCTGAATCAATCTTGAGTATTTGTCGAAGAACTAATTCCGTGAAAAGGTCTATCCATCTCATGGAACAGCATTTGTTTTGCTCTTGTGATACATCTGTATCATCGTCATATGGAAAGGTCCCACCCTTCCGAAATTCGTCCCGATCGACGGCATGGAGCAATAGAACGAAGGTGATTTCCTTGAGAACAATACGTGTACGATTGGAGATGAAAAGCGAGTGCACCGATTTCGAAGTCGAAAAAATCTCTAGGACACCACACGATCGGCACTAATTTCTCCTCAGTTGTGATCAACCAGTGCTTCTCTACCTTCTTTGTGATGATGAGCATTTCATATTATGGTATGCTGGAGATTCGGGAGTTCACTTTTCGGAATGAAATGTTTCTAAGTTTGTCAAGGATTGAAATGCGGGCTACGTCGTCGTAAACAGCTTGTATCGACACAGGAATAATCTACGGCACGCAGGGATATCTCCCAAAGTGATACCACTCTTGCTGGACTTCTATCCTGACATAGTGGTAGTTTGGTCGACTACCAAACTTTGTGAAGGCAGACAATTGTTGGAAATTCTCAGCGCTGAGTTTCTACGGGCTGCAGTAGGAGTCTCTTTGGCGGTAGGTATTTTACTACTCCCTGATCGAGAGAATCCTGATCCGCGCGCGTGTCTACACACTTCGGTACCCATAGTACTGTACCCCAATCTCACCCGCCGGGTGAAAACGGTGCTGAGGCAATCGTCAAACTGGCCATACATGCTCGTGTCACCTCCCTGTATTTTACTACTCCCTGCTTTGAATACTCGAGTAGTCAGTTGACCATGGGTGTTGGTGCAGTTCATTGCTGGTTAAGATGTTTGTGCATGCATCACCACATTTGCTAGCAGTTAGCAGGGTATACTAATTATATGATCCCTGGTACCAGCGAATCGGGGCGTCATGATTCGCAGGCAAGGTCACGACCACTCGGCCACTCAACTGGTGATTACAACATGTACAATGGCTTGCTGTGTATGACATATTCGAAGTGGAATTCAGCCCATATGGCTACTTACCGGCGATTTGTCGGGCTATGTCCAGCTGCTGATGCACCGCGACCACCGCTACCAGGCCCTCGGCTACGCGAGGGTTTGTGCGCTGAAGATGATCTTGATGAGGCAGGAGTAGCTGGAGTCGTAGCAACGGGCACTGCTGTTGCCGTTGCCGCAGCAGCTGTGGGGGTTGCCACGGCTGCGGGAGCACTGGCAGGCTGTGATGGTGTTGGACTGTCTGTGGTGGTGCTCATGATGGCTTCCTCTGCAACCAACCCTAGTCACTAGTATGGAAGATCCGTGATGATGCAACCACAGTGTATGGGAGTAGATCATAACACGTGTGCGCACAGACACACGCACACACACATGAACACACACACACACACACACACACACACACACACACAAGCGTGCACAAGACATAGTCCGGGTTAATACACAGCATACATTCCATGTCGCAGATAGCAAGCCACCATAACACACGCAGTTCTCACACAGCATGCAAACACCAGTCTTCAAGTACATGTACATGTACATCAGAGTGTCAAGAGCACACAAATCCATGTGTGGTCAACTTCACATTGGAAGGCAGAATTAGTCTTTTGCTCAATTTTTGGAGTTTGGGTACCGTAAAGCTGGTGCAATAGATGGTATTCGTGCAGGCTAAAACTACAGTCGCACGTTCCATAACTCACAACAAATGGCAAACGATAAATTCTGTTTTCCAATCTCATACACACACTTTAAAATGTTAGACAATGTGTTTCATTTGTACTTGTGTGGGAATACGGCATCAAGAGAGAGAGAGAGAGAGAGAGAGAGAGAGAGAGAGAGAGAGAGAGAGAGAGAGAGAGAGAGAGAGAGAGAGAGAGAGAGAGAGAAATAGAAACTTGGAGATGTACAAGAATGCATGCAATCTAGAGTACATAAACAAGAGTGTACATTTCCGCATATGGATTAGAGGCAGAGTAGCTCGTGGCTTATGTCATTTTTGACTTCACTGTACGGCAAAAAACGGTGTCACGAGTCCCCAGGCTGCCTGCGAAGTGGTTCCAATGCATCTACGCTCTACATGTGTCTGTCATACCCGTCTGTCATACCCGTCCGGCATTGCGGCAAAACACTACTGTCATCTACAGTCCATTCAGAAAAAGATGATTTCCTAGCTTTTGGCCATAAACGGGTCAAATTTTGAGTTTTTGTCACAATTTTTTTGGCAATCCCCCATGGAATGCTCTTCCAATTGTGTTTTTTAAGTCTATTTCTCCAAAAAGCAAGCCATAACAAGAATAGGATTTCGGCCAGGTTTTGCCCCCAAAGCACTCAATTGGGTAAAAACCCTGAACATCCAGGCTGTTCACTCCACTTGCATAACAGTACACTTGCGGTTCGAACCCCAGTTGAGGTGCCTTTTTTGGACCCTTTTTCAAGTTTCGAATCGCGCGGCACTGCACAGTGTACCACAAAATCGCCAAACACGGGAGCTCTCCAGAGCCAGCGCTCATCCTTTTCTGAATAGACTGTAGCGAAGGTGACTAAACTATAGTCTGGTCCTCAGGCATTCAGCAAGTCAGTCCCCTCACGCACCTGAATTCTATGCATCTCCTGTTTACAGGGGAGGTGTAGAAAGACATTCGCAACAACCACTAGGGCTGCGTTCGTTTTTAGCTACCTGGTAGAGTAGAGTAGAGTCACTCTACCGAGAGGTAGATGGTAGAGCCAAGTATACGAACGCTGTTCTACCGGATTTAGTAGTTTACACGATGTGTACGTGAAATGTTCCTTTTTTGGATGGAGATGTGTACAAATCCTTGATCTTGCTGGAAATCCCGTAGCTCTAGAGCCCTACCAACTTCTACCAGATTCTACCAACTTTTTCCTGGTAGAGCCGGTAGAGGAAAGTAGAATCTACCCTTTGGAGTAGAATATTTAAAAAAAAACGAACACTGTGACCTCTACCGAAAGAAGTAGTTTCTACCCAAACCTGTAGATCAAAAACGAACGCCCCTAAGTCTCGTACCGATATTGGCACGCACATCGAAACGATCTAAAAGGGAAGCTAAGACCAAAAACCAGCTGAACTCGCGGTCTTTTGGATACGGAGTCGAGAGATCATGGTTTGAGGAGGCTGGGATGCATTGTCTACTCTAGATTGCGGAATTTGAGCTGATGATGCGCAAGTCACGATGATAACTGCCTGGGACTGAGGTGTACCGGGCTGAGGTGTGCTGTTGAATACACATGTATTGATAGGCAGTCGATTGTGCTCGGCCGCGCTGTATGTACTCGTCAGTGTATGTATTATGAACGGAGTAGTCAGGACAATAACGGCAGAGAACACCAACACACATCTGAACTGCACGAGTCGGCGCCCAAAGCACTACGTGACAAGTCCTCTGAGCCACCAATCCTTCATCTCTGGGATCAGTTACTCAGTGTTGATCTCTAGTCGCTGCTGTGACCTGGCTCAAGGTCTTTCTTTTCATGACTGATAAGTTTCATCACTGAGGTGACCAGCTGCTATACAGTACATGTACCAGGAAATACACAATCTTGTAAGCTGACACGCACGCAAAATCCCGCATCCAGTAGAGAACAAACCCCAAGATGTCAATTCACTGACCACACAGCGACCCTAGAACCAGGCGCAACCGTCACGGCCTCAGGACTCATTATTATTATTATTTTGACTCAAACCCAGTTCAGGAAAGAATGATACAGTAGTCATGTATTCAGCCCTGATTCGAAACTCCACAGCTGCAGCCAGAGGAGTCCCAGGTCAGGGTCGCATGAATGGTTAGTGGGTTAGACGAACAGGAAAGAGAAAAGAAGCAAGACTGCCGGCTTCAGTGACGACGTGTGGCAGTCCTCATCAACTCAATGGTCCCAGGCCACACGCACTCACATCATCAGGAATCATCTGATCCACGTTCCCGACAACATACTGCATACCTTTTCAAATCTGGGCGACTCAAAGCACACCAACCACCACTGAACTCTTGCGCTCCCCGGCCAAGGCTTCCGCTGAAGGAAAGCTCAATGTCAAGCTTCTCAGGCTGCTCCTCACCAAACCTAGCCGTGACCTCTAAAGTCTAGAAACCACTTGGGCTGCACTGGGAAGAGGACACGAGAAAACCCACGCGCGTTCCCAAACAGCAGGCAAAACCAGCGACAGTACACGCGCAGAAGGCAGTTTACGGACATGCACATCCAAAAGCGAGTCAAGTGCATGCAACTGAACGCAAATGTTTCAGTAGCCTACGAGACTCGTAGTGCAAGCTGCTGACAACTCCAACACAGAAGAAGTCCCAACATGCAACAGAACTGCACTGGCACCACCACGCTACCGGTAGCCAATTTACTCAAGCCTGTGTTGCACGAAGAAACCGCTAGCTGCTAGCACCTCTAGCTCTGCAAAGCAAGGGTCAAGCCCTCAAGGATCTAGGAGTCGGAGGCAGACCATGCCATGACGGCATGAGTTCTTTCACACAAAACCCTAACTACACCACACACAGATAACGAAGTAAGCGTGATTATGCCAGCATGCGACTATACAATAAATACTTACCATACAAACCCGTCTGACTTCACGACAAAGAACGGCTGGCCGAGGCACAAGTATTACACAGGAAAGGTGCTCTCCCACTTGTGGTGCTTCTTTTTAATGGTTCCCGATGACCTGTGTCAAGCTAAAGAGAACTGCTAGAAACATGCGCTCCTGTTGCGGAAACACCAATCTGAACCTCCAACTACCTGACGAGTCAACAAACGCACGGGAACTCCACTCACTCTCGATCTCAAATCCTGAGTCGACTTGTCCAGTCTCCGCATAAGCAAGTCGAGAGCGCATGCGCTGTGGTTGAGCAGTCGCCCAGGCAGCACCGCACGGGGCGACAACCCAAGTCCCAAGGCTACCGACACAAAAAGTCTGGTTCGGCATTGGCAGGTCAGTGGGCACATCACACCCGCCGAGTTGTGGGTTTGTTGTAGATGTACGAGACTGTGTTCGGCAGATCCGCATACTCTCTGCCGAGCCGATGCTCACCTTATCGATATCCTAATGCTGGCGAAATGAGCAGACATACCCATCGATTCGTTGCCTCGGCACATCAGGTGTCTGTGAGCTGCCAAGCGTGAGGCTGTATGCGTCGGTCAAGCCGCAGCAGCCTGGGAATGTGGGATGCACGGCTGATATCGGTACGTAGATCTACTACTAGTGCCAGTAGTGGTACAATTATTATGACGATTTGTAGTGAACAGGTGAAGGCTATTCGTGTAGAGCATTATCACGGTTGTACTGAGAGTGCCGGTTGAAGTGCGGTAGTGCAGCCCACAACAGCACTCAGCACGGCGTGTTGGCACTAGCACTGTCAACCACGGCCAGCACTGGACAAACCCTGACTCTGTGACAGCCGAGTTTGGCTGGAGCTGGTAGTGGGTGCGGGTCCAGTTGGCAGATGGCGCTACTCCTGTGTGACCCCTTTCAATGGCAGCAGCCCGCAGGACAGAGCGAGACCGAGGCCGAGGGCTGATCGAGTTTCTGCCACAAGCGCAAGGAGCGCGCGCGTGTGTGTGTGTGTGTGTGTGCGCGCGCGCGCGTGTGGGTGGCTGTGCGCGCGTGTATCTGTATGTACGTGCGTGCATGCGCGCGCGTGTGAGTCAATGTGCGTACATACTACATGTATCGAGACACCTCCTACACTGTTGTGTACGCCTCTGCCAGGCTCTAGAGCTCTGGCCTGCTGGGGACAAGTGCACCGCCACAGCCTGGCAGTTCCTGTACGTAAGTCGTTCACATGAGTCATGACTCATGAGAACTACATTCCGTGAACACATCTGTCAACAGGTCGCATTTGTCCCAAGCTAGGCCAAGGGGAAGCTGAGCACTCTGGTGTTCCGGTCCTCTGGACTCGATCGTTAGATTGTCAGCGTTCTGCACTACATCAGGACGTCCACCCAGGACTTTGGAGGATAGCCCCGCGGCCGTTTGACATCATCTGTGTTCAGCAACTTCAGGGTAAGCAGCGAAGCCTTGTGTGATGCTCTAACTGGTCACTCCCCGTCCCGGATAACAATGATCGAACCAAAGGAGGCGGCGTTTGCTGGAGGCGGTGTTTGCAACAGGCGGATGTTCAAGTACTAGTAGTAGTACAGTAGTTGTGACTTGGCTGTGAGGTAGTCTACACGAGCACTTGAAAACACCTCTCTCCGATAGCGTTTCTAAGAGAAGTATTGATCATGTTGGACTTGTGGTCATTGTAGTTTAGCAACTGAATACTCGTTAGCACGCTACGTGTACTTAATATTGTTTCGCTCCTGGATTACTAGTAGTAGTGCATTGTTGGATAGTCACAGCGGGGTCCCTGTTGCAGGAGCGGAAACACAGGGTGGACGAAAAGAAGAGGACCGATGTGCAATGGGGTTGTTGGCTCGATGCAAATGTCCCATGCCTAGGAAAGGCCTCAAAGGAGTCAAACGGACTTTGAGTCTGACGAGAAAGGAGTGCGTGCAGGGTATCGTACATACCACGGACTCCCTCTCGTAATGAGGGTATGTGCAGCAAAGTACCGCACATGTAGACACTTGAAAGGTAGGTTACCTGGTAGTGGCACTACTGTTGAGCAGCATTGATTGCTAGAGCTCCGGGCTGCAGGCAAGCGTCTAGTCACCACAGAGGGAGGGAGAAAGGGAGCGAGAGGGTGAGAGAGGGGGTGAGAGAGAGGGGGGGGGGGGAGGAGCATACATGTCCGTCTCGTGCAATGCAGAATTACACTTCGGTGCACACTACGGGCATCAACACACTCGTATCTCGAGTCACACGTCATGTACTCGTATGGCCACGGAGGGGCATACAGTCAGTACGTGGCTGGAAGTGTAGATCTGCATGCACCGCAGTCACTGAGTCAGTACCTTCCAAGCTGGAAGTGACTTTAGTCAAGACGGATTACCCATTATTATGGCCATGTCGTGGTTTGAGTGCGACTCCTAGACTTGCGCATCCGACAACCAAACTGGCAAAGTCTTTACCAACGTTCAACAGCAGGCGTCACTGCAGACTCTCCACTTCCCACAAATGCGTATTCGTCAAAGAACGTTATCGTTGTTCTCTGCATTGAGGTCACTACACTACACTCCACTCCACAGCACTACACTCCACAGCACTATCCGAATTGTTTTATAGAGTACCATGAGCCACATCAGTCTGCACACCCAGCCATCTCACGTGGGACGCCAGTGCAGTGCCAGTACAGTGGGCACTGGGCACTGGCCCAGTATTGACTACTATTGCAGTAAGAAGAATATTTGTCATTACGTCATGTACTGTGTGGTGTATGCTGTCCACAATGACAGCATTGCAATTACCGGAAGAGAATAGCACTGGAAGCCAGTTTGTCAAGTAACTAAGTTAGTTGTACTTGTAGCCTGCAACAATGCAATGCTTAGAAAGAGTACAGTCAGTGTACAGTGATGAGCCGTACCTGATTATGAGGAATCTGCATCACAGAATCTAGCAATCAACTTGTACTACTAGTACTTGTTAAAAATATCAATTTGTTATTTGTTAGCCCTTGATTGACTGCTGAGACCCATAGTCCCATACTGTAGCTCACGAGAAGGCGTTGATAGGTGCTAGCATACAAAGAAGGGAGGGGAAGGGGGAGGGGAGGAGGAAGCGGAGGTGAGAAATGAGACAGGAATTGAATAGTTACAGTGCAAGACAAACAACATGCCTGGAAGGGATATGATATGCACAAACATGGAATCGGATGGGTGTCCGTAAACAGTCTGCCTTGTCAGGGATAACAGAGGGTTACCTGTTTTGTTGTGTCAAACTGTACTACTACTCACTGCCTGGTGTCAAGTGCCCATGTGAGTGGTCGCACTCATTTCAAGGTGTAAGAAGCAATTTTATATCAGGTACCGGTATTGTATATTCGCACTAGGCATCCATCGTTATGTGAACTAAAGAAAAGTTGCTGTTTCTGCGGGACACCTCTCTGCAGGAACCCGATCCTTACACCGACTTGATACAGCGCAACCACCACACCAGCGTAGCACCTCCCCAACACGTGTATGCACATACTGATTAGCACCATATTCACTGGGAATGCCCCCGAAAAGTGCCCAGAGCTTGATGCACTAATTCCAGAAGCATGCCGTATGACGCAGGAGAAGAAATAATGGGCATGGCATACCTAGCTACCGTACTGGGAGTTTGTTGCTAAGTTAGTAATCGCCAGGTAGCATAAGTTAAAAACGTTAGGCACAGTGAATATTCTGTATAAAGTACCCTGGATAAAAGGCAAGTCTTCTCATTGCGGTACATGTACATGTACTGGATATGAAATGCTTTTTTACAGTTTAAAAAAATTGTAAGCCAATGAATACTCATTGGTCTGAGGGAATGAATGAATAAAAGAGCTTTCAACAAATTAGATAGCAGATGTGCCTGGGTGTTGCTGCAGTGGCTTCTGTAAGGACATGTCAAGCCCCTCCTGTTAGACAAGCCATCGGCCGCAGCCTCCTTGGACCAAGACATCTCAGTACAATCAAGAGTCCATAAATAAGAGTATGCGACTGTGGTTAGGGGTCAGTATGCTTCGCGCTGCCTTCCTTACGTAGCATGCCTCCATCACACTCTGAAAGCAATGTTTACGGACTCTTGGTATAATTATGTAGCCGTCTGGGGACTTCTGATTATACTACAGTCAGACCTCGCCATCCGGAAGAAAATCGCTGGTTACCGATGTGCAGCGTACGTTGCGCATACAACATAACCGGACCTCGCAATCCGCACACCGGTGCATGATTTTGTGTACAAACTGGTTGAAATGTGTACACAAAGCTTCGTTGTATCCGGTTGCACGTGGCTTGCAGAAGCTAGAATCTTAATTTTTTCTTTAATTATTTACTTTTTTTACCAGGCGTGGGCCATCCCCTGATCATAGGTGCCAAATATTTTACGTTTTTCAGAAAAAAGTATAGAAATTGGGAAAAAAAAGAAGCTAGAATCAGGGAGTTGTACTCGTACAAACAATATGAGGTCCTTGACCTGCTGGATGCATGCGATTAGCACTCAGTTGCATGCACTTGTCATTTTTGTCGCTTGTTTTACATATTGTGCACGCTAGTTGTACTGCATAGGACCCGTCTACATGTATGTACGATGTCACTGCTTTTGATATGCCACATACAGATACAGTGTGTGTGTTCAGTTATCCGGTTCCCTCGCCTATCCGGATATTTTTGTGGAAAACGGATGTGTGCGGTTATGCGAGGTCTGACTGTACCTTGTAGGAGAATTACCGGCCACTGATGGCGAATGGCGGTGAAAATGAGGGTGAAAGTAAGTTTGCTGGTTGCTCCTTTGAAGGAGACAGAGGCGAGTAAGTTAAAAGAGTTGTTTTGTAAGAATGCACATGCACATCGAGCTCTGCAATGCTCACTCCACACACGATAGCTGCTGAGGAGTTGTACAGCCGCTGCTTCAAGCCGTGGGCAGGGATAGCTGAAAGGTACTTGGCAGACCTGTACGGTTGGCATAGCCTTGCCTGCTTTAATAGCGGAATGGAATGAGCA
Source organism: Sycon ciliatum (assembly GCF_964019385.1). NCBI lineage: Eukaryota > Metazoa > Porifera > Calcarea > Leucosolenida > Sycettidae > Sycon > Sycon ciliatum. Next base: position 2,935,284 of record NC_088646.1, read on the forward strand.
AGGGCGGGGAGACTCTACTTATTGACCTTGGCTTCACACAGGATCGCTAGGGACATGTCTTAGTCCTCCAATGTCCTCACAACAGCCAGCAGTGTTTGCCGAAGAGTACATAAACTTTGTTCTTGTTCTACAGCTTTTCTTTAAAGTCTTGTGCAACACAGGAACAGAGGCCTATTTAATTCGCACAGCAAGGCTGTGTATGTGTGTGTGTGTGTGGGGGGGGGGGGGGCAAATGAAGTGAGCAGGACAGACATGCGGAGAAAGAGCAGAAACATATTGCCAGCACCCAATAGACTGAGTGAAAGCACTGCGATGTCACAAGACATCATATTCTGTTGAACCAGACTGTGTACTCAGTTTGAAAGCAGAAAGAAAATGTGAGCCGGCGGGCAGGGTAAAATGTTCGCATACACCATTGCCAAAGTCTTGAGAAACAAGCCGCGACCCAACTGCTACAGTTATAACTTAAGCTTTTCAGCACTTTCGGCCATTTAACTATATTATCCGTTCTGCTGGCATATTGAGATACCAAACTACCTAAACCAGCTGAAACCCAATTTTGAAAAAAAGGCGAAGGGCTCTTTTTTTTGTTTTTGCCCTGCCAATTCAAAAGCAAACAAGATTATAAGGCTGGCATCACGGACGGTAGATGCAGACCCAGCTCACGTTTACCATTGGTAGTAGGATACACAACAGGATGGCTTGCTCCAGAGCCCACGTGACATCCGGCTACTTTCTGGACACTTTTTCAGCGGACAAGTTTCCGGTCAGTGGCACAACAATGGCTCAACTAGTCGCACCTCCTATATCCTGCCCAGTTTCAGCCTGTTGTGGGAGAGGGACGGAAGGCTACACGAAGGAGGTACACCTTCCTAACTTTGCTTCCCGCAAGAACTGGCAGCTTGACCCAGAATGGGTCATCCAGTGGTGCTCATTGATGGCATTGACTAAAGTGGTGCGGCAGTGCATGGTCGACTGCATGGTATGGCAGGGAAAATATTGGAGTGCATTGTGCTATTTTCCAGTTTGATCAGTGATGTTTTGGCATCCGCAACTGTTAGCCCTGGTTACAGCGTCACTGGAGCTATACACTGGAGAGGGCACTGGAGCTATACATGAGGTATGGTATAATAGCTGCGTTAAACTGTTGCAGGACCGGCGGAAGGAGGTTTTGATTGATCCGGCCACACCCTAGCCTGTCATACAGTTTGTATATGAGATGGTGGCTGGTGGCTGCACATGACCTAACCAGCAGTAAACACACGTCGGTGGTCCAAAAGTCGGCCAGGCCCGGCGATGGCCTGACCAACCGGACCGGTTCCGCCAACCCTGGGTTGAACATTTCTATCATCAGCATGCTGTTGGTACATGGTAGAGCAGCATTGCTACTGGCATGTACGTGTGTCTCCAGCTGATCAGTAACAAATTTCCCTGGGGACTTCCGACAGAATTGGCATTTTCAAGATTTGCCCATTGTTTCTGCCAAATAATTTCTCGGTTCGATGGACTTCTTGTGTGCTCTGGATGGCAGTCATGAGTCAGTCAAGTGAGAATTCAAGTCGGCAGGAAAACTGCGAGCTCCCACGTAGGGAGCAACACACAATTCCCCACCGAGTATCGCCGAAGTCGCACCAACCTCTTCTTCAAATAACTTCTGTAGCCGTTTTTGCTTGATGCAGTCGCCCAGGTTTGCCTGTTACCCTCTGTCTATTTTTGAGTATTTACTCCCCCCCCCCCCCCCCCTCTACCCGCCCTCTATCCTGCATGATCCCTGTGATAGATCAGCAGAGTAGATAGACTCACTCATGTCATGATCTACTGCAGACGAACAACGTGCCATGTGCCCACGGATGGGCAACACATGTTCTGAATATCCCTGTGATGCACGCCCAAACCATGAAACGCAGGGGTAAGGACTGTCTACCGGGCGGTGGTACTACTGTCGGTATGTGTGCTGATGTGATGCATGTGAATCCATGTCACCAACAACCAGCACAGTCATGATCAGCAATCTGCGGCTCATAATGTCAGAACTCAGCCTATCTGATCTGAGCGAAGATTCCTAAAGCTTACCTTCCAAACAGTTGAAATAGACCAGCTTCGCTTTGGTCTCCGGAACGCAGGTCGCTGCTTCTCTTCTTTCCTGGAAAACGTTAGTGCGACGGCTGAGTTGAGGGGCTAGGATTTGTGGCGCTGTCTTGTCTGATCAGCTCTCGACCGTCAGGCGAAATCATAGACAAAGCTTTGCTCGCGGAGTAGAACTCTACCGGGGACGCTCGGCGGCTTGGTTGTCCACTTGAAGAGGACTTGACTTGAGTTCTCAACACTGGGAATGATCTCTTTCACAAGAACCTGAGCCCGAGGAAGCGCGAGCGATACTGACGACAGAGTGTGGAGAAATGGTTGCCGGGTCGCGCCATACAGATTTTGATGCCTGGTACATAACAGCCAGGCGCATGCGGCATGAGCCGGCTCGCTGATATACACTGCATGTGCATGTGATGATGATGATGATGATTGTGCTGATAATCACAGATTTAGCACGCATAATATTATTTGCGCAGGAGGGCTAGCTAGGCATACTATACTTATAGGCTGTATACATTGTACTGTCACCAGGTCACTGGTCACGTCAGTCACGATGAGATACTTCGTGTAGCTACAATGTACGTAGATCTACCACACACACTACCACAGTACCAGGCTGCCAGTATTACTGGCAGTGGCGGTAGTCGATTCTGATAATCATGTCAGTCTGGGAAACGATTATATTATTATTCGTACAACAATCTAACAGTAACACGTGATTTATTGTGTTTTTCGTCACGACTCGCGACTTCCCATACATCTACAATGTTCATGTCGTACATGACACCAGGCCAGTGTATATCATTATCAGGGAGCAATGCCAATGATCTGGAGTCCTGCCATGAATGCGCATGATGCAGGACACAAGTCAACAAGTCATGCACAATGCGCAAGCAGCTACTCAACTCTGCAAGTCTCACTCTTCGAATCACGTGATGTAGACTGCATGCATAGCCGTGCTCGCAGTTGTTAGCTGCTTGGTCAACGACTCCCCCCGCCCCCCTCGTTTCCCCTCCGCCCCTCTTCCTACCCACCCCCCACCGAACCCATTACACAAGGGGGAGGCTCCGAAAGAAACTAGCCAAGCCCGTCAGTGTTCTTTTTTGTTGACATGCGTCTCAGCTTGGCCATCCACATCTGGCTTGGCTTATACTACTACTTCAGTAGTAAGTAATAGTTATAGTTACTTATACTCTCATAGTTTCATACTGCATGTATGTACATGTACATGTAGATGATGTAGTATTACTAGCACTGAAGTAGTCATTATACATGTACATGTACAAAACGTCACTGTCAAAACTCATGTACATCAATAGTAAAGTAAGTTCCCAGGCCAGGGAGCTTACATGTATGTCTGTTATGATGAATACGTAGTCTTGGTTATACTCGCAGTCGCAGTGTGTGTGTAGTCTTGGTTATGCACTGAGTCCTGGCAGTAACGGGGGAGGGGGAAGGAGGTTAGATTCTACACTCAGGTTTTTCTCTTCTTTATATGTATAATTATGTACTGTACAGTCATGTATTGTGAGTGCAGGTGGTGATGGTGGTGGCATTTAGAAGTAAATTACACCACGACGTCGAACGTGCTTTTAATTTTACGTCCAACCTTCTACTTGTACATTCATCGTCACTAATCATGAAGGAGCAGTTGGCAGACATGACAGGCTTTGACAGGCCAGTGTGTGACAAGCGCCTGTGAAACCTTTGACAAGCATGAGCACACTATGATCTCTGATCCGGGCTAGCACTGAGCCTCATGACATCAGCTAGCGTCAGTGCGGAAGACTACAGGGTTTTGTCTTGAGTAAGACCGTGACCACTGACCATGCAGCGACTCATGCCCTAGCTCAGACAGTCAGAGTGCCTATACAACATGTACATGTACATGTACGTGTACGTGACGTAGCGGTAACCATGGTAACCAGGCAGTAAGTACTACTCATTACCCTTACAGTTCCGGCACTAGCGCCCCCCCCCCCCCCCCCCCCGCTGATACAACTTCCTGAAATAGTGATATCATGACCAGGGAATGGGCCAGACAGGCTGCATGCTTTCAGGACATTCAAGTCTCAGGTTCTTGCTGGACTGGTACCAAGACGGTCAAGGCATCCATTCCTAAAATTTATGGCACCTTCAGGCCTCACCACACACGATGCCAACACTAACCTTACTTCAGTGCTCTACACGCCTACATGTAGTCATGTACATATAGGCGTGTAGAGCACTGACAAGACGCAAGAGTAATTGCACAGGAACAGTTCAACTGTAATGCATCAAGCGTTTATAATAAGGGTGGAAGTTGGCACTGAGATCCTGAGTTCGAGTACTCTGATTTTCTCCGATCGAATATTCGAGTATTCGAGTATTTTTCATCTCCTAAAAAATGCACACCAAGGGCTTTAAAATAACATGATACAACCCTGATTGAACCGAGTAGCAGTCATTTTTCTCGGGTATATCGGTTGGTGGGTCATTTGGGCTCTCTCTACTCGTGAACAAATGTTCACCACACAGCCTGCACATCACCATCTGCCGACTGCTGCCCTGAAACTGCAGATTTCTGTAGTAAATGCATGTACCATGTATGAACGAGTACTCTGATTTATTCCGAGTACAATTATTTTTGAAAAAACCGAGCGAGTACTCGAGTACTCGGTATAATTGTTTCACCCCTAGTTTATAATAATAAGAAGAAGAAGAAACCCAGCGACAATGAGGAAAGCAGTGAGAGGCCAGCCGGCCAGCCAGCACTCAGCAGCGAGTAGGAATGAATTGTATTATAAATTTATATTCATATACAGTCATGGAAACCCACAAGAAGCTATGGAGAGATCCCTGGGAAAACTGACCCTCGACATGTACACAATCATGTACTTTGTACTTTGTACTTTGTACTGGTACTTATTGCATGCTCAGCATCTGCTAGGCAGTCTGCCAGCTAATCTAGTCTGTATAGGTCTATAATTATACATGTAGGTGAAGACAATGAGTGACGTGGTGGTCCATGTGCATGTACACCTCTAGCCTAGATGTACTCTCAACGGGGGGGGGGGGGGGGGGGGGCACCACAGCAACAAGACTAGTGGAACAGAGAACAAATTAGCACTGAACATCTGGAATCCTTGAGCTAGTGCGAAATCATACCAGCCCTGAAAGCCATGGCATTATTCCTAGCACTACCAAATCTGCTAGGGAGTTTCCCTAAGCATCACAAGACAACATGTCACTTGTCCGGATTAGTGTCATTACCCCATCGTTAATTTTATGGCACTTGTCTCAAATCAAGTTTTCAAGTCGTGAAAACTGCAGCATGCCTATCGTCAGAACTACACGGAATGCATAATTGTCATACCAGTGTGCAGCCACTAACCCGATTCACAACAGAGTAACTTGGTCATCTTCGTCGTAGAGCGTCACCATCCAGTACAAGTCGCCGGTCACATTCTGAATGGTTTCCATGGCGCCCGTGCGTTCGTGATGTCCAATGAGGGCATGCTGGTCATGATCCAGAGTAAGCTGAATGATGTCACCGCTTTGCCAGGGCTGGCCAAGGCCTGAGCCCGTGTGAATGAGAATGGACATAGTGCCGTACCAGCCGAAACACTGTGCCTTGTTTTGTTGGTATCCTTCCAAGACAGGCGTTGTGGATGAGCAGGCCGAGAGAAGGATATCACCCCCGGCCGTACGATCAATCCTCACCTTCTGCACGTTGACACCAGACTGTACACCCATCCGTGCAGTGCAGGCGGATGTATGGGTCGCTTGCCGTCCGCAACACCTCACACACGTTCCCTTACTTTGAATTGCCAGATTTCTACCGCAGCGAGTGGCATCGAACAATGGCTTCAGTGGACTTGTGCTTACTGACAGAGCACATGGACTACCTTGCAGGTGACTACCGCCAACCGTAGCTGAGACGGTGTAGCAACCAGCTTGCAATAGTCCCTGATCAATACGGATGCGCGCGGGTAATGATTCGCACCGGGTGTCCAAACACAAGGCGTCCTCACCATCGCGCTTGACGGCAACCTTCAGCCTGATGCTGTCAAGTTGTTCCTGAGTAACAGCAAGGGCTGCGTCAGGAGAATCTGTAGCACTGTTGTCTGCGCTTCCTGCAGCAGATTCACTGGCAGCACACGCACCCAGGTTCACACGAAGTATGGTATCATCCTGAGTCGTTGCTCTATGGGGACATTGCAGTACAGCGCAGGCAGCCACATCCAGAACAGCTCCACATTTGTCAAGGTCATTCCTCAGTCCTGTGGTGTCCGCACTAGAAAAGATGATTCCGCCAGCCGTGCAGGGTTCCGTTTCCTCTTCAATAGTTTTCATGGCTTTGTCCAAGGTTCCGTCTATCCACAAGCAAATACGGAGCAAGTCAACATCATCTGAAAATGACTGCAGGATGATCCCAGCGCTCTCTGTTTGTGAAACACACTCCTGCAGGCGATTCAGCTGCTTCTCCAGTAGTATCAGCTTCTTCGACCTCATGGCATCCAGCTGTGCTGACAGATTTAATTCATATTTCTTCAGTGTTTCCATCAGCTGCCTGACAAAGTCTGTGACCTTTGCAGAAGCGTCCTCAGTTTGCTCATTCAGTGCTTCAATGTTCTTGCTAACATTTCTCATGGCATTTTTGACAACAGCATCCACGTCTGTTGTACAGCTAGCTAGCTTTACTGCCAGCCTGTCACGTGTCATCAGGCCAGCACTGGCAATGTCCAGTACATGGTGATCTTGTTTGTGTGACGGTGCCAGCTTGCATCTTGAACATAGAATCTGGTTACACTGGGCGCAGAATTGCTCCAAGACTTCACCTGTGTGCACCGCACAGCTGCGACTCCGCTGGGCGGTTGTACTTCCTGTCGATCCTGCGGTAGGAGAAGATACGGGCGCATGGTCGATCGGTTTGACGACATGCCCTTTGCTCATTTTAGATAGTGGATGGCTTCCAGCGTGGATTTCACACAGTTTCACGTGACAGTTCTCGCAAATGCTCGTAGCTAGGGCATCGTCTCCACACTCTTCACACAACACAGGACACCATGTCAACTGGTTCTCATAGACATGACTTGTCCCAGTCCCGAGATGTCCTCTGGTCACGACACTTGGCAGCGACCTTAGCGGCTCCGCACAGACGCTCACAGGCAGCGGTGTGGAGGAAAAACATTTCGGACATTTGATTGATCCGTCAAAGTCGATGCTGTTTTGGACGCAGGGCACACACAGCGTATGCAGACAAGAAATGTACTTTAGAGTTGTGCCCGACGAGCCGCAACCACCACATTGACCGCTCGTAGCCGACATCACGCGGCCACGACGTACTAAACGTCGTTGGAAAGTCAACGTCGCGGATCTAGGAGTGAACTCAGCCATAACAAGACAGTAAAAAAAAGAACTAGCTGCTCTGACCATAGTCATATTTGAAGATAATTATATCGACTTCAAGACTACGTTCATACAATCATGATGTAGATCGACGACAAAGCGGACGGCGAAGGAGGCTGCGCAGTTCTAGTCATGTACATGATTGTACTATGATGTAGTTCTGTGACTCGACTGTGAGATATCTCTACACGTCATTGTAGATACCGGTATCCTCCAGTAAAAACTAAAAACCTTCGTATGGACGACTAAAGCGCTCGAGCCACTACTAACCACTCAGTGTACTCTACGAGTACTACAGACTCAGTTACATGGCAGTAGTCTATAGTATAGCCTATACTATAGGCTAGGCTAGCCTTGATACTGATGCTGGGATACCTGGAGAGTGGAGAGTGGAGTCCCGGATACTGGTACCGGCCCAGTCCGCCACTTCTAAGTAGTTCTACTACTCGTAGTACACTGTACTACATAATATGTAGCTATAGTCCCGGATGTGGGCCTCACAAGTGTATCAGGTGAGATGGCACTAGCACTCTCCCAGTCCCACTAACACGCCTGCATGGGCAGAAAGAGAGCATTTTGTTAGAGCAGCACTGCTCAGCTAGCCATTCCATGCCCTTCCTACTAGTATTACTAAGTCCTCTGAGTCCTACAGCTGACTTTGTGATATAGTCCAAGACAAGTCACGGGTCAGCGACGTGTTATACTAACGTTAATACTGTAAAACCGGAAAGTCTGGTCACAAAGTCTAACGTTTTAACGGCCAATTTATTTCGTTATGTGAAGAAACGTTATTGCGAACCCGGTTTGACATGTCTGTGTAAAGATGCGTTTACGGGCGTTAGCGGCCGTCGTGAGTTCCCTTCGGGAACGGACACGATACTTTACTTTGTTGTTGTTGTTCTAAAGATGCGCATGCAGATTGGTGACCAGGTATCCATCGTTGAACTTTCTGAACGTCGCTCCGTGCATCCTCTGGTTGTGTCTGTGGTAACTGTCGTTGCTGGCGTGTTCAGGCTCATAAGCGGGTGTGGCCGACTGAAGAGCTGACGATCCTGCTGCCGTGCGTGACTGGGATGACCGTCGTGCTGGCTTCATGTAGGCTGAGAAGGGCGAGAGTAGCTCAGCAGCCACGTCCAAGCTAGGACTCTCACCTTCCTCCTGTGACAACGAAGACTGATGACGTTGACGGGGTGTGGAGAACTATGGTGGGGGCCGGTGGTTGCGGGGGGGGGGGGGGGGGGGGCGCGCGCGGGAGTGGAAATGGAATTCTGCGCACCGGTTCAGTGTCTGCTCTAGGAGGAGGTACCAATCAGGTACGCGTGTACCTTGCACAACTCTTCCAACCGGGTCAGAGCCAGGTCCATTCAAGTGCGGCTACTGCATGTGCAGGATGTACATCAGGGAGCTGTACAGTCATACAAATGTACAATGTACCACATGTCATGTATTAGGACTCCCTGGTGTGTATTTCCAACAGGGTCACAGGTGACCCAGTGTTCTTTTTCCAAACGGGTCCAAGTACCCTCCAACCGGGTCGCTGACCCGGCTCTGGAGCAGACACTGCGATTTGCTTGAGCTTCTTCGCGGACTTTGTTACTGGACGTCCCAGCGGCTGTGGAGTGGGTGATCTCGAGCCACTTTTGGTTGTGCGTATTGACTGTCTCAGAGGTCGTTGTGAGTTGTAGTGTGGGTTGTAGGGGACTGGGCGAAACCTGGCTAATACACGCGGTGGTAGCTTGTTGGATGCGGTGTCCCCCTCGTCATCAGACGGCGCTAGCTGGTCGGTCGAATGAAAGGTTCCCAAAGGTTCAGGAGAGGATTGTTCACCAACGCCTCTACACCCACATTGAGCCCCACCTACCGGCCGACCAATCTGGATTTCGATCTAAGGATAGTACTGAACTACAGCTCTCCCGCCTAGTGCATGAGATTTCCGCCAGCCGAGATTCCGGTCAGGCAGTGTCAGCATGCTTCTTTGACTTATCAAAGGCTTTTGACCGAGTCTGGCATGCTGGTCTCCTGGCCAAACTCGAGCACCTTGGTGTCCGTGGCATTGCCCTTACCTGGCTCACAAGCTACCTGACTCGCCGCCGACAACGCGTCAAGGTTGGCTCCGCTTTGTCATCATGGAAATCCATTCCAGCTGGAGTACCCCAGGGCTCTGTCCTGGGGCCTCTTCTTTTCCTGGTGTACACGATCGACCTCCCCCCAGCATGTACAAACTCTCGCACTAAATGCAGCCAGTTCGCCGATGACACGGCACTCATCGCGACGCATTACACGAGGGATTTGTCAGCTGCATTCCTCCAACGTGCCGTGGACGCAGCAGGACGATGGTTGAAGGATTGGCATCTCCTCGTCAACACCACGAAAACCGTCGTCCTTTCCTTCCAACCCCAACACACCATCCACATCACGCTCCACTCGACTCGGCTGCAGCAGGTCCACCAACATAGGCACCTTGGTGTTACACTCCAAGACGATTTGCAATGGACCCAACACATCATAGAAACCACCAACAAAGCCAAAAAACTACTACACCAACTCCACAAGACACGTGGCACAATGAACGCTTCCAGCCTATTGTTAATATACACAACTTACATCCGACCCGTTCTCGAATATGGCAGCCTTGCCCTCTCGAACAACACACAGCAACAGCGGGACACACTGGAGAGAATTCAACGCCGTGCTATACGCATCTGCCTTCGGATTCCCCTCTTTGCACCAGTTCACCACAGCTCCCTCCTCCATCACGCAAAGCTCCCCACCCTTAGCTCACGACTCCTTGTTAAACAAGCCCTACTAGCATGGGACATCCACCACCAAACCTCCCCACCACACCTGCAACAACCACATCTTGCACCACAACGTCAACACCAACCATACACCCTTCGACAGACAAGGACCTATTCCATCGGACACGCACACACGAACAGGCACCGAGACTCCCCCATCAACAGTGCCCTCACCCTCTACAACTCACTCCCTATCGACATCACAACCCAACCTCGTAGAAATTCTTTCCGAAACAATGCATCCAGTCTTCTTTTGAGCAGTACCTGCTCCTGCTCCGCGCATCCCCCTGGTTTCTGATATCTCGAACGTGTACTTAACTATCTTGATCACCCCTGCTAACATTATTGCCCCCGCTTGTTTTTCATGATCCATTGCTTCTTGCCTCCCGGTTAATTTCCATCTAGCTGTTTCTGGCTAGTACCAGTTCTATCGCACTTATTAATCATCCTTATTGGCGTCACGCCATCGTGGAATAAAAGAATATATATATATATATATATATATATATATATATATAAAGCTGCTTGGACTGCTTGCTGCTGGCGAATTGAAGCAGGTATTGGCGAGCCGAACACAATCAAATGAACCAAACGGGACTGGTCAGCTCACCTGTCATTGAGTAATTCCGTGAAAGGAGATCTCAGCAGTGCCGAGACGAAATAAGCTAGGAGACAACATATCACACTCCATCATTCACCCCAGTGTCTGGAGATATGTGGATTTTGTAGGAAAAAAAAGAAAGAAAAAATATCCGAAACAGCTCTTGCAGGAAGCAGTTATAAAGAAGGCAAGTTCCTCGTGCATGCACATCCGAAAACGAACTGCAACAAATGTCTGCCGTGCACACGTGGGACTACACCGAGCACCTTACGTAGAAACTTACGTAGTACACAACGTGTCAAATAGCGATGTCGTTAGGTCTTACATTGTGACCACAATAATAGAAAAGCTGACAGGATCGCTTTTCTAAATATCACCAACGCCTACCACGAATCGCAGAGCATCAGCCTTTGTTGTCACAAGGCTTGGAGCTCTGTGGTCTTGTGGCAAAGTAACAATGACGTAAGATACATCGACGACGCGTCACCAGCAGCAGTCACTGTATACGATTAGAGGTAACGTGATAATGTTTATAACCATGATCCGGCTAGCTCATTTTCATCGCTTGTCCAGCACAGACGTCAGGGCTCTGCTACTTTAACGCCTGGGTCAGTGTGTGCAAAGACTAAGTCACTGTGTATAGCCTACTGTATAGGCCGATGGGTTTGCTATGGCCTATACTATAGGCCTAGGCTATGGAGTTGGGCTGATACAACCATATCCTACACTCTTCAGTGCTTGTACAATCAAGAGCACATACATGTAAACTGACAATAGCCAGCTGGCAAAAAAGCCTGGCATGCATGGTACACCCTTTTCATAACTGGCTTTTTACTTTTCTAATTGTCCGCAAACTCCAACGCAGCCACTTACACATTAAAAATGTTCGGGCCTGGCCCATCATCTGGGTAATGAAGTGAAGTTTGTTTTAATGTGGCTTTCTTACTTCTCAAATCAGTACTAGTACTTGAAGTATATTTATGGTGGTAATGTGACGAAGCACAGCAATATTCAAAATGGTTGAGGACAACACACCAGTGTCAATTTACTTTACGTATTGCAATATTGGCTGTGATTATGGTGACGAAACGTAGATCTACACAAGTTGGATGATGCCTTTGATGGTGCTGATTGTTGTGCTTCGTCACATTCAACCACCAATCCCCACATCACCACGACACGTTGTACTGATTTGAGGACGGTAAGGGTAAGACATGCCTCATCAGGTTTACAAGTGGCTTCATCTGTTTACGTTTGCTAATAACAATAGAGCCACAAAAGCACAACACTTTCAACAGTTTTTTTTTTTGTGTGTAAGGGGTGTAGTAGGTTGCGTGTATTGAGGCTCCCGTTTTTCCGTAGTTTTTAGGTAGCTTTTGGGGACTAGCCCCAACAGCCTGGGTGGGATGGCTAGCCCAGATCACACTGAGCAGCTGGTGACCGCCGAACAGGTCCATACACAGCTTCGCTCATTGCCTGGCATCGAACACAATGTTGTAGAAGTGCTGAGAACTCTAGCTCGTCTTGAAAGCCAACTTCAGGACCAGGAGAAACGATATCAACGAAGGATTAGTGGATTGAGCTCCGAACTTTCCCAGCTGAGAGAGGACCTGGCCGACACTCGCCTGTGCCAAAATTTGGACATCGGCAATGTTACGTGTGCGTCTTGTAAATCAAACTCCTCCGCCATTGCAAACCTAGAGAGAGAGCAAGAAACAACCAGCCAGAGGCAGCGCCGAAATCGAAAGAAACGTAGTACAGGCACAGAAAGTCGTTCACAGTCCGCCGTACCCGTAGAGAGTTCACGACCCATTGATCCCGAGATGGACCTGACTAGCAGTGTCAGATCCGATGTTGACAGCTCAAACAACAAGCCGTCCAACTCCCGTACACATGGTACACCCGGACCCAGCTCGGAGTTGACCCCGCCACGTGTGGATCGCTTGCCGAAATTTGAAGAGATGAGTGAGGATTCGGACGCCACATGGCGACTCATCACCTCCACCAAACCCACAGCGAAGAAGAGAGTCTTGTTTGTCGGAAATCTGATGCATGCAATTACTGCAGACCAGCTGAAGGAGTTCATCGCAGCAAGAGCAGCTGAGGCTGACCACAATGTCCAAGTGTTTGACGTAAAAATATTTCAAAAAGAAAAATCCTCCACTGCGCGTATTGTTGCCAGTGCAGCGGACGAATCGTTTCTCAGCAACAAGCGCTTCTGGCCAAGGCCTGTGTACACAAGAGAGTGGAACTTCGATAAGTACACCCAGTCTGATGCCAGTGGAGATCAACAAACAGCGCAGAGCAGCACCACGACCACCAACAGCAGCAGCAGCCGCACGGACGACAGTAAGAGCGGATACGGCGTGGATTGCGATATCCTAGATGACACCTGTGGAGCACCGGCCCGGACTCCAGGCCAGAAATCACGGGGCTATCAGCGTGACTCGCCGCCCGAGACGCAAGCTGCGAAGTTTAGTGTCACTGTTGGCAACGCATTTGCATCTCTAAGTCAGGATGTGGATAATATATCTGTGCAATGACTGGAAGAAGATTAGGCAACGACCCTGCTGCTCATGAACTGAATATGCAAACGCAAACTCCAACAATTCGAATTTTACTGCTGAACATTAGGAGCCTGAGGAACAAAGTTGGAGAGCTGGCATGGCTTGCCGACCTTCACAGTCCTGACATCATCTGTGTAAACGAGACCTGGCTAGACGACACCGTGTCTGATGGAGAGATAGCTTTGGATGGCTTCAACATACTGCGCTCAGACAGAAAAGATCAGGCCGGTGGAGGAGTCTGCCTGTACTCCAAGGCATCCCTCCTGGTCAAGCCAAGAATGGACCTCACAGAATCGGCAATTGAGAGCTGCTGGGGAGAAATCCATTGCCAATCTGGAACTTGTTTGATAGGAACCATTTATCGACCTCCATCTGAGCCAGTTCGATACTGGGACTGCCTGGACGACCATCTCCATTCAGCTATAATGCCCGAGAAGAACGTGATTATTTGTGGCGACATCAACATAAACACCAATCCAACAGCACCTCCAGATCCACAGCTTCATTATCTATCTGACCTCGTGGCCAGCTACAGTTTATATCCCGGAGTTCACCAGCCGACTCGGTTCTCAGCAAACTCTGCACCAACCACACTGGATCAATTTTACAATACATTCGACCCTCTAAATATGGCTACTGTTATCCCCATCGCGTTCAGTGACCATGCAGCAGTTCTCAGTGAATTTCAACTCAGCCCAGTAAGAAGTACTGTAACTTCTGGGCTACGGCGACACTACCGAAACATAAATCATGACCAGTTCAAGGCAGATTTGGTCCAACAGGATTTTTGTGAAATTGACGGAAGCCCAACTGTCATGTGGACTGAGTGGGCCAGCCGCTTTCTACAAGTGTTAGACAGACATGCTCCTCTTGCACCAAGCCCTCGACGCAAGAAAAAATCAGTACCATGGATGAACCGCCAGTTATTACACCTCTTGACCAAGCGCAACCGGCTCCATAGGAGGTGGCTTAGTGATGGAACAGAACATTCCCACTCAGCTTTCAAGGCTGCCAGGCGGGAAGCTACCAGCTATAATAGGCAACAGAAAGAGACCTACTACCAATCCAAGTTTCGAGCTGCGTCTGGCAATACCAAACAGACATGGCACACGATCAAAGAATTGAGTGGTAAACATCGACAATCTCAGCCACCTCAATGTTCTGTTGATGCCATCCGAAACACCTTTGCAGAGATAGCAGAGGACGCCAGCCGCCCAGTGCATCTCTCATTTCCCTACGGGCCCGCCTCAAGCACTGATCTGACAGCCTTTGCGCCAGTGTCTATTGCCAGAGTGAGGAAGCTCCTCGAACGTTTAAATCCGGCCAAGTCCAGCGGTGATGATGACATTTCTGCAGCCCTTCTCCGCGCACATGCAGACGTACTGGCGCCATCCCTGACTTTGATCTTTAACAAGTCCCTGAGAGAGGGCATATTTCCTGCCCAGATGAAAAGTGCTAGGATATCGCCACTCTTCAAAGGCGGAGATCCGAGCATGCCAAAGAATCATCGACCAGTGTCCTTGTTATCGATTGCATCCAAAGTGTTGGAAAGGATAGTCCACGAGCAACTCACACGATATCTAGTCCAGAGCAATTTATTCCCGCCAACTCAATTCGGCTACCGATCCCACCACTCTACATCCGACGCACTAGTGCTAGCTGTGGAAGGTATCTGTGAGGCCCGTATGAACAAACTCAACACAGGTGTAGCCTTTGTTGATATGTCAAAGGCATTCGATAAAGTGAAACATCAAACTCTTGTGCAAGATCTGTTCGAACTTGGCATCTGCGACACGGCACTCTGTTGGCTGGTGGATTACCTCTCTGATAGAGAATAGTACGTTCAGGCTGGCCAGACTAGAAGTCTCCCGTACACCAGTTACTCAGGTGTCCCCCAGGGGTCGGTACTGGGCCCACTGCTATTTATTGTCTATGCCCGCGGCATAGCAGAAGAACTATCACCGTTTAATGTGGGAGCAATCCAGTTTGCTGATGACATCTCTATACGATGTAGCAGGGAGTCTGCGGAAGCTGTTTCTGCACACCTTTCAGCTGCTGTTCAGCACCTGGCCACCTGGCTGAAGGGCCGTGGTTTAATTCTTAATGAAAGAAAGACACAGATATTGCCTATTCCCCCATCCCCATCTCAAGCACTTGAGCTGCATGTCATTTGTAATGGGCAGACGCTGCCTGTTGTGAAAACGGCCAAGTATCTTGGCCTACATTTCGACTCAGACATGAGCTGGAACACCATGACAAGCCATGTTGCACGCCGCGTTGCCACTAAGATTGGGCTACTAAATCGAAGTGCAGCATGTTTGCCTTTTTCTTGCCGTGTTCAGTTTTTCAGGTCCTTTATACTATCAGAATTTGACTATGCATCTGCTGCCTATGCCCCTTTCTTATCGTCTTATCAGGATAAGCGCCTAAATAGTTTGTTCAAACGTGCGGCTCGCTCGGTGTGCAGGGCAGCCCCTCGCACTCACACGGCTCCCTTACTTGAACGCATGAATGCCCATACCCTCAGCATATACACCCACATGCACATTCTTGTATTCATTTGGCGCTGCCTGAACAAATCTTCAAGTACTCTGTTTGCAAGCTTTTTCACCCGTAGTCCCTCTCTCCGAACACGAGGAGGGAGCAGCAAGTTACTCATCATTCCTGTCTCCCCCACTGCATCCTCAGCTAAGCGCATTAGCCATGCTGGAGCTATCCTGTGGAACCAGCTCCCAGACACAGCACGCCTCGAAAGAAAGCGCTCCACTTTCAAATCGCTAAGCCTGGCCTTTCTGTTAGGCAGTACCGCCAACTAGGATGAGCTCATCTGCTTCACTTCCTCTCTCTCTCTCTCTCTCTCTCTCTCTCTCTCTCTCTCTCTCTCTCTCTCTCTCTCTCTCTCTCTCTCTCACTCACTCTCACTCACTCACTCCTTTCTTCCCGGTTGCCGTGCTTGTGACTTTTTTTTCCCCTGCTGCCGTGCTCATATTAGTTATCTAACTACAGCTGTATCTTCTTCTTGGTTCTGTTTGTCCGCTTATTATTATTATTATATATTTTTCTTTTCTCTTATTATCAGTGGGACCATTGTCATTAGGTTTAGGCCTGTTTTGGAACTCCACTTTAAATAAAGCCAAACAACAACAACAGAAAAGGAAGAATCAGGCGATCAGGTGACAATTGACAACTACTGGTACTTATTGTGACTTCTCAGGAATATGATTGTATGTGTGGTGCCTTCGGCGACTATCTCAATAATTTTGCCCTTTACAAGAGGCTTTACTATCTCAATGCTAGTAGTACGCAGTCTTGCGTCAGTCCTACCTGTACTACATTGTTATGCACAAGACAATGCTGCAGTGCCAGTCTTGCAGCATTGCTGAATCGATGCAGTTACTAGCAGTAGTCACAGCGCAGTTGTTTGCCTACCCTACATAATCATCATTGTACTTGTTTTTGTAGTCTACCCGTAACCGAGTCGCTCCCGATCCCCGAGATAGTCCCTGCATCTGTTACTTTGTGCCGACTGCAGTATCACCAGTCCATCAAACTGCGGGGGTATGGTTCGTGAACTGTGTAGGTGACCGTGTAGTCAAGCGAACGCAGAGTACAAACACTCTTGTATGTTTTGTATCTCAAGTCTTCAAGACAGGTACAGGTTAGTCATTTGCACCAACCCACACGTACAGTGGTACCCACGAACACGGCCGGCCATTCTCTTGAGTCTTGACACGACCGTTCATACACGAGTGGCTACGACCATCTGCTCTCGTCTTGTGCCAGGTCCTGGCTGGAAGGCACATAAATAGGCGAGGAGTTGTGGAAGCGGGAAAAGGAAAGAACGCTCTCCTCTTCACAGGTCACTATTGTCCCCCAGAGAGTGTCACATGTAATTATTGTTGATGTGCAGCAATATCTCTGACTAAGAGCCCACATGCGTAGAAAGTCTTGACGAGGAATCCCGTGAGAGACATCTACTCAGTCCTGCTACTGGTCAAGGGTCTGATTCTTCGGCTGTTCTGGCGCTGGTTCTCTCTGCACCGTCCATACTCCCTCCTCACGTTTGCGGTTAGTCGACATGAATCAGTAAAGTGCTGATGTTGGTTTTAGTGTGTTGAAGGCCTATGAAGTATGATCTGGAGGGAATGGTACTCTGGCTGAGACGAACCACGGAGAGATTTCTACAAAATGCTCTTGGTGCTTACTGATTTCGCGCGTGGCGTAGATGTGATAGCGTGTATTTCAAGTAGTTGTCACTCACCGGCGGTGGAACGTGTGACTTTTAAAAACAAGTTTCTCGCACTACAATGTAGCAGAACACAGTGATTGCAATGGGGTTCAATTCCACTGATAGGATCTGTGTGACATGTTCACTTTACTGCTGTACGTAGTGGCACTGCATTCCACACGCAATTAAAAAAAAGAAGACAAGTGATCTTTTCGTTAGCTCATTGCTAGCTGTGCAAGAGCAGTTTTGCGTTCAGAGAAGAAGCGGATTAGTCTTTCACGATTCATTCCTAGTACATTGTAGACATATAAACTAGATAATTCTTGTGTGAACCATGGCGTGGCGGCATTTGAGAAAAGACCATAACTTAGGCACACATTACATAGCAGAGGCGGGTAACGTAATCAGTCTGTGTGCTTTCGCAGACTTGTCTTTTTTCTATCTCTCCATCAGCCCGTGTTGAGGTCCCATGTGCTGGGAATTACTACTGAAGCCAAATCATTTACAACAGTTGCATGCAGACTCTGTTGCGGTACTTCATGCGATGCTTATCTGCGCACTTGTACTTTCACTCCATTCTCCCATGCATTCACCAATACTGAGCTAAAAGCCACAGATTACTAGTCAAAGTGTGCATCACCTTGTCCGTCTTGATCTGTTCGTTTTCACAGGCTCAGTTTCAGATCCCGACAAGATTCCTAACACCAAGGACGATGTCGGAACGAAGCAAGCCAGCGCCATCCTCCCGGCCCTGCACCGCCCCACCGGGGAAGTCAAGGCGATCGGCGGCCAATAAGAAGCTGATGATCAAGCAGAATTCCTGTGACACTGACACGAGGATGCCCACCGTTCCTGATAGGCCTGGATCTGTGCTCCGTAATGTCAAGGAGAAGAAGACTACTTTCCAGTGGTCCAAGTCGTAAAGTAACAGTGGCACAACGTATGGACAGTGGACACCGGAAGAAGACCGTTACTGAACTAAAGTGAAGAGAGTAAGTGCCTGTACACTAGCCCTCGTCCAGGCAGCACCACGCATTCAGTGATCTACATTGATGGTATCCAAAATTGGTCAGTATAGTACTCCGTGTGTCTGTGCCTGTGGGCATCGGCTGAGGTGTTTTGCTGATCGTTCAAGAATCAATTTAGCCGGACCACTGCATAGATTCGATGTGTAGTTACACAACAACAACTTCCGGAGGCGATGCTCACGTCCTTAGCCAAGATTATTTCTCATTTCGTCTTGCCTGAATCTGTGGTCTTTCAGTATGTATCATGTATACCCTCTTCATACCGGCTCTCACCTGCATGCGCTGGTTTGCATGCATAGACTGGAGTACTAGTGCTACTACTGGTCATGCCTATCACTATCAGTTACATGTATCTCACATTTCACATGTTTTATTATGCTGCTCTATTTAGCTCGGTGTCACTGTGAGTCTGTGAGTTATAAGACTGCAATTCATGACATCATGTGGTCATTGCATTATAAATATCCATATCACTATTATAATAGTATTGCGGTCAGGAACCAGGTATTTACTGACCCTATGCGCGGCTGCATGGCTTCGCATTGTCAACAATTTAAGCCCAGCCATACATTGTACTTATTCTCTGCCTTATTTATTATCACGATGGGACTAAAAGTCACATCGCTCTGCGTTGCGGTTGAATTTTTTAATTCTTTTATTTACATTGTATGTACCAACACAAAGGTAATGCCTTCTTTTTCACATACTTGTACATGCGAAGAACATCATCATGGCAAACAATGATGGAAAAGAGGGATGTGTGTCTGTAGTAATGGTGTCTGCTCCAGCGAAGTGTGAGCGCTCGATATTCTTTTTCGTAAGATCAATCAGTGTCCAGTAAGTACAGTACGAGTAGAGTCCTGATCCAGTTGCATCCATCAAGTACGCGCTGGGCGTAGCGCAGTAGTAAGTAGTACATTGTAGATACCTGCGAACACAGGATCTAGGACTGCTAGACCTAGTACAGTCAGTATTACGATATTTTACGACTCCCTGGTCAGTAGTACTAGCAAGAGTATTATTTTTTTATAAGCTTATTCTCTTAACGCTAGTACCGGTAGTACAGTCGTCCCTCTTTAACTTAAACCAGCACCCTCGATAAACCAGCACAAATTTCAGTAGCCAAAATGTCCTCTTCATGTATATTGCAGGAGTAAATCCGATGTGTTAATCCAGCACCCTCCCTAATCCAGCAGATTTCCGTGGCACAAATGGTGCCGGATTATTAAGAGGGACCACTGTAGTAAGTAGTACATTGTAGATACCTGCGAACACAGGATCTAGGACTGCGAAATGGTGCAACTGACCTGTACTTGCAATCATGTAACTGTTACCCCCGGGGTACTTGAGTGACGCGACTGGATTTCAATGAGCATGCATGAGCAGCACTGTACTCTGTAGTGTAGTGTAGTTGGCCTTGCTTGGCCGGCTGTCAACGCCATCATTATGTGACATCGTCATCGCCATCGCATTGTACTCCGTCACATACAATACACGGACGGTTACAGGCACTGCAGAGAGTTGAATACCACAATGACTTCTTGGTATAACTATTAGGTCAGAGTCCAGAAATATACCACACGTGATCAGTCTATTTACATTGTAGTGTCATGACGTCATGGTCTAGTGCGTAGCATGATGGTCTAGTCTATGTTCTGCGGTCTACAGATGTCATGTAACTCTTAGTCTTACTGACATTTACTGTCTGAAGTTTGTTTTTCCTTCATGCCGGCCTGGTAGGCCTAGGTGCACATTACCCACGTCAGAGTGGGAAGTGGCCCAGGAATAACCTTGCCATGAGTTTGTATTGCCAATGCCATGGGCGCGTTCAGGTGTCCAGCATGGTGGAAAACTGGTGCCGGTGGCCATGTGGGATTGGCCGGGGACCACGGTTTCATCCTCGTTCAGGCCCCGCACAATCGACAAACGTGATTTTCATGAACAGTTTCCAACGCTCGACGAAGTCCTGCAGGCTCCTCCATGTCCAGGTCACTTCAACAGGAGAGTGTTAGCCTTCGCCGCTTCAGTTTGCCGACCAATACACGTATGTGCAATACATCGTAAGGCAACTGCAGCATGCAGCATGCAGCATGCAGTGCATGAATAGCACAAACCACACAGTGGTGTGTACACTGTCCTGAACCAAGTAAAGAAGTACATACTCAGTCATACAGCATGCAGGAGACTACATACTAACATAGTACATTTAGATGTGCTAGCATTGCTGGTAGTCTGCTGTGTAGCGTGTAGTCGCACTTCCGCTGTAGAGACTGTTCAGCATGGTCCGCTGATGATTGGTGCCAAGTACAAAGTACTACTATTACAATCATGTACTATCAGACAGTGTTAGTTTTGTACAATGTCATGCAGTCTTCACACTTCCGACTTCGCGCCCATCATACACAATACACGATGCCTCAATTCGGTAGGGAAAACATCAACTGCAGCTCTCAGTTGAATAGACAGCTAGTAGTGCAATGTTGTCGAATGCGGCAGACTTGTTTTGCAAGAAAGTAGTCGTGCTTTACTTCGTGTGCTGGGATCATGGAATAGTAACTGCGGGGACTCTGGATCAGGATCCAGTACATTATCAGGGATCTTCTGCTTAGACATCTTGCAACTGGTTATTGTGTACAGCTCCTGCAGAACAGTCGAGTTGTTTTCACTGCACTGCGCAGCGGGAGACGAGCAGTGGCCAGCGTGTCAGACTCTGCACAGACCACTCGCCTCGGGGGCAGCGCATGTAGCTGATAAAAGAAAGGTTGACTGCTCGCTGTGCAGGGAGTGGCTGGATACCCGACGCCGACACCACAGGTCCTGCTGACCGCCTTCGCGCCAAAATCACCCGCTACACTCTAGGAGTTTGAGGTGCAGCTTTTGTCGTGACAACGGAATCTTCTGTTATAATTATACTGGATTGCGTATAAATATGGGTGATAAGTGTTCTGAAGTTGAGGGCGGCAGGACCAGCGTCGCAACATCCTTACCATCAGCACCTCGAGCCATTCCACGCCCATCATCATCATCATCATCATCATCATCATCGGCGTCATCACGTCCAGCCTCTATGTCTATGCTACGCGCAACCTCCGTAGCAATACCTCGATCCAGCTCGCCAATACCTGCTTCAATTCGCCAGCAGCAAGCAGTCCAAGCAGCTTTGGGAACCTTTCATTCGACCGACCAGCTAGCGCCGTCTGATGACGAGGGGGACACCACATCCAACAAGCTACCACCGCGTGTATTGGCCAGGTGTCGCCCAGTCCCCTACAACCCACAACGACCTCAGAGACAGTCATTACGCACAACCAAAAGTGGCTCCAGATCACCTCCTCGGGCCCCTGGGAGACCGAGCTCCCCACATGTAAATCCGATTACAGGACGACCTATGACGTCGCCCACTCCACAGCCGCTGGGACGTCCCGTCCCTAAGTCCGCCAAGAAGCTCAAGCAAACCGGTTCACAGAATTCCATTTCCACTCCCGCGCGCCCTCCGCAACCACCGGCCCCCACCATAGTTCTCCACACTCCGTCAACGTCATCACAGTCTTTGTCGTCACAGGAGGAATGTGAGAGTCCGAGCTTGGACGTGGCTGCTGAGCTACTCTCGCCCTCCTCAGCCTACATGAAGCCAGCACGACGGTCATCCCAGTCACGCACTGCAGCAAAATCGTCAGCTCTTCAGTCGGCTGCACCAGCTTATGAGCCTGAACGCGCCAGCAACGATCAGTTACCACAGACACAACCAGAGGATGCACGGAGCGAGGAAGAGCTTGAGTTTAAGCCAAAGCCCCCGCCCGGACCGCCACCCGCTCGTGGCCGACTCCGTAGGTCTGAAGGGAGGGTCGATTCACCATCGAAAAGTTTGCCCACGTCATCGCTGTTGGAGAATTTCGGGGAGAGGCTTCTGCAGCAGGAAAAGAATGGCATGCGCAGATCCGAGTTTGCTAGTGATGCTCTGCATCTGGAAGTAACTTCACCTGAAGACAATGCAAGGGAAGATAGCACTGAGAGCAGGGCACCACAGGACAAAATGCGCAATGCACGTTCCCTGTCGTCACTTGTTAGGGGCACTGGGTGCATGACGATTGGCAGCAGCAAAACGGAGGAGCAAGAGGACGAACAGGAGGAGTCAGGGCAGGTGGACATATCCCTGGCAGATGTGATAGGCTATCAAACAGAGGACAGTCAATACGACGGGCCTCATCCACCACCAGCCAGCCCCAGCAATATTGTCGAATGGCTAAATTTCGGTGTGGGCAGAGTCTCCCCTGGAATACCAGGCGAGCCGGATTACACAAGCCTTGGCATCCAGTCAAGAGGGAAAGGCTCAAACCCGCTGGCTCGAGCAGCGTTACTCCGTGCGACTAGACTGTCGGCCACCGCCTATGGTACCCTGCACCCGGACCATGATACGTCGTCAGCCTTGGACATGGGTGTAGACATACGGAGCGCACAAAGCGTACCTGAAGACCTGAACAGGGAGAATGACAGTAGTGACAGTGAGATACTCGACACACTTGGCCTGCCTGCTGTCACCTACCATTCCAAGATGTTGCCAGGTAGGGATGCTGTTTCCAGACTGCCTCCAATCGGTGAGATTCAATCCCTGCCTAACTCTCCCGCCAGAGGTCGAGCACGCGCGGGACTGAGAGGCAGCAAGCTTCTCAACACGCCTTCTCAGTCTCAACACCGCACATCCCAGCAGTCCACGCGCCGACATGTACAGCCTCTTGGAGGCTATGCTATGAAGCGTACCAGCGGAAGTTCCGCAGACACGCCCAGACCAATACTTATGCGCGGAGCCCGCAAGTCTGTAAGCGCGCCAAATATAGACGCTCTGGCTCAACGCTTGGCGAGAAATGGCCTGCCGCTGACAGTGGGCAATGCTGAACTAGACTATGGCCCAACGACGACGCAATCAAACCCAAATGTAGATGTGCTGGGAGGAAGTAGAGATTCACTTCCCGCCATCAATTCCAGCGTCAGGCGTGGGAGAAAGAAGGCCGCCAACATCCTTCCACCGATTGCTCGTAATGGTAGCGAAGCTTCAAAACGTCATCAGCCTTGACCGTCCTACATCTAGCACATGTTCATGAAATGTATGTATGTACTTGACATAGCTAACTAACTTCTAGTAATATTGTTAGCGGGTATCTTAAATCTCCTTGGAGGTGAGAAAGACGTTTACAGACATAGTATTTTCCCTCAAGGATCGCACTTCTTCTGCAAAAAAGATTTCAAGGCCCTTCCGAAGTAGCTCAGAGCTACCTTTTGTACATGCGAGAGAGACACACACACACACGGATGTATGTTATAATTATAGCAGCCAACTACGCCACCAAACAGCTCAGTACGAGTACCCTTGATTCCTTTTACATAGGTACTGCAGACACAAACCAGACGCCATAGTATGATTCAAGGGCATCGCCAGAGGAGGGATGGATATTTCCATTTGTGCTCCAATAAGTACGGTAGATGAAACTACGATGCATAACCCGGCCCCCCTCCACGATTTGTTGGCTTACTTACTTGCTAGATTGAATTCATGATATGATTGTACTTCGAAGTAGATTGATTTGAATCATAATTGTAACTTTCTTGCCATCACCGATGGCAAGCACCGATGGCAAGAAAGTTATGATTCAAATAAAAAAAACCAGTGGAAAGCCGGAAATAAAGAATGAAGACGATGGGAAATGCACAACGCTGCATGCAAGGTGTCAAGGCGGAAGCAAAGTGGCAGCTAATGAAGACATGTTAGCAAATGTGACAGTATGCGTAGAAGAAAGCAACTAAAAGCCCCACACGTGTATGGAAATAGCATTAGAGGTTAAACGTAACTTATTGTGAGTAAAAAAGGGTTTGCTCCCCACACCGGAGCTCGCGCTATTCCGCCGACTTTACTTGACACTTATTGTGAGTAGGAAATGAATCATGAAGCTATGCCAACATTGGAGTGTAGCTGAGATATGGCTGGTATGTCACCTAAGTCCTTGTGTGATCCTGACACCAAGACTCAGAGCATTCATGAACAATAAGATTCTGTGTAGATAAACAGCCTTTCAGATAACGAGGTTTTGTATGAGTGTACATGTACGAGACTTTCCCGATGATCACTGACGAGGCTTCCCTTTTCTAAATTAGAAGACGTAATTGGTAAAGATGCAGTAATTTTTATAGATGCATGCTGCAGTTTCAGACTCATCATCCGTACAGTCTAATGCATTTGGAGTTAGAGTCGGATAATGATGACATGTACTGGCGGTCGTCGTGACTTCACCTTGTTAGCGCTGGAACTTCTCACATTGCCACTCGTGGATTGATTGCGAGGAGTCATTTCATTCTGGTGACTCGTGTCACTGCGCTGCTGTCCACTATCAAGTAACATCTGCAGAGGTTGGCCGAGAGTGTTTTGATTCCGCTGACCATCGCTGACATCAAGGACCACGCTATCTGGTACGTCGGGTATAGAATCCATATGACGTCCATTGGTCAAGTTGAAGATTGCAGCCTCGTTGTAGATCACATCAAAATCAAAGTAGTCAACGAATGATGAGAGACTATCACTACGTGTCAATCCACTCATCTCTTCAAAGTCCGCCACACTCAGAACAGAGTAGCGGCGTGGACAGCCATGCTCATCTCCATCATCCGACCGGACGGACGCATTGTACATGGTTAGGTCTGACGTAAGCCGGCCCAGCTGCTGTTCCCGGTAGTATCGCTGTGACGGTGCCAAGGGTGGTGACACATTGACGCCAGAGTGCCGAGCGGAATGTACACCACCCCTGGACCTTCCCACCAGTACTCCACGCAAGCCTTCCTTGTGCCTGGCGTTTGAAGCAGCCGCAGTGCCAAGGTATGCACGCCCACTGGTGAGTACTGATACCCACTCTTTCTTGACATCGGGCGCTATGGCGATGTTGAAGATGAAGATGAACAGGCCCTGAAGTGTGTTACTAATGGAGAACACATACTGCACTGACACGTGATCTACAAATGCCGACAGCAAACCTAGCAGCCACGTGACACCCAGGAGCAGACTCAGCGAGGTGGTGACGCGCAGCAGGTACAGCTTTCCGCCGGACTTTTGAAGGGTGGAAACCGACTCGGCCCTGTTGCGCAAGGTCTTCAGCACGACAAGCAGCACCAACATGTTGTACACGAGGGAGACGCACATTGGAGTGGCAAAGCCAGCGTAGAAGATGTTCCTGTCACGGATCCAGCAGCTGAATGTAACAACAACACAGGGTAACACAGTGTAGGAATGCTAAATCAATAATGAGTCCAATGTGTCATACTTGTACGCATGTGACACCTTGCCATGAAGGCATTATGCCTGCCGCTGTTATAATCTCCGCGAGCAAGGAGTGGTGTAGAGTGAGCGAAGGCCTGGAATCAAATTGATTCTGCTTGCTGGCGTAACTCGTGCCATGTTAGAACACTACCTTAGTCTACAGCAGAGCTCTATGAGATGCATGTAACTTACTATACGTCATGTCCATAGGCATCCAATCGTGTGACACCGGCTGTTATAGCTAGCACAATGAATGGCACAACTGTACAGGGATACAGAGAACAGCAAAGTGTATGTGTAGAAGAGAGCTTACAGATATGAGCACGAAGGCACAACCTCAGTCACACATATGCATTCACACATGCCTGCATGCATGCACGCACCCCCCCCCCCCACACATACACACACAACCAGGACAAGACATGTGCTACAATGGCATGGTCACCACTAACTTACCAGCCACAGCCAGCATAAGACAGGGCATGAACCATGACGGCAGAACGTACAGCGGTCGGACAATCTGAAAGTAGAGAAGGGTAGCCTTGGCTGACATCCACATGAATGCCATCAGGAGGAGATAGTGCAGAAGAATAGCAATGGCACGACACGTTGATGGGTTGCTGGTAGCCTCAATGCCAAAGACAAACACGACAATGACTGCTGCTAGTGTGCTGCATAAGCCAAACAGCAAACGGTGGTGTGTGCTGCCGCGTAACTTCCTGTCACAAACACAGACAAACGGACAGCCACATACAATACACACACATCTTCACCGTCCTGTGTAAATACACTCCATCATCATTAAAATGATACGTACACAAGTGGATCGATTCAATATTTCACTGGAACAGTGGTTGGAAAATTACTTCACCAGTCAAACAAGAGCAACCTCGGCTCCGACAAGTTCCATCCCTGATGAGGCGCCATGAATAGCATTTGTCCCCTCATCCACGGGAGAAAGTTATACCACAGGTACACTGGTGCACATTGCTGGAGGAGGCGCAACAAAGACAAAAAAAATGGTCTCAGTGCCATAATCATAGATAGACTCTATTCCACAATCACTGTCGTCACTTCACAGGCACTGTAACAGGCTCAGTACCGGTGAGGAAGTATACTCATACCCACTGTACTTACTTCAGTGTGACGATGCTTATCAAGGTAGCAAGCAGTCCTATGAACGAGAAACCACAGCCTATGTAGGAGATGATGCTGAGTGCCCTCTGGTCTTTGGGCCGCTGCTCCAGCGCTTTTCTAGTCTGCAACAAACAAACATGCCACTAGAATGTAAGTGCCACACTATTCATTTGTCTTTACCAAGGTCATCTGATGTGCAACAGCCAACCCATGCATAGTCACAATCGGGTCATTGCAAAATGCTGAACCAGCTAAGCGATCCAGGTAGATCCTCTTATTATTGTTTGATCCAGCTACATTCTGACTTACAGTTAGGATAGCAAAATTGGTCAAGTGGTTGCAACTGCACACAATGTGATCGGGGATGGAGTCATTGACAAGCATACAGCCTTCTGAGCTCCATATTCCTGGACAGACAGTGCATGCAGCCAATACATAAAGCACACATGACTCTGAGGTGACAATTATAATTGGGACTACCGGGGCAACAACACAGCATGTCACATGAAACGTCAGACGGATGCCTGTAGATTGGTACCATCACCTCAAGCAGGGGGAGGGGGGGGGGGGGGGGGCTCTGACGGAATGGTTTGCCCAGCATGTCTGGAGTAAATGATTGCTGGTGAATTCCCGTGCAATCCGTGTTTCACAGTGACTTGTGGGGCATATTGTGATTTTCAAAGGGTCTTAAATGCTAAAAGAAACGAGACACGCGGCGGCGGCGGCTATACAAGGTGGGGACTCACTGTGCGTGGTGTTCCAGAAACTACACATATAGCTGATCTGCACATCATCCTGCAAACAGACAATCAATCAGGATCACACATACACAATAAAAACAGTTACAAACAAGGCCGGTCGCGGCAGCAATAACAGTTACGTCATAACACGGTATTACACGCACACACACACACACACACACACACACACACACACACACACACACACACACACACACACACACACACACACACACACACACACACACACACACACACACACACACACACACACATGCATGCCACTGTATGCATGCACGACTGCACGTGTACTTACACATGCATCAGTATAATATCCCCCCCCCCCCCCATTCTAATGTCGTTAACCTAGACTACATGTAACGTGATCGACACATACCACAACAGAGTGATCATATTTAAACGTCTGAAGTGACTCCCTCAAGGCTCTGGTACAGAAGTAGTGTCCCTCATATCAGTACCCATCACACAATACACAGACAAGTGCAACTAGCTGTTTGAGCTTGTTGCATCTCAGCATCAGAGCTCAGAGTTACTGGCTGAACTGATCGAAACAAAGTCTAGCGAGCAGAAAAGGTATTGTAACATTGGCTAACAGTAGACTAACCTTGTGTCAAAGTTAAAATTCCCTAACTGCAAGAAATGTAACAAGCTCTTCACCAATGCAGATAGCCTTAAAGTGCTCCACCAAGATGAAACGAGGGAGCAAAGCACGTCACATGTCACCATTCTTCATTTTTGCGGCTGCTAGCTGATGGATTACCTCAACGGTGGTGTTGACAAGCAGTGCAAAACGTGCAGGGTCGCCATCACCTAGCGTGATGCGTGATAAATCACCAACTGTGGCGGAGACAATGGCGGACCCCACCGACACAGACAGCTCCAAGGTTGAATCCATGAACAGACTGGGTATGCGATAGATGGCAAACTGAGCCTGTGCCCGCGGACAGGTTCCTGATGTCCGATTGTCTTGCATCAGGAAATTGGACGCTATTCTTAGCGCCTCCCCGGGCACATCAAATGAAGCATCTGCTCGTGAAACTGCACATCAGAATAACAATTTGCAGAAGAGCATTAACCAAGTCACTAAATTCATGGCCGCTACTGAATGAACGCTTGTAAATCACTGCCGACTTAGCATCCCCCCACCTCACAACAGAGCAACCGAGTTTTACATTAAGCTGGGAGTGCCGATTCGAGCAACTGGTATAATGGCTCGCAGCTGAGCCAGCAAATGACTCCGCTTGGAGCAGGCGAATGACTCCGCATGGAGCCGGCAAATGACTCCGCGTGGAGCCGGCAAATGACTCCGCATGGAGCCGGCAAATGACTCCGCATGGAGCAGGCGAATGACTCCGCATGGAGCCGGCAAATGACTCCGCATGGAGCCGGCGAATGACTCCGCATGGAGCCGGCGAATGACTCCGCATGGAGCCGGCAATTGACTCCGCATGGAGCCAGCGAATGACTCCGCATGGAGCCGCCGAATTACTCCGCATGGAGCTGCCAATTACTCCGCATGGAGCCGCCGAATGACTCCGCATGGAGCCGCCAATGCCTCCGCATGGAGCCGCCAATGACTCTGAATAGAGCCGCCAAATGCTAGATATATAGAGATGCATAACCAGTTGAGAGCATATATTCTCATGGACTATACAGATACCGTCATGTGTGCGCCAGAAACATGAGTTGAGCTAGTGGGTGGGAGGGTGGGAAGGAAATTGTTTCGGGAACACCTGTTCCGCAAGTTGCACGCTCGAAAGTCCAAACAGCAATGACATGAAAGAGACATTGTACAGGATATTGAAGGGCGCGTGCCCACGTGACTCGCGCATGCGTGCAGGTTGGGCCAGCTCGCTGGGCTGGCTGCTAACTCGCGTTAGCATGCTAACGCTCATTTAGCATCCCCCCACCTCACAACAGAGCAACCGAGTTTTACATTAAGCTGGGAGTGCCGATTCGAGCAACTGGTATAATGGCTCGCAGCTGAGCCAGCAAATGACTCCGCTTGGAGCAGGCGAATGACTCCGCATGGAGCCGGCAAATGACTCCGCATGGAGCCGGCAAATGACTCCGCATGGAGCCGGCAAATGACTCCGCATGGAGCAGGCGAATGACTCCGCATGGAGCCGGCAAATGACTCCGCATGGAGCCGGCGAATGACTCCGCATGGATCCGGCGAATGACTCCGCATGGAGCCGGCAATTGACTCCGCATGGAGCCAGCGAATGACTCCGCATGGAGCCGCCGAATTACTCCACATGGAGCTGCCAATTACTCCGCATGGAGCCGCCGAATGACTCCGCATGGAGCCGCCAATGCCTCCGCATGGAGCCGCCAATGACTCTGAATAGAGCCGCCAAATGCTAGATATATAGAGATGCATAACCAGTTGAGAGCATATATTCCATAAATCGGCACTCCCAGAGCGGATCACAAAGTGCAGCTACCTGTGATATTTGTAAGCAGTGCAAGCTCGGTAACGATTGACTAACAGGAACTCGATATCATGGGCTGAGGCCATTGCCACAGCCACCCATGCTTTGGCTGCTGGTGGCCTCTGAATGTTACTCGGGCAGACATGGCTTTCCACCTTCCCGCCTCTCTGAATATCGAGTCCGGCAGCTGATTCGAAACGAGTGGCCGGTGTATGACGCCAGGCCATAGCCACAACTGATGAGCAAGATTTTCGCAGTTGCTGCAAAGCCGATCGATTGGCATCTGCTGCTGGTGCCGCTAGCTTTTCCAGGTGCTGCCACAATTGCAAACCACTCTTTGCGATTGGCTGGTCTGCTTGATTGACTGTCCATTGCCCTATCCCCGGTTGCAATTGTTTGCGCACCAGCCAAGTGCACCACTTGCATCAGTGAATAGCAGCAAGTTGGGGGACGGCGTCCACTTAGGGTGTAGGAAGAAGGACCGGCCGTTCTACTATTCCAGGAGCTAAGGCCATCAGCGAAGGTATTTTTGGCACTCTTCGGAGAGCTTGATCAGGTAATACGGCTGCCGGTACCAGTTGGCAAGTGACCACAATCTGCAATGTGCGTCCTGGGACTATCACTCTTGTAGCAAACGAGAGCTTTCCCAAAAGATACTCGAGTTGACATTGGGTAGTTGAAGCTGTGTTGAGAGTGGCCCGTAGGAGGTCGTGAAGCTTGGCAAGTTCGTCCATCGGCAGACTGATGTGAGCGCGCGGGTGTCCAGGATGACGCCGATAAACGTCAGGACGTGGGCTGGACCCTCCACTTTTGCTGACGCCAGAGAAACACCGAGGTATGTAAACGCACGGCGCCGAGTAGCGAGTTGCTGGCGAGCTAACACAGGTCCAGAGCATACATCGAGGAAGCACTTTTGCTGACGCCAGAGAAACACCGAGGTATGTAAACCCACGGCGCCGAGTAGCGAGTTGCTGGCGAGCTAACACAAGTCCAGAGCATGCATGGAGACAGAAACGTTAGTCGAGGTATTTCCCGTAATGGGAAGATGCCAATAACGTCAGGAATTGAGCTGGACCCTCCACTTTTGCTGGGGCCAGAGAAACACCGAGGTATGTAACCGCTCGGAGCAGAATAGCGAGTTGCTGGCGAGGTAACACAAGTCCAGAGCATGCATTGAGGAAGTAACATTAATTGAGGTATTCCCCGTAATGCAACAGGCGTGGGAGTGCGAACTGCCCGCACACAATCCATTCACTGGCGGATGCGACAGAGTTCCATATAGCTGGCCTGGAGCGTAGTACAGTCTGAAGGGCAGGACGCTCTCATAACAGTATTGATCCTGCCAGCGGTTCAACAAGGGCCACTCCTCCGGGCAGACGGGAATTCGGCAGAATGCACTTTTAACATTGAGGTTAGCAAGATACAGCGGGGCGAGCAATTGTCTAATCATGTTTGCAGCATTGTCATCTTGACATTGTGGAGAGACACGGTCTGCTGGAGTGTAATCGTTGACACTTCGACCCTCCAGGCTTTACAAAGGGTGTGTCGTGTGTAACTTCCCGTTCGTCTAGGAACCGCATCTACGCCGGAACAGCACAGAGGCGAGAAAGGGGGTGAAGAACACGGGCCAGCTGTTTCAAGCCTGCTGCAAGAAACGGATCGGCCAGCTGTTTCAAGCCTGCTGCAAGAAACGGATCGTTGCGCAGAAATATAATCTGGGTTAGCATGTGACCGTGTTAAATTCAATGTATCCCAGTTAGTTGAGTGGTTGCCGATGAAACCTACCACAACCCCACAATTACGACCATGTGCAACATACCTCCGGAGCATAGGATCAGGATGTGAGTCCAGTAATTTTGAGAAGTGAGAAACTGAGTGCTTACACAGTTACTGATGAGGCCTTACACTTTGCCCTGGGATGCTCCTGTCGGTACTGGAGGTAGCACTGCCTGAGCTGACGCGTGCAAGCGCCGTACTCGTAGTAGCAGCATACGGTTGCGGTACGTGATGCGGATCTGTACTGGTGAGTAGGACGAAATGCGCACGGAAATGCTGGCGAGTGCACTGAGCTGCACTGCTGGCAGGCGGGTCGTGCTGTTCCAGTACACCGCGAGGCGCAGTTGCCACAAGTTGATATTGATAACCTGGCTTTGGAGATTTATTTTATTTTCCATTGCTATCAGGTTCGGCTTAATTCCCTCTGTGCTGCGCTGATGAGTCCACAAAGGACGAAACAGTTGTCCGCAGATTGAAGGAAATTGTTTCGGGAACACCTGTTCCGCAAGTTGCACGCTCGAAAGTCCAAACAGCAATGACATGAAAGAGACATTGTACAGGATATTGAAGGGCGCGTGCCCACGTGACTCGCGCATGCGTGCAGGTTGGGCCAGCTCGCTGGGCTGGCTGCTAACTCGCGTTAGCATGCTAACGCTCATTAAAGAGTACACACTTCCATGAATCAATGTACAAACTACAAACGCCTCACAAACACATTAAGTTATTTTGCAAATGTTTTTGGTAAAATCATGCCATGCAAGGTAGAGCCGGGCTTACCATCAATAGCCTCCTGTTGGGGTCCGAACAGCAGCCTCCCTACTCCATCAGTATCAGAGCTGCCGTTCACATCACTTTCAACTTGTCTCACGGATTGACCTTCGAGGTTAGCCGGACAAACAATGCCCAAGTCTACATTCGTTGTGGAAATCTGAAGTGGCATTCCTTCTTCAGCGCTGACTACAGTGCTCAAAGAGTCCATGACCTCAATGATCCTACCCAGCCGGCATAGACAGGTACACAGAGAGAGAGGGCAAATTTGGTATGATCAGCACGTGTTCAGCATTGTACCCCCCCCCCCCCCCCCGCCACACACATACGTATGTACACATGTACACACATACGTACCCACGTACACATATACACACACACTGCAGTGGATAGAGAACATCATTTCAGCGTCCACCTTGAACAGGTTAGCTATCACAGAGCAAAGTCACACTTAGGACATGAAATGCCATACATGATGTGCAAATTGTGTAACAAATCTCCCTCTGCTTACATGCTCGGTGAATTGGATGTTTGCTGGCTGATGGCCAGCTGGTCTTCTGGTACGTCGACCATGGAGCTAACTGTAACAACTATGGATGCTGTTATCTAACGTTAACAGGCATGTCAGAAATCAAAACCAGAACCAGAACAATGAATATCGAAACAGCACACCATTCTTGTATGTCTACATGTAGTTCTAGCAAGTCTGTTTGGCTGGCACAGGAAGTTGATATGGTGCATACATCCACATTGTGACTTACTGACAAACGTCTTGGTTGAAGTTAGCACATGCTGGTTTTCAGCTGGGCTGTTTAGCTGGTAATAATAATGTTGAGACCAGGGTGCAGTATAGCTAAAGCACGCAGGTAAACTGCACAAGCTGTCTACATGTACATGTACATATCACCCAATCAGTCCACTGTGGCTAGGCATGGAGAAAAGCACAGCTCACCTCCCTTCTCTGATCAAATTGCAGATCTTGACTTTTGGCAGAAACGCTGACAAGCTCAGCGAGAATTGCAGCGGTGAATTGTACATCCACTGACGAGAGAGATGGGCCGTCTCGTGTTAAGTTCTCGACGTCTTCTGTCACTGCAATAAGGACTTCAGCACTCGCGTCAGTGATATTTTCCTGTCGCAACCCAAAACAGTAACAGCACTAGCTAGCATACGAGTACTGTACAAGGGTCCATGAATCAATACCTGTCTGAAACAGTACTCACTGTTCCAAGTCACTCTTGGCCTTTCACTCCCAGCATGTTGTACCCAAATAGATACGTGTACAAGGACACATAGTTATATTCTACTCTCCCAACCACATGTTGCATAAGCAGATGAGGTAGCTAAGAGGTGAGTGGCCTAGATCTGATTAGCCTGTCAGAAATCAAAATAATACAGTGCCCCCCCCCCCCCTGATAATGTTAAAAGCAAAATATTACCTGCGACAATCGCTGCAATTGGCGTGTTGTTGGTGACAAGAACGGACAATCCATAGTGTTGGGGCTACCCCAGAGAGGCCTCTCAAAGCGGGATGCACGTGCGATTCCATTGCATGCTCTGATTGCACTGGCAATGTCAAGTCCAGCCTCATCTCTTACGGGACAGTCAACGCTGGCATTCACTCCTCGCATTGTCTCAGGCCACCTGATGAAGCCTTTCAAGTCGGTTGTGTTTTCCACTGGGCAGAAATCTGGGAACACATGAAGACATTCAAGTCTCACCCACCCTCTCTCTGACTTGGCACAGCTGTTTTCAAATTTCACTCTCCATGATTTATGCAGGGACCCGTACACGTAACACCAAAGAGAAAGATGTCAGTCAACAGGATCCACTTCATACCGTCTCTGCTTGAAATATACTCTACACTGTGTGAAATGTACTCTACACTGTGTGAAATGTACTCTACACTGTGTGAAATGTACTCTACACTGTGTGAAATGCACTCAACACTGTGTGAAATGTACTCTACACTGTGTGAAATGTACTCTACACTGTGTGAAATGTACTCTACACTGTGTGAAATGTACTCTACACTGTGTGTAATATCACAGTGATATCCTAGCCATGTGGAAACCCTCGCACTTTAGTGCGAGTACAAAACAAGCATGATTTGGATATTTGTTCGCTATTGGAGTACGATGATTCATAACGGCTCCGTTGAAAACCTCGCTTATACATTTGGATGCCTCTCCATTCATCAAATGTTCTTAGTGGGGCTCGCCCTATACTCGTTCCATTGCAAGATGCGAAAGGTCTCTAATGTAAAGGGCATTGCCAAATCATTACCTAAGCCTTGTCTAAGAATCCTCTATTGTGCATTTCCAAGTAGTTTCGACCATGCAGTGCAGACAATGCAGTGCAGTGCAGTGCAGTGCAATGCAGTGCAGTGCAGACCATGCAGTGCAGACCATGCAGTGCAGACCATGCA
The DNA here is from genome assembly GCF_964019385.1 of Sycon ciliatum. Taxonomy (NCBI): domain Eukaryota; kingdom Metazoa; phylum Porifera; class Calcarea; order Leucosolenida; family Sycettidae; genus Sycon; species Sycon ciliatum. The sequence continues at coordinate 2,970,590 of NC_088646.1, forward strand.
GTGCAGTGCAGTGCAGTGCAGTGCAGTGCAGTGCAGTGCAGTGCAGTGCAGTGCAGTGCAGTGCAGTGCAGTGCAGTGCAGTGCAGTGCAGTGCAGTGCAGGCTGAACTAGAATAAGAAAATCTCAAGTAACTTTAGTTCTTCTCACACAGGCTCTTTAGTTTATCCACTGTGGTCACAGGTATTATCTTGCATGCTGCAATTAGCAAGGATATTGGACAGTGACAACTTGCACATAATTATTATGTAAAGTTCAAACATTGCCGGGTAAGAGACAACCATTCCTATTTAGGCCTACCAAAGATATTGCTACATGTTTTTCAAGCCTAGTCCATGCGCGTGCGAGTACGCTTGTGCATTACATACCCACACATACAATATGCAGACCCTTACCATAGCTAAGCAAGCTGACAGATAGTGGCTGAATTTGGAGAGAGTGCCGTCCTTCACGCAGAGCGACTTGCCGAAGGAAGAATGCATTCATGCCACCGATAATGTTATCATCCTGTCCAATCTCATTATGTACGTCTTGCGAAGACAACTCTACACCGACAGTAGCCATTAACTCCGAATCCCTGATAAACACACACACACACACACACACACACACACACACACACACACACACACACACACATGCACGCACATGCACGCACATGCACACACACACACACACACACACACACACACACACACACACACACACACACACACACACACACACACACACACACACCGTGACATTGAACAATGAGTTAGCCATGTCAGTAAGGAGGGAATGCCGGGCTACCAAGCACCTCAACCACATAACACATGTGGACTGAAAACTTGAGTATACAATGCATTGCCCGCACTGCGGTACCGTTGAAATAAACTGACCTTAGTAGACTGGTTTCCACAGACTCATCGAATATTGACGAGATTGGCTCCAGAGCATCTGCGAGCTGAATGCAGGGGATACAGAAAGATGCCCATCTAAAGACTACTTCAAGTGCAGCCCAGTACAGAAAACCGACCGCAAGGGAAGTTTCCGGCAGAATTTGCGACGCATCAAACAACACAGACATTGGCCATCGTCTCGCCTTTCTTCACACAAGCATACTGGTGAATAGCCTAGCTAAACCAACAGTACTATACTACACTGTCACTATACACTGTACTGCATGAACCTTGTGAAAAACACTTGTGAAATATTCCTACGCTAGAGCACTACGCTCCAGCATGCAACGCACTGTGGATTTAACATCCGCCTTCAGCTGGTCTTCATCCTCGATGTACACGTCAAGCATTTGTGGATTGATGGCGAAATTGGCCGAAACTTGAAAGCTGTACACATCTGCACAAGCGGTAAGAGCAGCCAAACATGTGTGAATCCAATATAAAGGAGTTAAGTCACCAGTCGACTTCTATTGAAAGAAGGTTGAAGCGCAATAAATGGAGGGTTGGTTTTATCACCTAGGTCTGCTAATTCATATAGCCTTAACTGCACCATGCAGTAACTGTGCATGGTACACTGCACCTTGTTTTCCTTCAATTCAGCAATAGCGCTACTACTGCAGTTCAGCTTGAGGAGTTTCACACCAGGCAGCAAATGCTATCTCAAACCTACCTGTAATGATCAAATCAACATCGATTGACACCGGTTGGTTGTTTGCAGGGTTTTCGGCGACACAGCGATACCGACCAGCATGGCACATGGCAATATCATCGATTTGCAACGTTAGGCGAGACTGCACGGAATCCAACACAACATTAGGCGGAATACACTCGTCTTGATCTCCTCCAGTGTTAGCATTGCCAAGGCTGAGGACATCCACGCAAAGTGTGTCATTATCACTGGATACCTTACACCATGTCACGTTTGGTACTGGGTGGCCATCATACTGGCACACCTCTCTTGCCCTGGTTCCCAGGAAGTACGACCTACTGCGCATTGACAATGGTTGTAGTGATGCTGGAACTAAGAATGCACATGCATACACATGCACACGCACGCACGCACACACATGCACACACACACGTGTGCACACACACACACAGCACAAGCACCAGCACCAGCACCAGCAACATAATGAAATCGGCCTTATAACGTTATTTAACCTGGACGGAGAAGAACCGAGCATGAGTCAGCATGAGTTTTCAAGTAAAGAATGAAGGATAGAAGTGCAACATGACTAACAGCGTCCATGCCGGACTAGGAAACATGAATAGACATGTACTTGATTTCTCTCTAGATCTGCTGCAATATGGCTTGAATGCAGCAAAGAAACTTTGAATGTACTATGCGGCATGTATCTGTCTTCCACTCACATTGACAGTTGACACCATCGCCAACAGCTCCCGGGACGCAATCACACTGATATAGACCAGCGGTATTGGTACACGTCGCTCTGCTAGCGTGGTCACAGGATGACGTCATCTCCACACACTCGTCAATGTCAGAGCAATCCCGTCGGCCATCGCCACGGTAGCCAGCCCGACATGGACACGCATAGGCGCCGGGAAGGTTGGAACAGCTGGCGTCGCCATGGCAATCATGGCCGCCGGAATTACACTCATCCACATCAGTGCACTGCGCAATGCCATCTCCGTGGTAACCACTCATGCACACGCACATAGGGTATGGGGTGACGTGGTGTTGGCAGCTGGCGTTCGCATGGCAGCCGACGAACGGGCATTCATCCTCATCTATCAGAATGGTTTAGAAGAGAGTGTCAGGAATTTAGTAAGGCAAATGCACCGGGCCTGAACAAACACAAAGGCAGGGCTGTTGATGTAACATAGAACTCTAACGTCATGCAGTCATGGCTATGAGCATGCCGTATTTATGCCGGTATGTCCCCCCACCCCACCCAGGAATCAGGCACAGCAGAGACAAAATGGCACCTAAGATAGCGCACGTGGCACCAGCTACACAGTGAAACCAGAAGCCTACACAGCAGCAGAGGCTTCTGTGCAGTTTGTGTGCTGGTTATTCTCCCTCAGCTAAATCTCTACACATACACAATTCCATAACTGCTGTAAAGCTTAAAGGGGAAGTTAAGGCAAAAATTAAAATTTCACCAGTTGTAGTCTTCGGGGTGCTGAGTCGAATAGTCGTGGTCCGAGGAAGCTGAGACGCTCCCTTCCTACTTGAATCCCAATCGAACTCGCGGACTTCCACCAAAACTGGGGGACTGCGCCCTACTAGATGGGGATTTGTATGCAAAATGTCACTAAAAGCGCCATTTCGTTCTTATAAAAGCATGGATGACCGCGATTGGCCCATATGTTGTAGTCTTTTGGACGCTGAGTCGATTAGTTTTGGTCCGAAAAGGCTGCGATGCAGCGTTCCTCCTTTATTCCCAATCGAACATGGTTGAAGAAGCGGTCACGTGCTCCTGCGTACACCAGTCACCTGGTCACCGTGCCTGCAGGGTACAACTTACTAGCCTGTTTGACCTTTTTTGGGTGCAGTCCTGTCACTCGAGTTGAACCTTGGTGTGAAAGTTGTCGCCTGCTGGCGTGGTGACCAGGTGATTTGGGCACCCAGGAGCACGTGACCGCTTGTTCAACCATGTTCGATTGGGAATAAAGGAGGAACGCTGCATCGCAGCCTTTTCGGACCAAAACCAGTCGACTCAGCGTCCAAAAGAGTACAACATATGGGCCAATCGCGGTCATCCATGCTTTTATAAGAACGAAATGGCGCTTTTAGTGACATTTTGCATACAAATCCCCATCTAGTAGGGCGCAGTCACCCAGTTTCGGTGGAAGTGCGCGAGTTCGATTGGGATTCAAGTAGGAAGGCAGTGTCTCAGCTTCCTCGGACCACGACCATTCGACTCAGCACCCCGAAGACTACAACTGGTGAAATTTTAATTTTTGCCTTAACTTCCCCTTTAACAGACTACAAAACCGGAAAATAGATATTAGAATGCTAGCCTTTAGCGGGTGGTCAAACTTACGGAAAACGTTCAGCGAGAAAATCAGGCTATCGTTTCCCAGTCTGTTGCTTGCTCTGAGCTTGTACTGGCCTTCGTTGCTAACCAGCGCTGTGTGTATTGTTAGGGTCAGTTTGTCTGGAGACATGGAGCAGTTGAGCTCAGTTGCAGATACACAACTTATGGGAACAGTTGCACCATTGTAGTACCAGGCAATCTCCGGTGCTGGCCGTGCCAGGTGGACCAGTGTGCTTCTGAACTGCACTGTTTCATTCAATGGGATATCAAATGTCCGTAGTACATCTTTGCGGAAAAGTGGCTCTCCAACAGACTGGACACAGATACAATTATACAGTACGGTGTCAAACGCTGTGTGAGCTCAACTTTAATTAGCCATGCTGAAAGCATGAGTGTTCTGCCTCTGGTACAGAAACTCTGATTTAACACACATCTACATCATCGAGTCACAGAGGCAAAGCAGATCCACCTCAGGAACAACTGCAGCAGCGTAAACACCATCAAGAACAACAACACGTGCACACACACACACACTGTGGACACAGGCCACAAATTGGCCTACCGTCAGGACAGCAAAACTTCCCAGGCGATCGCAGCTGCACAGGACCCGACCAGGGATAGAGTCATTAGCAAGCCGGCAGCCTTCTGAACTCCACAATCCTTGACACATTGGTACACATGAGGTCCGACACAACATGCAAACATACCTTGAAGTGACACACTAGAAGTAGTGCTTTGTCTTCCAACGAGAGTGCATCCCTATGTAACAATGCAACATGCTGGGATCTACTGGATACCCCGCCAGAAACAAAACACAGCACCAGCAGCACCAAGGAAAGCCTTGGCAGCCATAGCAAACCCACTATTCACATGATGCGACAGCCAGAAAATAGGCTTCTTTCCGACTGAAGTTCTGAACAAATTTCCAGGAGAACTCCGGATTTTCTTATCTGCATCCAATGAGGTGTCTCAAAAACGTATTGGTCTCAGTTAAACTTACTGTGAGAGGAATTCCAAACCTTGCATGTGTAGCTTGCCCTTGTAATGTCCTGCGTTACATGAAAAACAATCATGCAAACAACACAACTTGAACACACACCGTCCACTGTCCAGACAGATAGACATTTCGACTTTGTTTGTGCTCATTGGCGGAGAACCGAAAGACTTACTAACTCAAAGTGCGGAAGTGTGTGCACTCTAAGGCCACACCAAGTTAATTCTATGTTTCGCGTCGGATATTTTCTGGAAAAGGCACGCGGGCGGGCGAAAAAAAACAAAAACAGAAGAAAAAACAAAACTCCATTCTATGTGTACTGAGCCATGTTGCACACAGAATACCACTACCAAACTGTCAGTTCTATCCAAAACGACAAGTCGTCACAGGACAGCTGGCAGACTGGGCTGGAGCGATACAGAGATTTCATGGATGGCTCCTCCTGCATTTTGATACGAGTCGAGTGCGATCCCGCTCCATCACAATCGTGGAAAATCTCAAAGTCCTTGACACCTGGAATCTCTGCTCGCTTGGTGAGCAGGCCCTAGGCCTACCGTACGGCTTGGAAAAATAGAAATTTTAATCTCTCGCACCTTCTACGTACCATCGCCTGGAATGCAAGATTATCGAGAAGCTAATAAACTCTGATCTGCCATACTGGCTAGAGAATGTTCGTCAGAACAGCCATTGATTGGCTCGTCTAGGTTCTTTTTTTTCTTGTCAAGGATTTGAAAAGGTACGCGGGCGGGTGACGCGAAACATAGAAATAACTTGGTGTGGCCTAACAGTGAGAAAAAACAACTCATTACACAAATGCTCGTAAATATGGTGCAAAACCAGAACTGCTGAGAGTGTTCTACCGGCAAGAAGAAAACACTCAAAATCAAACACCGGCACAAGCCATGTTACTGCTGTTACTCGTCACCACCTATAGGATGGCATATTGGAGTCGTCACATGTATGTAGTCATTGGTGTGGTCCTACCTGAAGACTTCAGCCTAACTGTTAGAAGTTCAGGAGAACTTAGTCGGCATATGTTTCATACAAGTAGTACTCAACGATGCGAATAAAGCCACACTGTTGAATTGCAACCACATGCAGCGACAGGCTACAATTTGTTCCTGCCATTCCAGTATTGTTAGAGGATGGTTCAGGATGGCACACAGACATTCGGAAGTATACTGTATTAGCGATGCACGGCACATTTCATACAACATGCAGATTTGTGCTTTTCACAACTTTGCGGCAACTTCGCGGCTTCACTCTACAAAAATGCTTGTCTGTCACATCAGAGAACGTCAGACTATAACTTACATCCACTGTTGTGTTGACTGCTAGTGCAAACCTAGCCTGCGTATTGTTTGGAAGACTGCCATTCACACGGTCTCCAACGGACGCTGACACGATAGCCGACGCAACAAACACATCAGGATCCAGGTTGCTGCTGTCACTGAAGAGACTGCTAAGCCGATACACCGTAAACTGAACTTGGGTAAACGGGCACACTCCAGTTGACATATTTCCAGCCATTAGTGATTGTGATGCAAGGCGCAATGCAGCGCTGGGTAGATCAAACGAGACTTCAGACCTGGAGACTGTACATAGTCAGGACAAAGGCCATGCAATGAAGTGCAAGCATGATACATGTAGCCTGTGTTTGTCTTGACATGTGCAAATCTACTTCATACCAACACATGCAGCACACTGGAGACAAAGTCAAGAGAAATATAAGCCGTGATCTTTTTCCACCGAGACGCTATTAAATTTAATGATAGCTTGCATGCCGTCCTACCGGTAGGACCCAAGAAATCGAGCTGCAAAAGTGCTTTTGGTTGAGAAATTTCTTGAAACAATTGTTGAGATGAGGTCTTTGTCAGGCAAAGTAATGGCGCAAAATGCAAGGCTATGTCCAGTGCATTGCGTATGCGCAATTTTATCGATTGTCAAAATGGCCGCACATAATCTATAACTCTGTCCAAAGTGAATTTTGACCATGGCAAATCAATCGTGGGGAGGTCCTAATGTTTTGATTAGCTTGCCAAGGCAGTGGAATGCTTAATTCCATACTCCGTTTCCATGGTTACCATGGGCTGTTACCATGGAATTTCGCAGTATGCCTTGTGCGATCACGTCTAAAATTTGTGGACTCCTTCATTAGCCCCTGAGCAACAGTTTAGGGTCAAGTTTTAGGTCGATGTGAGAACAGAGGCCAGGCAGCATGTCTGTGTATGATGGTCCTACCGGTAGGTCCTACCGGTAGGACCGAGGTTAATGCAAATAAGCAATGAAGTGGCATGGGCAGTGCGGGTACCACACCAAATACTAAAATGTCTAATGTGCTAGCAGGTTTGTTATACATCTCTTCCATTCTCTATTTGCCCAGAAAAGATCGGGATGTTTTTCGGAAGACCAGACACAGACCATCAAAGAGACATGTAGCTTACCATCAATTGCCTCTGCACGAGGTCCAACCAGCGCCAGTAGCTCACCGGAGGAATTGGAGTTATTGCTTAGATTGGTCTTGACCGTTCTGAGAGCTAGGTCCTGATCAAGACTGTCCGGACATACTATACTGACGTCCACGTTAGGTGTTGGGAGGCGGAATGTCTGGCCTGCGTCAACTCTGACCAGCATACTGAGGGACTCCAAGGTGGCAATAAACCTAATGCACGCATGTCGTCATGCAGAGCAACGCATAGAGATATGCCTGAAAACTCTGGGACTGTGAAGTCCTTGAGCATTTGTAGATCCAAATTAGAACACATTCGTAGATAGCTTTCGCACTCTTTCAAATGTTTTGCTTAAAGACTGCAGCCGACTTACTCAAGTTTCGTACACCGTGGTATACGAAGAAAGTTCTATGTTCATTGTATCTGTAAGAGTGCTCAGTATCCACTTCAGAGCCATGACACTAGGTCAATACACATTGATGAAGAAGTTGCCTGGTGTATGAAGCAGCAGCACGAAGCTCAAGAGTCACAGCAGACGTCTTGCTTGGCCATTGCCAATAATGATGTGTCATGCACTTACATGTCTGCCGATACCATCACCTCTTGGTCGTTGGTGAGGCGGCTTTCTAGGGCATCGATAACTGTGCTGACACTCCGACCTATGGATGATGTTATCTTAGCAGCAACAGGACAGATGGAATTCACAAACACACAAAAGCAGACAAGTCAGTCTTCTGAGCGTGGCCTTCTTGCAGCATAACATTTCAAACTATGTCCATACGAGTACTTTGCCATGCGTGTGCTGTTCTAAGAAATCATTCTGGTATACGTCATCGTATAGAAAGATGACTAAACTCACATTCCTTCTCTCTCCTGGAGTCAGGTTTTGATTATCCGCAGAGACGGTAACAACCTCGGCAAGGATTGTTGCAGTGAGCTCCACGTCTGCCGATGATAGAACCGCACTCTCTTGTGTTAGAGTAGCCACATTTTCAGTTCTCTCCACCAGGATATTGGGACTGGCACCGGATAAGGGCTTCTGCAACAGTCAAGAAGAAGAATCAGGACAATATCTGGTGAATGATACGGCAGTAACGTTACATACGTTTGCACTACACAGTACATAACTTGCATTGACTTTGCGTTACGACAATGAACACGCGAGCTATGGAATGAGTCAGCACCTACTCTATATGTAGTAGCAAGGAATAATAACAGCTATTTGGTAGAGGTATGTTTCATCCATGCTGCCCGCGGCATCATAATACAGTGACACCTCGTCAAGAGAAACACTGACAAGACAAACTTTTGCTTTAGAAGAACTAGTATTCATAACCCTATTGGATAAATCACTGCGTATTCACTGGATATAAGATACGGATAAGAAGAACTCCCGATATTGGGAATAAATACCAGCGGTGCAGCGGTCCCTTTGTGTTCATCCTTAAGAGGTTTGACTGTATACATGTATATGCAGCAGGCTCAGGGTTGGCCAGCATAGCACAGGCTCAGGGTTGGCCAGCATAGCACAGGCTCAGGGTTGGCCAGCATAGCACAGGCTCAGGGTTGGCCAGCATAGCACAGGCTCATAGTTGGCCAGCATAGCACAGGCTCAGGGTTGGCCAGCATAGCAGTTACATAGCACATTACCTGTGCTAGTTGCTGCAAGCGGTGTGTTGTAGGTGAGGTAAAGGGACAGGGAGACGTGTCAGCACTACTCCACACTGCGTCAGTCACACCGGGCCCCGCAGGCTGTGTAGGAGCTTCACAATGTCGCGAGGCATTGGCAATGGCAAGTCCGGTTTCGTCTTTCACGGGACATTCAACAGCAGCAGTGGACCCTGATACTGTCGACGGCCATGAGATATGTCCTTTCAAGTCTGTTGTGTTGGTAGAAGAGCAGAAATCTAGAGATACAGGATAAGGAGGAGTGGTGGGAACCTAATGTCAGCTCTTGTATGTTCTGGTCCAACAGAACCCTTCAGTTCGGTGCATTCAGCTCCACACTTGAAGCATGCAAGCACATTTCTATAGTGTTCTGTGTACTTCCTAAAGAAAATGCTACACTTGTATTGCAAGGTTTTTTATCCCCACTCTTCAGGTGTTCTTCAATGGCTTAGATCTCTAGCCTAGAAGCTAGACTTTAAAGGCTTGAATGTAAACTGAACTCTTCATAAAGTCCAACTCAGCCACTTGCACATTACTCATAGCTCTATCTATCTACACCTATCTATCAACCTATCTAAGCTGTCTATCGATCTATCCACTATCTATCCACTATCTCTCTATCTGTGTGTGTGTGTGTGTGTGTGTGTGTGTGTGTGTGTGTGTGTGTGTGTGTGTGTGTGTGTGTGTGTGTGTGTGTCTCTCTCTCTCTCTCTCTCTCTCTTTCGCAAACAGTCGCTTTGCTTCAAACAACTTCTGTAAATTTGACTCCACTAAGGCAATGTAACAGTTAGGGTATACACTTACAGGTGAGTAGGGTACACACTTACAGGTGACATTGAGTTGAAAACTTGCCACTGTCCCACCAACAGAGTTGAAAATGTAAGCTGCATACTTGCCGCTGTTGTTCACTGCAACACGCCCGATGCTATAGCTCACCGACCCTGCTTCCTCGTTTAGCACGTACTGTGCTACCCTGGTGAAGTTTGTCCCCGGCGCTTGGTACGCCCAGATGACTCTAGGCAGGGGGTATGGTGTGTTGCGCAATGGCGCATCCAGAGTGACATTGCTTCCCACAGCCAATGTGTGTTCCTGTCTCAGTGACTCAAGCTCCGGTAGGAAGGCTGAGGGAAAATGCAACGAGTAATACAGTACAGTCAGACCTCGCTTATCCGGTCCGCGTTTATCCGGATCCCTCGCCATCCGGAAGCAAAAAGCTGGTTACATATTTACAGCATACGTGATGCATCCAACATAAACGGTGTTCGGTTATCCGCTTCCCCCGCCTATCCGGATATTTTTTTGGAAAACGGATGTGTGCGGTTAAAGGGGAAGTTAAGGCAAAAATTAAAATTTCACCAGTTGTAGTCTTCGGGGTGCCGAGTCGAATGGTCTTGGTCCGAGAAAGCTGAGACCCTCCCTTCCTACTTGAATCCCAATCGAACTCGCGTACTTCCACCGAAACTGGGTGACTGCGCCCTACTAGATGGGGATTTGTATGCAAAATGTCACTAAAAGCGCCATTTCGTTCTTAAAAAAGCACGGATGACCGCGATTGGCCCATATGTTGTAGTCTTTTGGACGCTGAGTCGACTGGTTTTGGTCTGAAAAGGCTGCGATGCAGCGTTCCTCCTTTATTCCCAATCGAACATGGTTGAACAAGTGGTCACGTGCTCCTGAGTGCCCAAATCACCTGGTCACCACGCCAGCAGGCGACAACTTTCACACCAAGGTTCAACTCGAGTTCAACTCGAGTGTACACCAGTCACCTGGTCACCGTGCCTGCAGGGTACAACTTACTAGCCTGTTTGACCTTTTTTGGGTGCAGTCCTGTCACTCGAGTAGTTTCTCGGACCAAGACCATTCGACTCAGCACCCCGAAGACTACAACTGGTGAAATTTTAATTTTTGCCTTAACTTCCCCTTTAAGCGAGGTCTGACTGACACTGTATCAACATGGCAGTTGGGCTGGATGAAATCCGACCCTTATAGACTAAGCTTACGAGGCTTAGTCTTTTGCAGACGAAAGTTGACTAAAAGACAGGACAGGGTGTTTTATCAGCTTCCAGAGGATCTCACCATGGCACCGGGTGACCGTCAGTGGTTGGTTCTATAGGGCTTGAAAGTGCTACGTCACAGCATAGCAACAATTTCAAAAATTCAAAAACTGGATCCACTTGGATCCAGTTTTTGTATGGATCCAAGCACATTTCAAGCCGTCTTACCCACAGCAAGGTGATGTAGCCAGTGAAACTGACTGATTTGGCTACTGGGGGCGGGGTTACAACTGGTGGCGAAATAAAAGTCACACCTGCATGCGACATGAGTGGGTTGCTATGCTCCCACATACTTAGGCAATAGCAAAGTCACACCTTAGTGGATCCAAAAATAGAAATCTGATGTCAACTTACTACTCCCTGGCCGTTTTGACGTCATCACTTTCAAGCGCTAGGCTTCTATCAAACAGTACTGGCGTAAGCCTGCCTCTACACCTCCGCTACTCTAACTCAGACTCGAACACTAACGCAGTAACGGCGCGTGGACTCGACTGAGCAAGACGAATAGACCAATCCCGAAAAGATTGTCTGGGTTCGAAAGGGGGCATGTCAACTGAGAGTGCACTGTACAACACATACATGGCACTACCTGATCAGCATGCGGCACAGGACGTGTTTGATAGTTCGCGTGTGAATGCGAGGGTAAGTACACGATTTTCTCGTTAGTTGCATGCAAGAGAGACGATGCGACAGAAAGCGAAGCCCTTTGTAGTTTTCTCTCTCGCACTGGTAATGGTCTGCTGTTGGAGTTGAAATGCTTAGAGATAATCCTTGTTTCGCTCTTCTGTGTAGTGTGAAGAGGTCAACGAACATGTAGAGCTCACTTTGATGAAGTAGGCAAGGCTGTGAGCGCTGTGGCTCAAAGCGATAGGCCCTAAATCTTACGAAGTATTTCGAGTGCTATTGTTTGTTGCGAGCGCTTCGTCTTCGATGAGTCCTGCCTCTTTCCTGGCAGCTGCCCTCCTATAGGATCAACCACGAAGTGACTGTACTCATCTGCAGCCGATCAATGTTATATTGCACAAGAAGATATCGTTTTGGCCAAGCCAGTGCCCCGCCAAAGACCATCGCCGTGTCACCTGGTCACACCGTCGGAACGAGTTCATGATGAGAAACATCATTCGCGCGAGCGTGATGAAGAACTATTTCGAAAGACAACATAGTCTTTACCCCCAGGACGACAACTATGTGCACGTCCTGCAAGGGGAGAATGTCACCAGCGACATCAACGAAGACGACGGCAGTATTTCGGAAACCTGGAGTCTGCGGAGGTCGTCAAGCTCCTCCGCGACCCGGTACATGTACAGTATAGGTGACATGTCGACACGAGCGTGCGGAAACACAGCATACACTGTAGTAATGTTGCGAGAGTTTGCGGAAGGAGTCCAAGTCGGGAAATCCATCAGCTCCAAAAGCTACCTGTAGGTGGGCGATGAGACTCCAGCTTCAGACTACAACAGTCAGGACTAGTAAATAGTTGAACGTTGTGAAGGAGCAGATCGAGAAGTAACGTTAGTTAGCTGAAATCGTAGCTGTTGCAGTATGTCGGCGCTATGTAGCTTGCATTTTTTACGGAGAGTCGATCGCCACGCGAATGTTTCTCTCCTCACTGAGAGCTATCTGGCCTCCAAACTCCGTCAGGGTCGGCCTAAGGTACCAAAGGTCCTTTGACTAGCTGCTGGCACGACTCCATCAAATCCTTTAGCTTCAGCTCGGCGAGCAAAAGTCTCTCTCTCCTCCGCCATGAGCTGACACACACAAACTGAATACAAAACGATGCACTTCACACGTGCTGGCTTTCACGCGTGCCCCCTTTCACGAACCCAGACAATCTTTTCGGGATTGGTCTATTCTTTGCGTTAGACAAAACATCACCGTCAAACGGCATCGATCCGTTGCGTTAGCCAACCGCTGAAAGGGCGCAGTTCTCTTGTCGCTCCGAACGCCGGTCTGCAGCTTCTGCTTCGTTGCATTAGAAATCCACTCGGGACAATCCCGAACCATGCTAACGGTGGAGCTGTACTGAGCACACTGTTGTCTACTCAAACGTCTTTCCTCCTAGCCTAGGCTTACTAACTACATAGTCATTGCAGGACTTATAATTATTTAGTCGTTGATTTTTTATTGCAAGTCGTCTCGTCAACATCCGAGACACATTTTTTATGATTCACAAAATAAGCGAACAACCAAGGCAAGAGGATCCCGGGAGCGCATGATGCATGGCATGATTGTGTTGACTGTTGAAGTGCAGTGCAGAATCACTGTTCACGGAAAGAAGCCGACCGACCGTCCGCAATCTACCACCGGTCACCACTCCATGTCAATGATTTGAACTTTGACCTGGTCCCAGCATCAGACGCAGTACAGAAGAAGAAGAAATCGACATACCTGCAACCATGGTAACATGGATTGGTCGGTAAGGGCACGGGTCTGCCCATGCCCAGCAAGAAATTTTAAAATTATAATAATTCCCTGCAAGAAAGTCGTTGACTCACACGAGTCACGGAGAGCCTCACAAACTGCGACCGGGTCCAAAATGTAGATCTCCCTACTGTTTGTAGTAGATCTTCTACATGTAGTAGTGACCATGGTGAAAGTGTTGGGACTCCGAGCTTCAGGCTAAGGCGATCATCAGCCAACAAGGCAACATGAAGACAAAAGTACAAAGTGAAATATAAACACTGCTGGAAGGTGAAAGATCCCTCCTGACTTGCTAGTTTGCATGCCAACCTACCAGAAATACATGCTGCTGATAGTCATTGTCATTACTGTACTATGAAGAAATACATGTAGGTGGTGGTGGGCATGGGTGGGGGGAGGTGGGTGAGCAAGCCATTCTGGCAAGAACTCCATCTCGCCCAGACTGTCCAGTACCCAAACTGTCCAGTACCCAAACTGTCCAGTACCCAAACTTTCCAGGACACCAAGAGTACGTACATGTAGCCCTCTTGGTGACACCGGGTAAGAAATTAACTCATGTACTGCACGAGAAGAAACGCTTAGAGTTGTGGCGTTCCTGATACAAGTACTCCAACCGTTATCCGATCAGGATGGACCCTAAAACATACACCTACCTTCACGACTCTGTCCTTTCACTTGCTCCACTCGAAGAACAACAACCAGCAGCAGCAATGACAGCAGAGGTAGCATGACTGAACTGACTACCTAAGGTCCTTCCACTCAGTCGAGTACCGGTAGTTCCTCTGCATCAGCACAACCGCTAGGCATCACAGTCTTCAGTCCGATTGCCAGTGCGGCGGTAGCTGGTGGTTCTAAAAGTAACAGGTTGTGTAAGCATGCAGACTCTCACCAGGGATGACAATTATTGACATGGCCGGACCACACACTGCATCACATCGACACCATGACAAGGGGTGAAGCTATTCAGCAAAGAGATGAACACAATCATCACTGCCAAAACAACCAATCGCACAAAGCAACTCTTCTTCCTTTCCTGAATCCAGTTCCTTCTTCCACAACCAGTGCGGCGGTGTGGGTCCTAGGGTGTGGTCACTGCCTTGACATCGCATATCCACATGTACAATGTATGTTGACATCCAATTCCATCGACACGCAGAGTCTACGGAGTTGAATGTTCGCCTGAGAGATTCATACAGTCTGTAGATCGGCGTAAACAACGATTGCATTGCACATACACATTGACACGACAGGATGTATTGGGTATACTGCTAGCACTTGTGCTTCGCAGTTTGGGAGGTGTTGGTTGTGGCGTTCCTGGCTCAGTATTATATATCGTGCTATGCGTAGCGTGGGGAATGGGAAGTATCCGGTTCTTGCTAGTGACATGTCTGAGAGGCGATGATCACCATACAATTCGTATAGTCCCACACCATGAAAAGATGCATGAACACGAAGGTGATAGCTTGCCACATATCGGGCCATTTCTTTCTAACTAGTACACATCATGACTGTTCGGGTCTCCTACATGTTCTACCCGCACACCAGTCACCTGTACTGGCTGTAGATCTAACTGAAGGTCGCCCAGCGGCAGGGTGGAAGTCTGAGCTGCAGCCATAAATTTCCTCTCTAATGACGAAGGCATTGTCATGACTCTGTGGAAAACATTCACCGGTACGCGGTGACCTTATTCCGTGCATGCGTGCATGCACCACACACGGTCCTGCGGGTCGAGCGACCATGCAGTTCATCGGCGCAGTCCTGTGGAACCAGCTCCCGCCTGATCTCCGTTCCGAGCCCAGCCACCTTCAGTTCTGTGCCCTGCTAAAAGCGCATCATGGCTCCGTTTCGGCTAGTGTGTTTCTGTGGTATAGCGGACTGAAGAATAATAAACGTGTTTTGCAATATATGTATGAAGCTATTTTGTATTATAGTATGTTCCCATTCCGTTTTTGCTTTGGTGTAGCCCTGAGGTTGATTTGCTTATTTATTTCTACTCTTCCTCTCTCCGTACTTCTGTCCCCCCCCCCCCCCCTCTCTCATTCCTTCTGTCGTCCACATGTATCAATGGCAAAGGAGGCGAAATCGCCTGTTTGTGGTGCGACGTTAAATAAACTTCTACAACAACAACAACACCACCAAGAGTAGATATAGCATATACTCTCGCATGTGACGACTGCACAGTCTTCTACAGTAACTGTTCTAGTTGCTATGATACTGTAATGATAATGAGAAAAATCATGATCTGCAATGCAGTAACTGAGTTTACTAGTATACTACTAGTAGCGTTTGTGGTTATAGCCTTATACTGTTATAGGCCAGCTGGGAAGTATCCTCTCGCTAAAAGTCTTGAATGATTTCCTTTTGTATTCCCAATTGATTTACTTGATTTGGTGATGCCATCTTCAGTCAACCGCTGCTGATTTACTTGGATTGATTTCCATACATTCCGAGTGTTCTCTTTCCATCCGTGAGTTCAAGTCATGTATGCTGATTTGCATTTTGCCCCCCCCCCCCGCGTGTACAAGACGATTATTTCACAGCATGAAATTGAAAGGGGAGACAGCATAGCAATGCACTGGCATCGCAAAGTATGTACAATGTAACCATGGGAACGTTATGCACATCGACTGTGAGTACGAGTACTCAAAGCTGCTACATGATTGTAATAAGCAGGGAGTCGTTTAAATCCGTTTCTACAACTCCCTGGTAATAATAAAATTAATAAAAAATAGTTGTTGGCTAGCGCTCACCAATGCATTGCAAAACATTACCAATAGATGACAGAAAAGTGTACGAAAACCTGGTTCATTACTGCTAGTAGTACTGCTTAGAGTTCAGTGTCCTGCACTGACTCAATAGTGGGTGGCTACTACTGATACGAGGAGTGGAAGGCATTCGAAGCAAAGTGATATACTCTGGTGGTAACGGACGATAGTCCAGGGTGAGATTACTTGAAGACAGGATTCGAAAATTCAAGGATAATTCAAGTGGAGTGTCAACTAAAATTCTATGTCAAATAACAATACAAGTATCAAGATCAACCGCAGTGCATTGTCACGGTGTTAGCCACTGTGTATCACCACACCAGCAAGCGGGGAATAAGGAGCTGCTATTAAGCCCAAATAGAACAGGTCACTTCTGAACAGCCATTAAATATCCCATCGACTTGGAAAAGCAATCTCCATTCTCTTGCATTAGCTGACATACTCTGCTGCCATGGCGTGCAGACAGCTGGGAAATACGATACAGAGATGATGGCCTCAGGAGTAACCCAGTCTTGTCATGACATCAGCACACACGTGCTCAATGTCAGAAACAGCTTGCCTGGTGAGCCCGGGGAATGATCTCTGCTTCTTCAAGGACTTGACAAACCAAGCATACTTAGACGTACGACTCTCTATAAGTCTATGCATGTGACTGGCAATGGAAGGTCGGTATGGAAAGCCTAGGAATTCATAAAGTCTTCTGGCTACTGTTGATGCTCGTTCCAGGAAGTGACTAACAGGTACAAAGTGGATCCTCTCTGAATACGGCGGCTTGCTGGCCAGACAAAGAGATGTGTTAGTAAAGGCAAGCCACACAAGAGCTAAAGCCCTGGGCAGATTTGGCTCCTTGGAAGTCAGTTCATCTTGAGCTGTCTGCACAACAGGATAAAAAGCCGGTGCACATCTACTGCCTTGGTCACATTCATGATTGATTTTGTCAAGGAGACTACTTATCTGTGATGCTAATGGCAATGTGCTCTTCATCAGCAGTGACTTGTGTTCCAGCACGGACGCTACCCACTCGCGAGGATCCTCTAGGAACATTACAAAACGTCCTGGCCGAATGGTACTCGTGAACCACTCCATTTTCAGAATCCAACTTCCCTCCCAGTCACCTGCTATGACCACAGCGGAGGGATCACTTCCAAGTTTACGCTTGGCTTCCGACAACCGTTCAGTGACCTCCTGCGGATGCTTCTTCTGCTTCAAAGCTGGGGATTTATTGATTTTGATCAAAGGATCCTCCTTGAGCTCTCTGAACCAAAGAGTAGCGTAATATCGACCCGGTGACATGTCTTCATCGTTCCAAATGCACGGAGAGAGTGCGTTCCGACTGCTACCTCTCCTTTTCTGCAAGTCAGTGATAGCTAGTAGTGCAAGGTCTGGACCAGGACGTATCAGGTGTTCTGCAATACTGGCACTCATTTTGGCCATCGGTAGTGACGAGAAGATTATGTAAGGGCTCTCAGCTGCAGCTCTCCATGCTGAGATAGATAGGTTGTCGAGTGGCAAAGATGTATTGCACAAAGACTTGATGGAGGCCACCTACAGGTCAAAAGACAAAGAAGACTATTATCAAAATAATATCAATTTCTATACTTGTAGTAACAACGACTGCATAAAAGACACCACTGGGCAAGCAGATGTAAATGATAAAGTTGCCAATAGCGATACAACTTACAAGTAATTATAACAGTTACAAGTGCTGCATAAGTTCTGATAAGACCTAGCACCCAGGACAAAGGGAATGCCCTGTTGATAACTTTCGCATACTAAGTTCCAAGTGATTCGTGGTCCATGCAACATCGTAGCCTTGACCTGCTGACCCTGATAGAAACCCATATCCAGAGATGCCGTATTGGAGTGTGCATAAATGGCCTCTGGCCCAAGGACGACTGTGACGGGCAGCCGCAGACCGAGCATTAATGATAGCTAGCATAGACCTCGGTCCTACCGGTAGGACCATCATACACAGACATGCTGCACGGCCTCTGTTCTAACGTTGGCCTACAACTTGACCCTAAACTATTGCTAAGGGGTTAATGAAGGGGTCCACAAATTTTCAGACGTGATTGCACAAGGCATACTACGAAATTCCATGGTAATAGCCCATGGTAACCATGGAACGCAGTATGGAATTTTGCATTCCACTGCCTTGTCAGGCTAATAAAAACATTAGGTCCTCACCCCGATCGATGTGCAATGGTCAAAATTCACTTTGGACTAATTCACTTTGGACTGAGTTGCTAGCGCTCCGACAGGAGCATGTGCGGCCAATTGACAATTGATAAAATTGCATGTATGCAACGCACTGGATATAGTCTAGCATTTTGCACCATTACTTTGCCTGACAAAGACCTCATGTCGACAAATTTTTTTCAACAAAATTCTGAAGCAAAAGCACTTTTGCAGCGCGATTTCTAGGGTCCTACCGGTAGGACGGCATGCGAGCTATCATTAAACCCACATGATTTAGCGTTACACCCACCCACATCGTCTCAATGTATGCTACGATTCCCTAGCACAAAATATTATATACACATCTGCACACCTGCCCCCCGCCCACACACACACACATCCATGTTGCACACAGTTTAGATGTAAAGTACAACGTACGGTTCTAGCCTGGTCAAAATAGTAGGGGGGGGGGGGCATGGAAAACATTTACCCTGTATCCCATTTTTCCACGTTCCAATATGGTCTTGCCACACTAAATGCAACGTATGGGGAGAGTCCCCACACCCCTTTGGCTAGAACCCTGCACTGTCATGTGAACACATCTGATTATCACGCCTGACCTGACACACCTGACTATTATTGCACCAATATCTGGAACACCTCCATAGCACTTACTCCACTTGCGTCTGACAAATCCTGCCAGTGAGGCTGGTCAGATGGACGATGCATGACACCGAACTGGACAGTGTCACCTTTGTGTTTGATGTGTGCCAGAGACCCACTACAATGCCAGAGAAAGCGAGTATTCACATGCCAGTAACCAGTGACCAACGAGAGTGTATACTTCAAGTTGTTCTGCTGACTTTGCAGGTGAACATTGAACTCCACACCTAGCCATGATGATCGTGTGAAGCTCACTGATGGTACAGCATTACTGTTGGATACGAACACCCACACAACACGTGTAACCTCTTCTACCAAAGTCACTGAAACATTCAAATGATGGCCTGGCGAGACATCCAGGCGGGCTGTAACGTCATCACGACCGTCAACAAACCAATAGATGTGCTGTGTGTTCTGGAGCTGATGGGCAGCTTGGCGTCCTCTGCTATCAAGTTCAAACTCCTCAAACAGATTCAAGACTACATGTCCATGGTCAACGGAACTATCAGGGTGCCGCTGGATGGAGTCAACCATGACTAAGACATTAGGATCGAGCAGAAGCAAGGACCGGCTATTGCTCACAAGCATCAGATTGGCCGGATAGAAAGCAGCTGCCTCGCTCATGATGAACACAAAGCCATCTTGCTCGCTTGCTGTCACAATACCAGAGTGTGCAGCATTACTGCTCTTCTCATTGCCTGCATTCAATGGTGAACACGGTGGTGCCTGTGAGTGCAATGTTGCCATGCATGCCACAGATTCAAACACCCAGGCATTTCCAGGATGTACCGCAGTGCCATGTTTCTTAAATTGTTCAACAATAAACGGCCGTCCACCAGGGTAGAATAGGAAAGAATTGCGGTACAGCCATGCAAGCTCACTAACTTTGTCTTTGCTGACTTTACTCCAAGAGCTATCAACATGCTGCTGTGAGGCACTTTGCAAACTGAGAAAATATCTGTTAGGTGGCTGAGAACCTACTCCAGACACCACTGTACCGAATGTATCCAAGAATACAGGAGAAACGGCCGATGAACCGGTCGGAGGTATTGGCTTGATGTCAGGTGCAAACCATAAGAACTCTAACATTAACATGAAGCTAGACTGTCCAGCATATTGGGTATATGTTGGATTGATAGAAGTCTGCCTGGAACGATGGCGTTGGATTTGCTGAGCTAGCCAATTAGCATGTCCGTTGAGAACAACATACTTGTCAAGGAAATGTAACTGTGCTTCGGGGCCGTATGCCCAGCCAGGCACGGTTGAATCCACTGCTCTCATGGATGACTTGTAGTCCGGTAACGTTGTAACCATCAGAAACTGTAGATGTTGTCGCAGCCATGGATGCCGGTAATAGTTCACATCCAAATGTACGTTAGCTAAGTGAACATAGAGGAACACAAGATGACTGCACTCAGTGGTACGTCCTGCTGCTCCAGGAATCGATCCATCTGCCACGTCTTCCAGCACTGACATTATCCTGTCCAGAGTGCGTCGAGCCAGACTTAGTTTCTCTTTTGACCGGACACCATTGTCCTGGTGATCATGCATCACCAGGCTACCAACAAGCAATGCCACTGCATCTTCCAGAATACCCAGTCTGATTTTGCGATCATCACTCTCCCATGCAGCCACGTGACGTTGTAGCCTGGAAAGTACTCTGTCAGTCTTCACTACGATGTGCTTACTAACCCGGTGACGATCCACACTGTTCATATGTCCATACAACATATCATATGCAATGGCAACACAGAGCAGATGGCGAGAATTCGGTGAGCCTTCGACTTGGTCCTGAGCCACATGAGACAAACATAAGAATGCACACACATGTTTTGGAGACATGCGGGAAGACACAGGTACATACCAATCCATAGACATACATGCACACAAATAGTGCGTGTCGTCTGATGACGGCTTTTACCTGAAACTGTGAGTCACAGCAATAATATAGGTTTAGTAACTGCTATCCCTTCTTTGTACTGTACTAGGCTCGGCACATCCATAGCAAAAGTCTGTTATGAACTGTATGACTGCATGATTGTACTCTTCAGTTGGGAGAGAGAGAGAGAGAGGGGGGAAAACGGAGAATACTAGGCAAAACGAAAGAAACGGTGCACATTCATGATACGTGACATCTCCCATAATTTCACACTGACGTTAGATAGTTCTCTCGTGTATCATACGTGCGGCTTACTTGTTTTTCAGTGGTTCCTGTGGATAACAGCAACAATCTTGACACGGCCTCCGTGCGTGGTGCAACACTGTTTGCACGCAGCAATGAATAGAAGGAGAGGAATACTAAATCGTTGCCCTGTGACCCTTGCGACATCTCCGCACTACCCAGCGGAGACGTTGCATTGTTTAGATCCTGACGCCGAGACTGGCGTGCTTTGGCATTGTGTTCCCCCGTGGTTATGCCTTGGTATACAGTGTCCATGGCTCTGGCAATTTTGACATGCGTGGATTTCGCCAGCGTGGGGAAACTGCCCACGTCGCCGAAGAGCGACGGCGAGGGATATGCAGGGCGGCTAGACCGAGTGGCTGCGTCATGCTCGTCATGTCTCTGCTTGGCAGCGTCTCCATGGTCACCAGCAACCTTCTGCATAGATTGTGAGCCAGTTGCAGTGGCGGCGGCCAGTGCACCACCTGCGCCGCGATTATTTCTCGCTGACTTGGCTCGGATAGGTTCGTGCATAAACCTATCATGCATTACAGTAGCTACGACCTCATCACGATTATCTCCAACATCATCAGCACTGGCCTGTGCATTTACGACAGTGATATCTAGCAAATCCCCAGCAGCGCTCAAACGCTGCAGCCCAAACTGCAGCGCGAGCAAGTAACAGTTGATATTGATAATAATTGCCGGATTCATGCTGACATCAGCGATGTCTGAACGCTAATCGGCTGTACGTGCCGGTATCCTGAAATGCGGCGCACAATGACTATCAGCATAGCGATCGTCTCGGTAGCAGTTTGACCTGCCCGCCCTACGTGGATAGTCGACCACAGCCGTACAATATTGAGACTCTTAGGCCGGCCAGAGATGCTATGCCGCAAGCCTGGACTTGGAGTTGAAGTCCGCCGTCCACAAATAATTGAAGGCGTACAATTTACTACAACAAAGACTGCAATCGTAAAGACGTCAAGATTCAACGGTCTGTGCGCGAAACTGTATCTGCCTAGTCTACATACATCATTGAAATCCGGTCGCACGTCTAGCGGCCCCAGGACGCAGGCCATGCAGCCGTGGGTAAGCAGTACACGCTGCAGCTAGCTCGCTGGTACATGGTCGCATGCGCCATGACACTGCGCTGCGTGCAACGACGTTCTGTACGCGCTGAGGGCGCAGGCGCCCTCGGTCAATCGACTGGATTTCCATGTCCACCACACGTCCACAGTAGCACAATCATGTACAGTGCTGGCAACTGAAATCCGACCCCCCCCCGGGCGGCGTGCAGCGCAGCCCGGGGGGGGGTCGGATTTCAGTTGCCAGCACTGTACATCTAGTAACTACTGCCTGGGGTCTACAGTACAGGAGTCCCACACCGCGTAGATCTACCGGAGCTCGCGCCTTTTCGCCGACTTTACTTGACACTTCCCCAGGTGGAAAAGCGCGAGCTCCGGTACCGGTACGCGGTGTGGGGAGCAAGCACCTTTCTATTCTTGAAACCATCGCCCCCGAAGTCGCTACCACTATCTCATACATGTACATTGCAGACGTACACGTATAACGGTATTTGTTGAACTATTTTGATCCATTGAATTTTCCTTCAGCAGGAGTATATCGGTCATGTACTACTTCTCAAGCCAATTCAAAAATCAAGCCTACAGTACAGAGTACGAGTGTGCAGTTATCGCGTCGTGCAGTGCATGCAGCACTCCATGGGCTGGAGGATAACAAAATCCATACTGGCGGACATAGTGAACATGCTGCGGCGGGCTTCATCTTGACTACACTACACTTGCAGTCTGTAGGGCCATGGGAGTAAACTTACTCGTAGGATCATAAGCTTTCTCGCATCGTACATGTACAGTAATGTACTTCTTCAGTTGTGCCTGTGTGTGTGTGTGTGTGTGTGTGTGTGTGTCTGTCTGTCTGTCTGTCTGTCTGTCTGTCTGTCTGTCTGTCTGTCTGTCTGTCTGTCTCTCTCTCTCTCTCTCTCTCTCTCTCTCTCTCTCTCTCTCTCACCCCCCCCCCCCCACACGCGCGCACTCTCGTAAAAACCCTGTTGCAGAGGTCTAGTCGTGATGAGAGGTCTCAGTCTCCATTAAATTTTGTTAGACCTGTCTTTGTAAATGTAACTTACTCTCTTTTGCATGCGCAGCACTCTCCTGCGCATGTCATACTTCTTTCTTTTCTTCGTCATTCTGGGAGACCTTGGACACTTGTCCATGCAAGAACTTGAAGATGTCTTAGGACCAGCCCTGTTCGCAACGACATCTCTGATTGTGTCTCCTCAGAATGCCATCCCGCATCGTATGCAGATGACACAACACTGTACCGTGTACTGTCTGACCCGTGCCGATGATGTGTCTCCTGCCACTTTCAACCCACTGTAAGCCTCTCTCGATGAGCTTCAAGCTTGGATATCGAGATACATGTAGAATGTTCAGCTTGAGCCAACAACGTGCCAGGGAATGTAGATTCACTCTCCACAGTGACAGCGTCCAACTTCTGGCCAAGACCCCTATACTGCAGGCCATGGAGGGTCTCCGAAACCAGCTCTGAGGGCAGCACCAGCAGTCGCAGCCACAGCAGCAGAAATAGCACCTCTGCCAGTGTTCTGACTAAACAGCAACAGCAACAGCAGCCTGGTTCAACCTCCCCCTCCTCACCGCCGCCGCCACCACCACCGCCGCCACCACCACCTGCAGACATCATCACCACTTCACTACATGGTGACCAAAAACGGAGAAACTCCCACCTCTCCCCACCAGAGGCTGGCGACCTGAAAAGATCAAACGAATCTGCGCCACAACATGACCTGCATGGTCACCAATGAAGCGCTTCCTCAGGCTCTTACTCACCAATGCTTTTGGCCTAAAGTCAAGGCTTGGTGAACTCGCACATGTAGCAAAGCGCTCCTCACCTGATGTCATCGCTGTAACGGAGATAAAATTCTCAACCGCAAAGGTCACTGACAGTGAGGTCTGTCTGTCCGGATACGCTCCCCCCATTCGCCATGACAGAAACGCTCACGGAGGCGGAGTTGTCATTTGGGTGAAATCAAACATGGCCTTCCAGCACCCGGACCGGTTCAGCACGGAACATCACGAAGTGATATGGATATCTGTACCAACAACTAGCCGGTCCAAGATTGTTATCTGTGCACTCTACCGGTCACGCTCCACAGCCGGGACAGACACCGAGCTGATCGAATACCTTGATACCCACCTAGATGAGGCCCGCAGCCACGGTGATTATGTTATCCTCGCCGGGGACTGCAATGTCCACAATGCAGCATGGCTAGGAAGCACCAAGACTACCTGGGCAGGGGAAGCAGCCGAGGAACTCTGCTATGTTCATGGCCTGGAGCAACATGTCAACATCCCCACACGTGGAGATAACACCCTGGACCTTGTAATGTCTGACTTCGGCGAACCGGTTCAGGTGAAATGCCATGCCCCACCGGGGTCCTCTGACCACGCTGTCCTCACCATGGACTTCCCTATCTCTGCGTTCCGTGAACTAAAAACCACACGCACCGTCTGGCAGTACAACCAAGCAGACTGGACCGCCTCTGTCACCTTTTCCTAGCCTATGACTGGTCAATTGCCTTCACTACCAGCGCTGATGAGTCGTGTGCCAACATCACCGAAATTATCCTCAAGAGCATGTCACGTTTCATCCCATCCTGGCAACTCACATCCTGGCCGACGGATCCAGCTTGGTAGATCCCTGAGTGCACCGATGCCATACAAGCAAAAGAGAGGGCTTGGGCTGCTACCAGGCGGCAGAAGTCAACAGCAGCGCGGCAGACAGCCTCGGCAGCCACTCTACGCTGTAATGACATCCTCCAGCATGCCAAGGTGGTCCGCCTGGCTACCCTGCGCACTAAGCTCTCCAAAGCTAGCCTGAGTGACCGTTCGTGGTCGTCTACCATCAAGCAAGCAGGTGGCAGCAGCAGAAACACCTCCATCCCAACTCTCACTCCGCAGCCTGGCTTGAAATGCGTATCGAATGCCGAAAAACCTGAGTGTTTTGGACAGTATTTCGCCTCAAAGTGCAGCCTGGGCGCCGATGACTTCCCCGCCAGCCAACCTTGCGACTGATTTCACCCACGTTGCTCAGCGCACGGCTGAAACCCTCTAAGTAAGCCACTCTCCAAACTGTTCTCCCTTAGCTTCTACGGCATGGTTATGCCGACATCCTGGAAGACAGCTAGAGTCACACCCATTCACAAGAAGAAATCCAAGAACCTGCCTCAACATTACAGACCTGTGCTCTGCTGTCTATAATGTCCAAAGTGATGGAAACGATTGTCATCGTCAGATAACCAGTTTCCTGGAGTCCCACAATGTCATCTCCGCAAAACAGTTCGGGTTCAGAAAGGGCCTGAGCGCAGCTGACGTCTTATCCAAGCTACACTGTGAATGGTCCAGAGCAGCCGGCCTTGGAGGAGCCGCCCATGTTTTGGCGATAGATATAGCAGGCGCCTTTGATAAAGTCAGCCATGCTGGCCTGCTGCACAAGGCTTCCCTGTATGGTCTAGGCGGCCGCTTCTCGGATGGCTGGAAAGCTACCTGCACAACCGGCGCCTGCAGGCTGTTGTGGGCGGCCAAGAGTCCTCCCTGCACCATATCCAAGCAGGGGTACCACAAGGTAGCATCCTTGGACCTACGTTATTCCTCCTGTGCGTAAATGACTGCGAGGACACCTTGCCTGCTGGTGCTGAGCTTGCCACCTATGCAGATGACACGACACTGTATCAGTGCATCTCTGCCACCTCCGGCATATCCGACTCTGCAACACAACTCCAGGAAGCAGTGGACGCCGTCTCCCACTGGGGTTCCAAGGGGAAGGTCACCTTCGAGCCATCCAAATCTCAGGCCATCATCATCGACCACCGCAAGCCTCCCCCAGCGCTCCCACCAGTGCTCTTCAATGGCACGACTGTTCCCGAAGAGAAGCAAATTAAACTTCTGGGCGTAGCATTCGACCCGCAGCTGACCTACTCAGCACACCTCTGGGCCGTGGCCTCAAAGGCTGCCCAACGCCTACACTTCCTGAGAAAGGTTGCACCCCTGTTGGACTCTAGCGGCCGCACGGCAGTCTACAAAGGCTTCGTGCGGCCAACAATGGAATACTGCTGCCTGGTGTGGATGGGGTCATGCACATCCAGGCTGGACAAAATACAGCACAAGGTACTGAAGGTGATTGGCCCAGGCGCCTGGCTCCCCAGCCTGAAACACCGCCGACTGGTTGCTGCGCTTTCGTTCACCTTCAAGCTGTCCTACCTCCCAACAACAAGCCTCCTGAAGACCATCCTCCCACTTCCAGCCAACCCCCGCCCAGTGGGTGGTCGATCCACTAGGTTAGCCACGGAGACTGCCCACTGTCACCCGCTCCAGCTCAAGTCGACGCTGCCCGTGCGCACTCGTAGCAGCCTCCAGGGTTCCTGCCCAGACTGCATTATTCCCTTATGGAACAGCCTACCAGCGACCATTCTACCAGCACGGCCGCAACCCAGACAGCTCCAATCCGTCAAGGAAAAATGCAACAAGTATCTGCTGCACCTGAACTGGCAAACATGCCACCGACGCCCTATGACATGGTTTAGACCAGCGCCTCACTAGCATCCTCCCCCCCCCCCTTACCACAATGTGATGTTATCTTTCACTCTGCTTCTCTCACGACCATCTACCCATTGGCATTGTCCTCGTTCCTCACTACTATTCATTTCCCCTCCTCATGGCTTTACTGTATTATGGCGCGCTTTGTCTGCGTAGACGCCGGCAGAGCAGCCTGGCCCCGCCACCACTTCTCGCACATATTCGGGAATAGTGGACTTTCGTATAAAATAAAAAAATTAGCAGACGAACACCGCCCCTGGCACCCTCCCTCTTCTCTCAGCTGTAAATTTATTTTTTATTTTTTTACTGAATACCACAGTACATGTACCATCGTAATGGAGTAATGGTCCCAGATTGAGGTCAGAGAGAAAACCGATGTCAGTCTAGCTCCTCGCTGTCATCTTGGACCGCAAACAGTTGTTCCGCAAATTTTTTTTAATTTTTTTTCCACAATATCCTTTAACATGTTATTCACAGTGGGTCCAATGTTATTAGGCATTTTGCCTGTTTTGATTTCCACTATAAATAAAGAATACACAACAACAACCTAAGTCCTTCACCAGGTTGCAGTCAGAGCCAGCCAGCGCTTTGCCTTCAAGTTCAAGTAGTTCGGCAAGGCTTCAGAAAGTGTGCCCAGTGCTTCCGAAGTGTTCAGTTCCACTTCTCCAGACGTTGTGGTCGAAAACGGAGACCGATGTGTTGGTGTCCGGTGTAGATCTACCGAGTCACTTGCACGGCGCACGATGCGCGCGCACGATGCGCGAGGCTACCGAACCAGGCATGAAGCTGCTACTGTGAGTCACGTGCATGTATCCCTCCTACCTCGTGACCTACTGTAATCTGCTGAGTTTGTGATCACGGATCTGAGCATGAGGCAAAGTAAGTTAGTTGAGAATTTCAAATCATAATAGTTTCAGGTATTTGACATTCCTGCTCTACAATTGTGCCAATTCGAACTAAGAACTGCTGTAGTATATCAATGTTTATTGCAATTATCCCCTAGCATGTGCCGTAGTAACATTTCGCGATTCAAGCATCAAGCCCTTCCAACAGTTTCAAGGCTTGCAACATCTCTCGCTCTCAAGATAATATCCGTGTCCAATGCTGCTTTGTAATGATGCCGGGTTGGTGAGCAGGTCAAGCCTCTAGACTCAAGGTGATGACAGCTTTGAGTGAGACTGATGGTGGTGCTGCGCTGTACTGCAAGGCAGATGTCTTCGATCAACGTCATTGTAACATGTTCACTGGCTAGATGCTAGAGCTGTCAGCATGAATACCACAGTCATCATTATCATCTGCCTCGCACTGCTGTTTGGCCTACAGTGCTCTTGTGCTGGTAAGGACTCGCTGGCCTTCACTGTGGTCAGTGCACCTGGTGCTGGGGATCAAAAGAAAGCTGATGAGACTGTTTCGATGCTGAATGGCGTGACGCGGCACAAGCCCGCCGAAGCCAATCAGCGTGCCGTAGGCAATCCAGTGTTGTACACGTCACCGATCTCTAAAGTTACCAGTGCTAACATTGAACGTGCTGCCAGGAATCATGGAGAAACTGCCAAGGCACAACGGGATCATGTTCACGCGGCGGCCTCTTCTAGCCTCCCAGCACATCCACTGCTATTCTTTGAACAGGGTAGCGCTGGGCATTTTCCCACGCTGGCAAAATCCACACATTCAGAAATTGCCAAAGTTATGCAGACTGCGTATGAAAACATGACAGGAGGACTGCATCGGAATCAGTCCCGAGCAAATCCCCGTCCCGAGGCAGGCGCTGTAGCCTTTCTTTCATTCTATTCACTGCTGCATACCAACAGTCCAGCCCATGAAGAGGTGGCCCTGTCCAGTCTATTGCGCTTAGTCAGAGGCGACACTGTGAAGGTAATGTTTGTTTGTTTGTATTCTTTATTAGAGTGGGAAGTCCAAAACAGGCCCTAGTCTAATAACAATGGCCCCACTAGTGAGGGAATGCTGTATATCTGTGCATAAGGATCAGTGAGTGTGACAGCAACTAGTAGGGAAAGAAAAAGAGAGAAGAAAAACAACG
This sequence comes from Sycon ciliatum, assembly GCF_964019385.1. Classification (NCBI taxonomy): domain Eukaryota; kingdom Metazoa; phylum Porifera; class Calcarea; order Leucosolenida; family Sycettidae; genus Sycon; species Sycon ciliatum. The sequence continues at coordinate 2,999,561 of NC_088646.1, forward strand.
TGCTTATGTATATACCGTAAAGTACCGTTGATCCGCCCCCGCTCTAATTCCCGCCCCCTGTCGAATGTCTGCCTGTGAAGTGACGTTGGCATATGCAACGAAATGCGATGTTGAACTGACACATGTACTGCTGTACACAATATACGTGCGTGTGCAAGATGGAAATGTGCACAATCCAGCATTCCAGGTCTGATTTTCTGCTTTGTTGTACATCGTACTGCACTTGAACGACTTGATCTAATTCCCACCCCAAGCGACACGGCGAGGGGGGTCAACGGTACTTTACGGTACGTACGTGTATGTGTACATGCATTTCTTATGAAGAGGGTTGTTACGACTTCGGTGATACTTGAGGAATTGTGGGGAATCGGCAGGAAACGTGTGACCTCCCACGTGGGGAGCAACATACAATTCCTCTTGCGTGCATGTCTTAGTTGCAGTATCTCCCCCTGGTACTCACTAAACACAGTCCTGTACATTTCTACGTGTACTTTTTTATAGGGAGAGAAACTTCTCGGGCGCGTTTGGTTGGTAAAACCTAGAACAGGATTCACCAGAACAGCGCGTCTGGTTGGGACTGCACCTGTTCTGGGTCGGCCAGAACATATTCTGCTTGCTCCGGCCTCGAGGCCAGAGCAGACCGAGCAGTTTCACTTTTCCACAGTGAAACCTGGCGGGAACATCGATTTTGGTTCCTAGTGATCCCGTGCGTACGTTTTAGGTCGGACTTATTGTACCGTACAAAGTGACCATGGTGACCCGTACACATTTGAAGAATGCACCAAGTTTGGCACACGTTTCACAAAAATGTGCTCTGTTTCTGGAGTACCGTTTGGTTGGCATGAGGCTGATCCATGTGCACCAGCTGTTCGATCCTGTTCTAGATCGTACCAACCAAACACATCCCTAGACCATGTGCTCTCCGTGTGTGCTTGTATGTTTGTCCCAGGTGGCTCAGGGCCAAGTCCAAGGCTCACAGAATTCTCGCAATCTGCTCTGTGTTGCCATTGCATTTGATATGTTGTATGGACATATGAAGAGTGTGGATCGTCACCGGGTTAGTAAGCACATCGTAGTGAAGACTGACAGAGTACTTTCCAGGCTACAACGTCACGTGGCTGCATGGGAGAGTGATGACCGCAAAATCAGACTGGGTATTCTGGAAGATGCAGTGGCATTGCTTGTTGGTAGCCTGGTGATGCATGATCACCAGGACAATGGTGTCCGGTCAAAAGAGAAACTAAGTCTGGCTCGACGCACTCTGGACAGGATAATGTCAGTGCTGGAAGACGTGGCAGATGGATCGATTCCTGGAGCAGCAGGACGTACCACTGAGTGCAGTCATCTTGTGTTCCTCTATGTTCACTTAGCTAAGGTACATTTGGATGTGAACTATTACCAGCATCCATGGCTGCGACAACATCTACAGTTTCTGATGGTTACCACGTTACCGGACTACAAGTCATCCATGAGAGCGGTGGATTCAACCGTGCCTGGCTGGGCATACGGCCCCGAAGCACAGTTACATTTCCTTGACAAGTATGTTGTTCTCAACGGACATGCTAATTGGCTAGCTCAGCAAATCCAACGCCATCGTTCCAGGCAGACTTCTATCAATCCAACATATACCCAATATGCTGGACAGTCTAGCTTCATGTTAATGTTAGAGTTCTTATGGTTTGCACCTGACATCAAGCCAATACCTCCGACCGGTTCATCGGCCGTTTCTCCTGTATTCTTGGATACATTCGGTACAGTGGTGTCTGGAGTAGGTTCTCAGCCACCTAACAGATATTTTCTCAGTTTGCAAAGTGCCTCACAGCAGCATGTTGATAGCTCTTGGAGGCAAGTCAGCAAAGACAAAGTTAGTGAGCTTGCATGGCTGTACCGCAATTCTTTCCTATTCTACCCTGGTGGACGGCCGTTTGTTGTTGAACATTTTAAGAAACATGGCACTGCGGTACATCCTGGAAATGCCTGGGTGTTCGAATCTGTGGCATGCACGGCAACATTGCACTCACAGGCACCACCGTGTTCACCATTGAATGCAGGCAATGAGAAGAGCAGTAATGCTGCACACTCTGGTATTGTGACGGCAAGCGAGCAAGATGGCTTTGTGTTCATCATGAGCGAGGCAGCTGCTTTCTATCCGGCCAATCTGATGCTTGTGAGCAATAGCCGATCCTTGCTTCTGCTCAATCCTAATGTCTTAGTCATGGTTGACTCCATCCAGCGGCACCCTGATAGTTCCGTTGACCATGGAAATGTAGTCTTGAATCTGTTTGAGGAGTTTGAACTTGATAGCAGAGGACGCCAAGCTGCCCATCAGCTCAAGAACACACAGCACATCTATTGGTTTGTTGATGGCAGTAATGACGTTACAGCCCGCCTGGATGTCTCGCCAGGCCATCATTTGAATGTTTCAGTGACTTTGGTAGAAGAGGTTACACGTGTTGTGTGGGTGTTCGTAGCCAACAGTAATGCTGTACCATCAGTGAGCTTCACACGATCATCACGGCTAGGTGTGGAGTTCAATGTTCACCTGCAAAGTCAGCAGAACAACTTGAAGTATACACTCTCGTTGGTCACTGGTTACTGGCATGTGAATACTCGCTTTCTCTGGCATTGTAGTGGGTCTCTGGCACATATCAAACACAAAGGTGACACTGTCCAGTTCGGTGCCATGCATCGTCCATCGGACCAGCCTCACTGGCAGGATTTGTCAGACACAAGTGAAGTAAGTGCTATGGAGGTGTTCCAGATATTGGTGCATTATAATAGTCAGGTCTGTCAGGTCAGGCGTGATAATCAGATGTGTTCTCATGGTATTTTATTTTACATGTGTATTGTGTGTACGAGTGAACATAGGTGTGTGTGTGTGTGGGAGGGGGGGGGGGGGGAGGGAGTGTACATGTTCATATGTGCAGGGAGTCATAAGGCACAGGTAGACGATGTGGACGACTGTAATACTAGACAATGTGTGTTTCACTCTTGGGTTGCCTGTTACAGTCAGCCTTGGGCCAGGGCCCATGCATTTGTGCACACTCTCGGGCTGCCTGTTACAGTCAGCCTTGGGCCAGGGCCCATGCATTTGTGCACACTCTCGGGCTGCCTGTTACAGTCAGCCTTGGGCCAGGGCCCATGCATTTGTGCACACTCTCGGGCTGCCTGTAACAGTCAGCCTTGGGCTAGGGCCCATGCATTTGTGCACACTCTCGGGCTGCCTGTTACAGTCAGCCTTGGGCCAGGGCCCATGCATTTGTGCACACTCTCGGGCTGCCTGTTACAGTCAGCCTTGGGCCAGGGCCCATGCATTTGTGCACACTCGAGTACGCTCGAATACGGCATCTCTTGATTGGGTTTCTATCAGGGTCAGCAGGTCAAGGCTACGATGTTGCATGGACCACGGGTCACTTGGAACTTAGAATGAGGAAGTTATAGAAGAGAGCATTCCCTTTGTTCTGGTTGCTATGCATTAGGGAGGTTCCGGAGTACGATTTTTCGTGCCAAAATCCGTGGAGGCTCTACGGATTTTTTATACGTCGTTTTCGAGCAGTGAAAAGTTCCGGGGTACGGAGATTATGTGTTTGCCGTTATTGCCTAGGTTACGATCGCAAACACGTCACATTCCCGCGCTATGCCTTTTTATTTTGAAAATTTGTACCGAAATCAAAACTTCCCGCGAAAAATCGATGTTTCTCGTACCAAATTTGTACGCGAAAAATCTTTCTGCACCCGATGACGCAAAATCTCCATACGAAGCATGGTTCGTATGAAAGCCAGTCCACACGGATTCTCGTGCCGAAAAATCGTATGGAGCACGCCTGGAAAAAATCCGTAGCGCCCATACGGATTTTGGCACGGAAAATCGTACCCCGGAACCTCTCTATTGTCAGAACGTATGCAGCACTTGGCCTTGCATCGCTAGTAGCAACTTTCTCGTTTACATCTGCTTGCCCAGTGGTGTCATTGTTACTGTAGAAATTTATATAATTTTAATAATGGTCTTCTTTGTCTCTTCACCTGTAGGTGGCCTCCATCAAGTCTCTGTGCAATAAATCTCTGCCACTCACCAATCTATCTATCTCAGCATGGAGAGCTGCAGCCGAGAGCCCTTACATAATCTTCTCGTCACTACCGATGGCCAAAATGAGTGCCAGTATTGCAGAACACCTGATACATCCTAGTCCAGACCTTGCACTACTAGCTATCACTGACTTGCAGAAAAGGAGAGGTGCTAATCGAGAAGCACTATCTCCATGCATTTGGAGCGATGAAGACTTTTCAGCAGGTCGATATCACACTACTCTTTGGTTCAGAAAGCTCAAGGAGGATCCTTTGATCACAATCAATAAATCCCCAGCTTTGAAGCAGAAGAAGCGTCCGCAGGAGGTCACTAAACGGTTGTCGGAAGCCAGGCGTAAACTTGGAAATGATCCCTCCACTGTAGTCATAGCCGGTGACTGGGAGGGAAGTTGGATTCTGAAAATGGAGTGGTTTACGAGTACAATTCGGCCAGGACGTTTTGTAATGTTCCTAGAGGATCCTCGCGAGTGGGTAGCGTCCGTGCTGGAACACAAGTCACTGCTGATGAAGAGCACATTGCCATTAGCATCACAGATAAGTAGTCTCCTTGACAAAATCAATCATGAATGTGACCAAGTCAGTAGATGTGCACCGGCTTTTTATCCTGTTGTGCAGACAGCTCAAGATGAACTGACTTCCAAAGAGCCAAATCTGCCCAGGGCTTTAGCTCTTGTGTGGCTTGCCTTTACTAACACATCTCTTTGTCTGGCCAGCAAGCCGCCGTATTCAGAGAGGATCCACTTTGTACCTGTTAGTCACTTCCTGGAACGAGCATCAACAGTAGCCAGAAGACTTTATGAATTCCTAGGATTTCCGTATCGACCTTCCATTGCCAGTCACATGCATAGACTTATAGAGAGTCGTGCGTCTAAGTATGCTCGGTTTGTCAAGTCCTTGAAGAAGCAGAGATCATTCCCCAGGCTCACCAGGCAAGCTGTTTCTGACATTGAGCACGTGTGTGGGCTAATCATGGCCGAGCTAAGCCACACATGATCATAGCAATGCTACAGCTGTCATGATCGACTTCATAGTCAGCTCTTGTTCACGTCGACAAATAACTTAGGATAGTTTTCAGTTACTTGAGACAGCGATGCACATCAGCGTAGATATTAAGCACCTGTTCTAAATCATTTCTCTCTTATTCGTATACACTGAGTACAGTGTAGATTTGTGATGTGTGCAGTCCTTTCAGATAACTGAGTTTATACATGCTTCTCACCCCCACACTATCCCTAATACCTGGAACTCCTAGTTTTACTTTAGGTTGCAATTGTGCAATAATAGTAAAACCTAGAATTGTTTTAGATCAGAAAGCAATTATTAGCTCCTCACTTCTTTAACTCCAAAAACGGTCTCTTCACTGCGAATATCTTTATATTTCACCAATATTTCGGGCCAGAATGCCTCAAATAATTATGCAAACATCTATGTCAGTATTTATTAGACAGTGCGGGACACTGATTTTTATTTTTTTCACCAATACTAACCATGATTCTATTTCTGTACACACCCGTATCGCTTTGTAACGAAATGTGGCATTGGGTGAGGCGAACTTCAATTTTGCATCATGCCGACTACTATTTGAAATGCCTGAAAAATACTCGAAAAAAGCAGTGAGTGGTATACAAACTGATACTCCCCTTCTTCAACGTGAACAATGTGGGACTAGACGTCTGGCATAGAGCCACCAATGCAATCGAGGTAACGAAAGTCACGTGTGCATTCAATGGTTCTATCTGGCACTTTCAACGGAAGTCAGTTTTCTTCCAATTATCATCTTTCCTTCATTCTTTCTTTTTTCTTCTCTTGCCATGGTTGGCTAACGCCCCCTCCTTTGCATTGGCTTCTGCCACTGGACGGTGAAATAATAATAATAAATAATAATAAAAGGGTTTGCTCCCCACACCGGAGCTCGCGCTATTCCGCCGACTTTACTTGACACTTGACTGACTGGGGGGTGTGGGGAGCAAACCCTTTTCTTACAAATCATCGCCGAGGTCGCAACCACTACTTCGTACTGTTGTGCCCAGCGCGGGCTTGCGACTAGTTGGTTTGGAGGTGACAGCGTTGCGAATGACCGAGGGTCCTCGACGTCTGTCTCACCGTCCAGGAGCGACACTGACTCACGCTGCTATCTGGTGCTCACGAGGTGTTTGTCGCGCTGAAAACGGAGCGTCTCTGTAAGTTTGTATCCCTGGTGATGGTCGTGCCTGGAGAGCACTATATAAGTGGTGCTCTTCAGGCACAATCTTCCTCAGCCTACTCAAGCTCAACTGATGAGGGGTGAATTCCCCGAAACACTGTGTATTGAGCAGGGAGTGGTGCTTTCTTGCAGGTTTGCCGAGTCGAAGGTTCGATGGACTTCTCGTGTGCTCTGGATGGCAGTCGTGAGTCAGTCAAGTGTCAAGTAAAGTCGGCGGAATAGCGCGAGCTCCGGTGTGGGGAGCAAACCCTTTTCTTACAAATCATCGCCGAGGTCGCAACCACTACTTAATAAATAATAATAATAATAATAATAATATTAACTGGTTTGAGGGAAAGAGACAAACGGGAAAAGTCTGAAGAAAAAATTGACTGTCACCACCAGGACTCGAACCAGGGACCCTCGCTTGTAGCCAGCGATGCTCTAACCACTGAGCTATGGTGTAGTCGTCATCCCAGCAGAGGCCGTTCAACATTTTCTTCAGACTTCGTAACTCTAATAATAATAATAATAATAATAAGTCGCTCAGCCTCTTGTGATTCCATAACCTCGCACCCATCATTCATCGTTTTAAGCAGCTTTTTTCGTAAGCGCACTTTACAGCATCGATACTCTTGCAATGACTTGACCTTGACGGCGTTGATGCTACAAGTATAATTTATCTTCTGCTTTTCTCTTCCTTTTTTCTTCCTCCCTCTCTTTCCAGTTTTCCCATCCCACGTATCTCATCCTTCAAGCGAAAACAGGAAACCCCCTGACAGGCGAACAGCCTTAGCTTTGGGGAATCCTTAAATACAATACAATACAATACAACGATGATGCGTCTCTATGACGATGACAAACACGCAGTGTGCACACACACACACACGCAGTAGTTAGCTGAATGTACAGCGTACAGCGTACTGCTTACCAGCATCCCAAGACGAGACACTGAGCAGATGATTGGAGAAAACATTGCTCAAGACACAGCCGGTACATGCAATGTAGCACTTCATCCTGCATTGAAAGCAGAAGTGTTGTCGGAAGAAGAAACTGAACAAAGACAGCAATACACATCACGAAATCGATTGGGAAGAAAACGTTAAAAGACAAACATAGCGGATGGGAATGCAGATGACGGCAGCAGGCAGCAGATCAATGTAGTATGCGGGCAATGCTAAGGTTTAAAAACTTACTGCAACATAGTTTACATGTCAGTAGTCGTAGTGGAACACTGTTGTATAGTGCAGGGCAGCACACTGTGTTGAAATTCCACATTAGAGTGCATACACCTGTGACAGTGGCCGCATGCAGGGTCAGGTGGCAGCACTATCATTACTGCCAGCATGCACAGTGCAAGAAAACAAGTATACAACCCGCACAAAGGCACACTGCAAGCAAGCCTATGGCCAGCGCAGGCAGTCAACAAGCCTGAGGATGTCGTACAGCAGCACTGCTACGAATGTGCAATATGCTCCTTTCTCGCAGCTAGGTACAGTGTTATAAATACCCTGAATGTATTTCTTGTCATGGGTTCAATCGGGGGAAAGTTGGAAAAAGGAAAAAAACTAATCAGGCCAATGCAAATAGAAACTGTTGAAAATCTCAGAGAATACCCGAAGGTACATGCACATAAATCTAGAGTTTGACACTACTATTAGCGTGCCTTATGGGCACCGAGTCCAGGGAAGCATATTTTATGGCATGCACAGGGGAGGGGGTAGGGGACCTTTAAAAGCTACGCAGAGCTCTGGAAAGTGGTCCAGAAGACAGTGTCAGTCTAGTAAGTGAGTGACTGGTGATTGGTGACTGGGGGGGGGGGGGGGGGGGGGTAGGGACAGAGCGGCAGAACAATGTACACTGGTTACATAGAGCTGCCGTTGGAGTAGAGATCAAACGAGTCCAAATACTCCTGCACGGTGCGATAGATGAACATGTACTGTTCCTGGAGCATAGAATGTACACACGTACACACATGTACACACAAGCAGGATACAGAATGTTAGCCGCTTACCATATCGACACAGCTCCTCAGCTGAAGCAGAACTGAAGAGACAATGCGAGTGAGCACACATCCCGGACAAAGAAATGCACACCAACACTCGCCGAGACATACAACCAACCACACATAGCTCGGCCACTGCTCAAAAGGATACATTGCTCACATGCAGCAACATGTGGTTCCAACGACTCCCTGATTCATGTATTCATGAAATTCATGACAAATTCCGGGCGCCATAAGAAAAGTATGCGGTGCCAATGAGCCAGTGATGTACAAGATACACTGCACAAGCATATGATCACATGATCACATGATCAGGAACAGGAAATGAGCGTGACATTTTGCTGCCAGCGCAGACTTACCAGTGTCTGCACCATGCTGACGCGCTGCATGCGCATCGTCCTGACCGTGTGGAAGATGTCCACCTGCGCGTCTAGCTTGGCTCTCTCGATAGCTATGCACACTGCACAGTACACGCCGGTCCGTGAAGCACCAGAGCTGCAATACAACCGGGCCAGCATAATAAATAAATAAATAAATAATAGCACAATCACCAATGCTACAGTGAAGTACAGTAGGAATGATATACAGGTCTACCCTCATTAGTAGATAACCCCAGGGGGGGGGGTCTAGTTATTTGTCTTATAACGAGTATTATCTATTATCCGGACGTGAATGTACGCGTTTCAACGTCCGGGTATTTCCAATCGTTGTCTTCTATTGAGGTTTGTCTTCTTACCGTTGTCGTACCAACGAGGGTAGACCTGTAGTACACAATTTGGTTGGATGCTTCCTGCAGTTCAATTTCCCGCAATGGTATGGGTGAGTGAACGACCCAGTCTTATGTAAGACTGCAATTCATGCTGCTCTCACTCAATCAACGAATCTTCAAAAATGATTGCATTCTGCTCAACAAAGACAGAACTGTTCCAGGCTGTCTAGAAGAGTGCTCAATGCCCGAGGTGGGCAGAGTTACATACAACAAATTGAAGATAATGAAACTCTGAGTCACAACGACGTTTTCCTCTTCTTCTTCTTGTTGCATTCTGTTCAATTTATTACCAACATTTTGTTTCAGTGACTCTCTTCTTAAAGGGGAGGGGGGGGGGGGGTTCCGGGAGATACCATTCAGAGAAGCAGTTGTACGAGTGCCATCGCAGTGTGAGTGGCCTTCTCATAGAAAGCCTTGAGTCTGGATATTCCTATGAGTCGCATATCTCCCACATCCCGCACCGTACATTGATATTTGTATGCTTTGGCTGTACTTCCTTCTTGTACGCGTTTCCCACTCTCTTTGCTGTACATAAGAAGACTTGAAGATTGAGTGCTAGCAGTGCAAATTGCAGTGTTGATTGAGATTGGGTTGTTCATTCATGCACGCTGTTGAAGAATATACTTCACACGATAGAAAGAAGAAGCTGTGCGTCAATATTGCAGGTGTGTCAGGGTTATTGGAAGGGGAATCCCCGGGATATACAGGCACATGTATATACCTGCAGTGGACGACGATGGGTTGATCACCAGTTGCTTCCTGATTGCGCTGCACCCGGCCGATCAAGTCCAAGAGAGCGGCGCCAGTCGTTGGCACACCACGCTCAGGCCAGCCAACATACTGGAAGTGGCGCACACACCTGAGTTCATTTCTCTACGAAGACATATGAGAACAACGGCAGGGAAGTGATCACACCACAAAACACTACTAATCAGGATTATCCATCTCAAAGTCTCGCAGCCATAATTTTGGAGAATGATCATTCCACCTCACATGCTGGACCGGAAAAATGATAATGGTTGCCAAAAGCCAAACAATGTAGCAACAGGTTGAAGTGCCTCAAATCATGCACTCAGCAGTACCTTGACTCTCTCAAGGAAATTAGAGGCAGGTAAAAGAGCAGAGAGCTGCCGTTCCACAACAACATCATGGAATTGTTATGTCAAGTGATTCCTAGTTGATTCTGGCGCGTTTGTTTGGTCAGGTGATCCTTATCCATTCCCATTCCAGAATGGTTGTCATTTACATTCTGAAAATGCCCAACCAAACGCAACGTCAGTCACACTGCAATCTCACACCATGTATCAGAAAATAAAATTTCAACATTGGCATCCTTAGGACCAGTATAATGAGCAGGTCATTACCAGAGAAACGTGCGGGGGAGGGGTAGGTGCACATGGCTTAGCACTTACTTTAGTGTCTGTGATGGTGAAGTTACGAATGACAGTAGAGTTGCAAACAGTCTCGTCTTCCAGCTTCACAAGTAGGTGATTGAAGCGTACCGGCTCTTTCTCCTTGCTTGGCCAATACTCGGCACTGTGCTCCTGCAGTGCAGCCAGCCATACAACGATAGTGAACAACACCGACGATAAGTTTTACACAACCAATGAATAGTATTGTAGTTTGTATGAAAGCGCTGCAAAGAAGTCAACCATGACATTGCTACAGAGCTTACTTGTTGCCATCTCTCTTCTACACACTCTAGCATATAGTTGAGTCCACCACGCAGAAAGTACTTGCGATTTCCTTGGTGGTTGATAGAGATGTGTGATAAGCCAGCAATGATAGTCATTAGCGTGATTAGGCCAGTATCGGTCAACCCAGACTACCGGTAGAAACGTGTAGATACTGACAATTGAAATGTCATGATAACAGTGCCTCGGGTCACGGCAAAACATTGGGCTGAGAGAGAGAGAGAGAGAGAGAGAGAGAGTGTGTGTGTGTGTGTGTGTGTGTGTGTGTGTGTGTGTGTGTGTGTGTGAGTGAGTGAGTGAGAGAGAGAGGGGGAGGGGGGGGGGAGGAGGGAGGAGAGAGAGAGAGAAGATAGGAGAGAGAGAGAAAGGAGAGAAAGAAGAAGACAGAGAGGGGAAAAAGCAAGAGGAGAGAGAGAGAGAGAGAGAGAGAGAGAGAGAAAGAGAGAAAAAGAGAGAAAGATCTCCACACACCTGGCCTCTTTCTTTACAATGCGACAGCATGACAATGGAGGTGACTTCGTACTTCCACACCATTGTCCAGAAATCACTTATCGTCTCTGTCAGCGGACCTTGTGTAGCGATGAAAGCTCTCGCGGAGCAGTAGCCCTGAACCACCCAATACAAACACAGTTAGATGTCTACAAGTATTGGCCAAGTAAAGTACCAGTATACCATAGCAGTCATTGTTGAACTGAATCATCGGAAAAGGGATTCCAAGTATTACGGCATTCTGCCTTGTGATAGTCGGGATTCAGATTGAAATAATCAGATTGTTGCAAACATGCATTCCCAAGAGGTAACGATATTCGGTTTTCAAGAACCACCTGATTGAACACAAAAAACTACCATATTCTCGGTGGTCAGGCCCAGGCGGCACACTCAATTTACATGAGAAACCTGGCTCAAACCACTCCTGCTGCAGTCTATAAGCACATGGTGACCACCTATCTACATACTATGTACTTCAAACGGTACTTACAGTGCATTTCAAAACTATAGACGCGTAGGGTTTTTGAAATATTTCAAATTTGGCTGGAACTTTTTGAGAATAGTTTTCGGAATATTGCTCAGGATCGCTCCACAATGGACCGTATGCGTGTTAAAACAAAATGGCGGCACGATTTATTGAAAGTGGTATAGTTGGTGGAACGAGTGTTCAAACCCATTTGAACTTCATACTGTTCGTCTTCTTTTTGACATGCTCTCTTTCCATCGTCCTTAGCTTTTGTTTGTTGAGAGCTGTTTTGGCTTTCTCCTATACCTCTGGGGGATGCCAAGTGATAGTTTTGAGAGGCTGGTGATGGCTGTGAGCGAGAGTTTGCCGATCGGCGTCGTCCTCGCTATAGCGATGAAAATACTAGTTACTGCGCACCTGGCAGATATCACAACACGTCGGAGCGTCCAGGAGCAAAGGAATCTTGGGTTTTCACTGGAATCTAGTTCCTCCAGCATCGTGTAGCCCACCGTCGGTGAATGGCGGTCCAGAAAGGTCGAAACTGGTCTTCTGCAGCATCTCGCAGTCCTGCGAGGCACACTGAATACGCCTGTCATGTATTCTACAAATAAAAATCACGAAGTAGTGGACTTTACAGTGATGAGTCTATCCTGTATGCTGCAAAAGACGCAGGAAATGTGACTGGTGTCCGTACACTGGACGCCAATATCATCCCAGTCTTCTCCTGCAGGATCTGTTTGACATTGACATACCGGTATGCAGTGGGTCGACATTGGCCTGGTTTGGCAGCTATCTGCCTGGTTGGATGTAGCAGGTTTGCATTGGCGCGTCGTCCAGTCCGATTTTCTTGTAACTGTGGAGTACCGGCAGGGTTTGAGAGGTTGCTCGTGCTGTGAACACATCTCTACTGCCTGTCTCGTCCTGGAAGTGCCGTCTCGCCGCTTCCTTGCTCTACAGTCACGCCGTTATTTCGCTTTGTTTCGTCACGGTGGTGCAGCTCAAAACCTGCCCAAACAACTGTGAGCTCGCAACATGGTATGGACAAATTGCACCACTCATGCTGGTTAACTAAAACCGGGATAGTCGAGTAAGCGAGTTCACTCCCTGGGCCATGGCAAGATCTGTTCAGGGCGGGCTATTCCAAGCTCCAAGTGCATAGTCACCGATCGATCCATGCGATGGTGGTTGACCTACAAAGAGCCAAGGTCTACGAGTACTACTATTGGATGCTGTCTACATGCAGTCAACAAAATCAAAGTACCTCAGTATGCCCCAGAACAGGGCATGTGCATCTATGGCATGACACAACAGGGGTTCTGGCGGCACCTGTCAAACAAGCAGTAGCGACTAGTGCCAGCTACCTATTGGAGGCTAGCCGCTACAGTCTGTCACTGGAGATAATTATTATGTTCACTGTTTAGACTGAGCACAATCAATGATGCCCAATCAATCTGCCCAATGTGTGTTCTGTTCCACCTAATTATAACGTCCCATCGCATCAACCCTACTACACGCACATGTCGTCACTCTAGCACGACTTGTGTTATTATTGTTCATTTTGATTCGCACGATAACTAGAGCACAATAAACGTTAACTTGACCGAAGGTTAAAGGCGACTGCAGATAGAGGAACACATCGAGGTACAGGTACCGGCATCAATACAGTATCAGAGAGAAACAAACAAAAATGAGAGGTACGCAGAAAAAACTCTCGTAGTCGTAAGCCCAAGGGGAAGTGGTTGATGAGGGATGAATGCACTCTCCACGCTCGTCTACACTGTTCGTGGAAATGCACACATACATACAATAATATACAACATAGCAATAGCATGCACAGAACCGAACAATTTCATGTTCACACATGCAAGCACAGACCTGAACATTAGTACCAAAAGCCGATACAGACAATATCCCCATACACACAGACGCACACACACACACACACACACACACACACACACACACACACACACACACACACACACACACAATGTCCCATGTATGCGCCCGTGGCGAGAAAAGCACGCAAAACTAAAAATGCACTGGATGTGAACCCACAGATTTTCTCTTATAGCAACGATAGCGGATCTGATTCTGAATGAAACACACACACACACAATACAATCATTGAATGCCCTTCTGCAGATGATGGCAGGTCCTGAAAGAACAGGCAGTGTTCCAGTGATGGGGAACAGAACTTCGAGTGGCGAGTGAGGTATACACACACACACGTGCGTGCGCGGGCACACACCAAAGTATGAAGAAATAGAATCGACATCATAGTATTCATCGGTTGGGGAATGGAAAGGAAAATAAAACATTGCTGTAGGTTATTGTTGTAAGGACACTGGGAGCACAACAGAAAGGTAAGCAACTTGCTTTGAAGCAAAGAAAGTTATTATTCCACGGATCTCAGAAGGAAGGAACGTTCCAGAATGCTGCACTGGCAACAGGCGGCCTGCATGTGCGCGGCCCCTGCAGTCGGTCCAGCTGCCAGCCTTGCAGTGCTGAAAAGAATGTGCAGTACAGCATGTCACATAGTATCGCAGCCTGGACAAATAGGCGCTGGGAAGTCCTAGTTATGTGCTCACCTACACCACGATGCACCAATCTTCTGAGCTACTTTGGCAACAACTTTGTCCACTTGAGACTCCCATGGGCTGAGCCAGTTGTTGAGGGCTGCATCAAGGTGGACGGCAATGACCGCTGATGGCAAGGCAATCCATGACACACAGTCACTAGGGCATCGTCAACATGGCGCTGAGGCTGGATCGATAAAATCAACCTTTAGGCTGCCGCGGGGTTGACAACGAGGCCGCTGTCTCGAAGCTAGTCAGTCAGCCTGGTCACCGCCATTGACGAACCAGTCGCCACCGCCAGCAGTGGCGGTAGGTTGTGACAAGTCACGGTGGTGCAATATTGTCAGCAAATTCAGTACTCAGGATAAGATGAGTGACAAAGGGAACGTTGTGTTTGATAATATTGAAGTGAACAGGGATGATCACAAACCCTGCGCGTACTCCACCGCGAGTTACAAGAAAATTCCGGACTGGACGACGAGCAATCACCAACCTGCTACATCCAACCAGGCAGATACTATTACGATAGCTGCCAAACCAGGTCCATCCCGACCTACTGCATAATGTCAATGTCAAACAGATCCTGCAGGAGAAGACTGGGGTGTTGGCGTCCAGTCACTGAGTGTACAGACACCAGTCACATTTCCTGCGTCTTTTGCAGCATACAGGATAGACTCATCACTGTAAAGTCCACTACTTCGTGATTTTTATTTGTAGAATACATGACAGGCGTATTCAGTGTGCCTCGCAGGACTGCGAGATGCTGCAGAAGACCAGGTTCGACCTTTCTGGACCGCCATTCACTTACGGTGGGCTACACGATCCTGGAGGAACTACAGTTGTGGCAAGTGAAATCCGACACTTGCCATAGGGGACAGCGCCTCAAATGGACATCAATGATGTAATGCACTGCACCTAATTTGTACTATAGAGCCGCATGCATCCCAAACAGGTCGAAAGGTCACAGCTTAGATACACACAGTTCACAAACATGGTACACATAAGGAGTATTGGTATCCAATTCCCAGTCATTTTTGCCAGCACCTTTTGAACCTTGACTGTGATGAGTACGAATTCTGTCATCAGACAGATAAAGTTGTATGCAACACATGTACTGTACGTATGCAGGGCTGCAGAGGCTGCAGGATGCACGGTGCAGTCCCTTATGCCAAGTGTCGGATTTCACTTGCCACAACTGTAGATTCCAGTGAAAACCCAAGATTCCTTTGCTCCTGGACGCTCCGACGTGTTGTGATATCTGCCAGGTGCGCAGTAACTAGTATTTTCATCGCTATAGCGAGGACGACGCCGATCGGCAAACTCTCGCTCACAGCCATCACCAGCCTCTCAAAACCATCACTTGGCATACCCCAGAGGTATAGGAGAAAGCCAAAACAGCTCTCAACGAACAAAAGCTAAGGACGATGGAAAGAGAGCATGTCAAAAAGAAGACCAACAGTATGAAGTTCAAATGGTTTTGAACACTCGTACCACCAACTATACCACTTTCAATAAATCGTGACGCCATTTTGTTTTAACATGAATATCGCGGATTACTCTCATATAGTTTCTAAAGGATTGGATAACAGACGCCCAATTTGGAAAAATTTATGCACAAAGTGATCACAGATTTTATGTGGTATAGATGCTGGCATAACGGTTTTTGCCTAGGTACGCGTCTATAGTTTTGAAATGGACTGTAGAAGTGCAAACAAATGCTGACATGTGACGTTTCTCCTTCAAGAGACGTGTGTGTGTGTGTGGTAAGTTCTGGTGCAGCTCTGACCCCCCAGAAGCCGATACGCCAAGCATCAACAGCAATCCGTC
The DNA here is from genome assembly GCF_964019385.1 of Sycon ciliatum. Lineage (NCBI taxonomy): Eukaryota > Metazoa > Porifera > Calcarea > Leucosolenida > Sycettidae > Sycon > Sycon ciliatum. The sequence continues at coordinate 3,015,658 of NC_088646.1, forward strand.
TTAACAGCGGGGAAACACTACGGCGGCAATCCTGCATCCCATGGGTTGTTATTTTAGGACTCACGTCGATGAAGCTTGCATTGATATAGTCAGAGCCTTCAACACCAGGTTGCTGGTAGAGCTTAACACGTGACTGCTCGTCTGCAAACACAATTCACACATCTCAAGTCAGGAACAACCCAGACAGCATGAGCTCTGGTGTAGGTGACAAAGTAGAAGTCGGAAGAACAGGACATCCCACTTGTTAGCTTCTGCTTCAACCTCTCCGTCTTCATTTCTCTTTTTATCCCCCCCCCCTACCTCTCTCACTCTCTCTCTCTCTCTCTCTCTCTTCATCTGTCTCTCGCACACTCCTAAAGACCGGCTTCCTCCTGGTATAGGCCTTTCTTTCTAGGTCCAATGCATGTTACTGGCTTGGGGTCTGTGATTCCATTTCACTTCTCCTTGGATCCCACATAGAGAGAAAATAGCAAGGCATTATTACTATGCCATGCTGGGCACACACTATGAACACAAGGCGGTGGCCAGGTACAGTTGCAATGGGGCAGAGAATCGGACTGTGTAACTACATGCGCTTACATGGCAAGATGTTAGAGAGACGATTCTTGAGAGTGTTACACTGTTGCACAGCCGAGCGACAGTTGATTGTGCCCTGTAGACCTCCATTCAGTTTCTGACAATGTAAAATACACAGAAATAGTTGCATTGACTTTGACAGACCCACAGGAGCATTGGAAGATGAAAAGCGATACATCGATAACTTTGATAAACATCAAGTGTACTCATAGGGATGACTTTGACAGCAGCAATCAATATAGCAGTCAGTATATAGATCATGTTTACCATAGGCTTCCACTATGGTGTGTGTGTGTGGGGGGGGGGGGGGACAACCTCACTCAGATCTTACCTTGAATTGGCTCTCTGCCGGTTTCTCGCCGTCTTTTGCAATGTTTAGCTTCTTGATGTACAATCGGAGTGCAGTTGCAGATACCTCGGTATCACGCAGTTGCAATGCTTCCAGCAGGGCATCATGAATGAAAATGTACTGAGCCTGTAGAAGAGAAGCATGTTTGATGCAATGATCCGTACTGATGTGCTTGAACAGTGTATGTCCAACCAAACAACATAAGACCATCTTCAGGTGCAATGATCAAGCCCTCAGAAGCTGACTAATCCACCCTCACGTAATGGCAACGAAGAGCCTACGTGTAGCACCCACAAGTGTGCGCGTGTGTGCGTGCGTGTGTGATGGTGTGTCCCAGATGGTGCAGTGGTATGTGCAGTTGATTTCCAATCGAGAGGTTGCGGGTTCAATTCCCGACGATTATGGTCACAGGCATTTTTCTTCTCTTTCTCAGACTCCTCCAGACTTTTCTTTCATTCTCATTTCAGTCTTTCATTTACCAACAGCCAGTGCATGCCGGAGTGTGTGGTGTGATGTGTGCGGGAAAAACATGAAAAAGACCAAAAAGTAGGGATTCACCGGCCAGAAAATGCCACTTCAAATAGCTGTGTGGTGTGGACCAGGCTGAATAGTGGCGGTCAATTATTCAGCCTTGCAAGCTGTTGAATGGTGCAATCCCAGCACAAGTTGCTATGCCGGGCTTCTGCTGTAGCATCCCTATCATCGCCTCCGGCGATGGGTGTCAAATGGTCAAAAGGTGTGGCTGCGGGTGTTCGTCGGCTTGCATCATTTCACCACCACTGTGTTCGCTTCCTGCTGGACATTTCCAGAGTAACACAATGGCAGGATGTGGTGAAATGATGTGCTGTTTTCCTGTGTGATGGCATTCCCCAAACTGTCTCGTCTAGTCGCGTGCATGCGTGATATGAGCATGCGCGATTTCGTAGTCAAGAGTCCTTTTGTCAGTCTTCATGTTCGTTTCTGTCAGAGCAGTTTGCTTTTCCGTCTGGTCAATATAAATAATGTAACACAAACTAGTCTTGTCCTTTGTGTCCTGCGTCCCGGGGAACGAAATGGATGTGATTCCGTAACAAGGAGCACATCTTCAACTCCACTCTCCTCGAACGAGCCAAGCTGCAGCCAATTGAGGAGACACTGAAAACGCGTTGACTCAGTTTG